>NC_062296.1:27969883-28283388 GCF_902655055.1 Lutra lutra | reverse complement strand
TTTCAACCCCGCTGATCAGGGAAGGAGGCGACTGGAGAGGATATGACTGAGTAGATACGGAATCTTGGCGAATCTGTCACAACGCTGACACTGCATGCAGCTGGGGAATCTTGGCTTCCAGAGATCTTAGCCCTCTCCCCCCCTACCCCGGAGGGGCACAGGAGTGATGATGGGGTAGACTCTAGAATGGGGACCACGGACAGTTCTTCCGTCTTTGGGTTGCACGTGTCAAACAAGGACAGGTACGCGACAGTTCCAATGGGACATGGCACTGGAACATCGGAAGGTACCCTATAAATTTGGTAGATGTGTAGATGCATGATTTCATGAATACAGCTGATGAGTTTAGGTAAGAGGTGAAGTGCATGGGAGGCAGCATGCTAGGCGGGAGGGGAAGGGAATGGTGGCACAAAGAGGGATATGTGCTTATAAAGGAAGCAGAAGACTTTCTTAGTAATAATTATTATTAGTAATAATTAATTATTATTAGTAGTAATTATGACCTCAATCTGCTTTCCAGGCCTATCTGCCACTCTGCCCATGCTGGAGCCATTTAATTCCCTGGACTGGTACACATATTCTCCCCCCCACACACACACACATACACACACCCCCCACACACACGCATACCTCTTGTACTATTCATACTGTTTCCTGCACCTGTGGTGACCTCCCTCCTTCTACTTCCCTTGCCATCCTTCATTGCTAGGTAAACTAATGATCCTTTAGAATCCGGGTGAAATGCCTCCTCCTGGGCACCTTCTCAGGCACCAGTCCCCTCCCTTCACCCCCACCACTAATCATTCTCTCTCCCGTGCTCCCATAGTGCTCTGTGTTCATCCCTGTTTTAGCACTTGCCACCTGTGTCATCGGTGTCCAAGTGTCTGTTCTGCCCCTCTAGACCAGGAACTAAGGCAAGCCACAAAGCTTAGGCGTCTGTGAATGGGGACTCACTAATGAATGGGCATACAGTAGGTGCTCAATACATGCCTGGTGAATGACTGAATGACTGGAATCTGCAGTTTATGTCCTGAAGCTTCCTGAGTCATCAGATATTATTAATATGGCTAAGTTGTTCTTTATTTGAGGAGTCAATCTGAGTGGTTGGTGGTTGAGGTTTTTTTGTTTTGTTTTGGTTTGGTTTGGTTTTTTTTACACTGTGTTTCTGGGGTTTTGTGATGGGCAGAGTGCACTGGACAGGATTGTTCTTAACAAGTCCATAAACTATTGTGAGGCTTCTCATTTCTGATCATAAGAGGCAGAGAAGTTTTCTGATGAATTGGATGCAGCGAAGTATGGTGCTCACTCATGAATAAAGTGCTTACCCGATAGCTAAACTTATTGACAATAAACTGACAAAAAGAAAAGGCAGAAATCTCTATATAAAGGCCAGCCCACACCTTGAGCTTTTCTACCAATAGCGGACATTTGTTACTAAGTATTTTGACAGTGGTTTGAGTTCCTTCAATGTCTTCGGTTTAGCTGTTGCGTGTCCACTGCACGCTGAGTGGCCTAGAGAACGGACTCTGATGCTGTGAAGCCATGTAACGGTTTATTGTTAAATTGGGGTCAGGGGTAAGGGACTTGGAGGTCACTTGGACTCAGAACAGAAGCCCACTTTTCATTGTATGGACTGAAGCACTGTGTTAGCACCAAAGCCTGTAATTGCACTACAGCCTCTTATGTGTGACTTAGTCACTAGTGACTCAGCTCTGAAATGGCTACTCACGGTAATCTCCAATCATTTCATAGCCATCATTTTTCAGTGGCAGCTTCCTAATGAGCTCATCTTTGGGATGCCCAGGGGCAGGGCTATGGGCTTTTCTTAAGAGATTTGAGGGGTGTAGCCAGCTAGAGAGCATGATTTACTTTGGGAGAGCTTTGAGTCTCCAGACCTGCCCGACACTGTCCTGACAGGACTTGCCCACTGGCAAACCTTGTCAAAAATGTCATACTTGCCAATCCCAGGAAATTGGCAATAACGGGACTGAGCAGAGCCGGACTGAGAGGTGGGCGGCTGCTGAGCTTAAAGTGAGTGGGGGCGCCTGGGTGACTCAGTGGGTTAAAGCCTCTGCCTTCGGCTCAGGTCATGATCCCAGGGTCCTGGGATTGAGCCCTGCATCGGGCTCCCTGCTCAACGGCAAGCCTGCTTCCCCCGTCCCCCGCCCCCTGCCTGCCTCTCTGCCTACTTGTGATTTCTGTCTGTCAAATAAATAAATAAAATCTTTTAAAAATTAAAAAAAATAAAGTATCTATGAACAGTCCTCTGGGAACTGCTCTGGGGAGAATATTTTTGAAGGAATTGAAAAAACACGTAGGATAAACTGAAATGGAACTTGCTATGACGTGTTACAACAGATGGAGCACAAAAAAGGTTGGTGAACAAATATTCAAAAGCTTGTGAAAATATAAGGTCTTTAACTCTAATGGTTATTCATGATATTATTTATTATTTTATTTTATTTATTATTTTGATGATGCTTGAATGCCTTGTGTGTTACTAAATTGATGGGGAACTTCATTCACTCTCCTGTATTTAACCATTGCAGTTCTGGGAACCTCTAAATGGAAGCTGGATATCCTGACTTGCATTATCACACAGCAACTCGATGGCTTCATTGAGAAAATTCTCCTGCAACTGTTATAATTGAACAGGGAATGTTTTTGGAAATTAGCTTTTGTTGTGGATTTGGTAATATTTCTTAATGAATTCAACTTAAAACTCCAAGGCAAACAGTGGTTATGTACAAAACTTACACTGTGACAAAGTCATTTCAATGACAACTAACATTGCTTGAATCAAAGTAACGTCAGGCTGCTTTTTGTACTTGCCATGCTGTCAAAAGTTAAAGTAAGCGAGATCTCTATTCTCACACAAATTTGCAGTGGATAGGTATCCAAGCTCAGACTATAGTTCCCCCAGTGTTTTTCGGACTGCTATGCAAGTACAAAGGACATTTTCATATTTCAAACCCACTTAACTGTGCAGTTGAAGACTTCCACGTAAATTTCAAATGGGAGTGATTAATCTGTAATGTAATGACATGCTAAAGGCAAATATAAAAAAAACTCTAATAGAATTCTGTAAATGCCTTCCAAGAGATGAATAGGCTCAATGAAAATCATATGTTTGTGGACTGATATCGATATTTGCCAGTATCTCTGTGAAAAGACATTTCCAAAGGTGAACTATTGAAAACCTCATTAGAGATCAACAAATGGACATTTGTAATCAATTTTGATGACAGAGAACACTGTGAACCCCAATTAAAATGTTATTCTCCCCAAAGAATTCCATTCTCCTCATTAATAGGCCTTTACTATAAAAAAAACTATGCAATTATTATTATATTTTTAGTTTCAACAATCAAATATTTGTGGAAATTTGTTTTCTCTCTTTTTGTATAAGTAACTACATAATGGTCTTATCTTTACCTCTGAGCTTCTCCAAACCCAAATATTCACTTTCTGTCCCCAACCTAGGTGGTCAATGTATTGGATCACTCTACTTTCTCAGACACTGGTACAATTAAAGGGACAGGAGTCAGGTGGACCTAAAAGTCATGGAGAACCCCAAGGCCTCGAAGAACATGGAGGTAACCACGAGCAACCCTAGAACCTAAAGGCCTCGGTCACTCATTGGAGGCTGCGCATGTCAATCCTCGCTTCTCGACAAATGAGTCTGGGTGTCCGGCAGCGGGGCCGCGGCCCACTGTTGACGCTTCTGGCCCCGCCCTCCGTCCCTGGTCTAGGGGCCCCTTTGGAGCCCTGTCCACTGTTACCGGAGGGGACGCCTGGGTGGGCCGCTGGCGACATCCGCCCCCTTCCCTTCCCGTCGCGGGCCTCCACTGGCACCGCCGCAGACTGTCGTCCCCTCCGTGGCAGGCTCCTCGGCCTCCCCGTCCACCTCACGTCGGGCCCGCTGCCCACGGCCTCCCCACAGCAGCGGCCCCCTCGGCGGCCACCATCTTTTCGGTTGGCTTTGCCTCAGACCGGTCGCCGCCCCACTGAGGTACTGCTTGTCGCCATGTCCTCCTCCGGGGATCCCGGCCAGGCCCCTGGCCAGGATAGCTCCGCGAGCGCTGTGGGGGCAGGGTCCCCGGAGGCCGGAGGCGGCAATGGGGTGACCCCTGGGGTCGGGTTTCCCCAGATTGAGGTGGCTGGAGTGGCGGGGCCCGAGGTGGCCCTCGAGTCCGGGTCCCCCAGGATGGAGGTGGCCCTTGAGTCCGGGTTGCCCGAGATGGAGGTGGCCCTCGAGTCCGGGTCCCCCACGATGGAGGTGGCCCTCGAGTCCGGGTTGCCCGAGATGCAGGTGGCCCTCGAGTCAGGGCCCCCCGGGATGGAGGTGGCCCTCGAGTCCGGGTTGCCCGAGATGCAGGTGGCCCTCGAGTCAGGGCCCCCCGGGATGGAGGTGGCCCTCGAGTCCGGGTTGCCCGAGATGGAGGTGGCCCTTGAGTCCTGGTCCCCCGAGATGGAGGTGACCCTCCACTCTGGGCTGCCCCCGATGGAGGTGTCCGAAGTGGAGGGGCCCGTGGGAGGCCTCGGGGAGGCTGCCTTGGGTTTGGGTCTGGCCTGCGGCCCGGCGGGCGTGAGCGCGGAGGCCGAGGAGGACGAATCGGATTTCGGGCCGGCGGAGGAGGACGGGGAGGAGCAGCAGGAGGAGGGTCTGGAGATCCTTGTGGACGCCCACCAGTTCCCAATGGTTGGCTTCCGCTTCATGTTCCTGGACCTGGTGCACTCGCTCCTGCACCGGATCTACCACAACAACCACATCCTCGTGCGGCCCCGCCGCGGCCGCGTGAGGGTCCGGACTCGGGCCCGGCAGCCCGACAGCCCCCGTTGGCACCCCGCAGCCCCCGCAGGCCCGCCGGCGTGGGCAGCTCCGGCCGCGGCCCGGGAGACCGAGGCCTCGTCCGAGGAGGAGGCCGCCTGGGAGACGGCGGAGGAGCCGGACGAGGAGTCTGAGGAGGGCCTGGCGACCGCCAAGGGTGAGGAGGGACCCGGGAGCCCGAGGAGCGGGGGCGGCGGGGAGCCCTGCGGGTGTCCGGGACGCGGAAGCCGGGGTTCCCCCAAACCCAAGGCCGAGGGCCTGAGCGGGAGCCCCATTCCCTGGGGACCTACAGCTTTTCAGAAGGAAGCGTGAGGCCCTCTGGCAGCCTCCACTAAGACAGCTGAGGGCCCCGGGGTACCGGGTGAGCCACAGGCCACTGTCCGCCTGGGGGGCGGGGCGGGGCGGGGGCGGGGCCTGAAGGAAAAGAGCCAGCCAATGGCACACCTCGTTTCTGCGCGTGGCTTTGAAAATGTCCAGAGTCTCAAAGTCCATCCCGCATCATTACGAACTGACGCGCGTGGGCCTGGTACAAGTGAAATACTCAGGGGTTGAGTGAACGCGCTTTGCCGTAGAATGTGTCGTTGAGGCAAAACATTTTTGCGAGAAATTTCTGACAAAACCTTAGAGAAGGCCGCAGACCCTGATGATTCTGATCCCTTCTTCTCCGAAGGGCCAGAAACAGTCAGCTGCACAGGGTGACTGGGAAGAATGTCACCCTGAAAGTAAGGGATCGAGCAGCAGAGCTATCAACTTGGAGGAGGCTTCCCACCTCTGCTTTTCAGAGTACTTCTACGCTCCTGCTTCAGGGAGAGGACTGGGTGTCACTAGTCCTTATGCATCGGGATGGTTTTCCCTGGGAATGTCTGCTCCAACGTCTGTCTTATTCTTTACCAAAGGAACAACTAAATATCAGTATGAGAAGCCTGCCAAAGGGGCCAACGACTCTGAAAGGGAGGAAGAAAAAGACAAATTTAACAAAAAGCAAGAAGGACCCAACTAAAGAAGATCTGCCCCAGCAGAGAACAGCCCCAGATCAGGTATCACAATAGCTTTGCACATCACCCCAACTTTCCTGGCATTTACATGCTACTGACAGTCCTTCCCCCCCAATTCTCCCAATAAATTAAGAAGTTTGTTTAGAATTAGTTTAAAAATTTAGTTTCACCAGCTTAGACCATTAACCGAAAACTCATGTACTTAGTAATAGAAAATACAGTATATTCTGAAATATATTTCACGGTTGCTCATTCGTTCTTGTGAGGTCTTTTGTCCTCTACCTGAAAGACTACTAACAAGTGGTAAGTGTCTCAGTAACCAAGAAAAAGTATTTCTTTAGAGAACAGTTAGCAGAAGCAGTAAGGAAATTGGCTGGCTGGGCACTAGTCAGACATTCATAGGAGAGACAGTGCCTTTGCAAACGTGATTACATACAAATAGCAAAAAGTCAAGAATTCCAAGTAGGACCACACAATGATTAATACCTAAATATTCAGGTGTCGATGTTTGTATTTTATGTGACAGTCCAAAGACACTTAGTCATCGTATGGCTATTACTTATCACTGAATTGGCAATTAGGTCTTGAGGAATATCTTATCTTTGAATATTTGGAAAGATGTACATTTCTTTGCATTTTCACAGCTGTGTATTTCATAATCACAGCCTCATTCTTGTATGGAAGATAGAGAAACTGAGGGTCTGGGAGAGTAAGGGAGTATCATTTGTGGAATGAGCAGAGGCTTTTAAGGTGAAGAGATTTCCACTAATTCCAGAATGGCCTTTAGGGGTGGGGGTGTGGGGGCAGGGGGGGATTTATGGTGTCAGGCCAGCGGGAGGCAAGGTTGGTATGATCCCAGAATTGAAGCCATGGGTTGCACGAGCACCCTCTACACAAGGGCACAGGTTACAAGAAGAAAGTGTGTTGTTTTCTCCTTGCTGAGATACAGCACACAGAAGGAGCCCACGGACACAGGGCTCTGTTCATAGGTCTAGAAGGTCACTGGTGCTGGTTAATGCTGCCTCACGGTTCCTTTTCTCTCATTTCATCCTGCAGTTGGCATAAAAGAAAGAAGATGAAGAAAGAAGAAAGAATCTGTTGTTCGTTATTTTTAGGTTTTTCATTTTTTAGAAGCCCATGGGAATTTTATTAACTCTGATGTCATTCCAAACTGCATCATCCAAAAAGTGATATCCAATGAAATGTGACTCTGCGCTTATGTTTGACAGATATATCTGATAGCATTTGTTCAAGTTAAAAGTAAGTTTGTTTTAAATTAATGCACTGGAATGTAGGCAGATTTTACTTAAATTATCTTGACTCAGATCTCTCTTTTTCCTTTTTGTTTTGTCCCACTGTACCTTCACTGAAAGGTATCACTCTCCACCATTTGGTGAGCCTGTTTTAAATTAATTTCTTACAGCCCCAAATAAAAGAAAATGTCAAGTTTAAAACAATTGTTGTAAGGAGAGAGATGTAGGTCAAGTCTTTAGAGCTACACTGTCCACGACATTAGTAACTAGCCGTATGTGGCGACTGAAATATGGCTAGTCTAACTTGATATGTGCTGTTAAATATAAAAATGTTAAATTAACTCACTGATAATTTCATATGGATTACATGTTGAAACGATAATATATTGAGTTAAAATGTACTATTAAAATTAATTTTCCCATTTCCTTTCACTTTTTAAAAAAGGTTTTATTTATTTATTGGGAGGGTGAGGCGAGGAGCAGAGGGAGAGGGACAAGTAGACTCCGTGTTAAGTGCAGAGTCCGACGTGGGGCTTTGTCTCAAACCCTGAGATCATGACCTGAGCTATAATCAAGAGTCCCATGCTTAACCACCTGAGCCACCCAGGCACCCCTCTTCTTACTTTTTAATGTGGCTACTAGAAGACTTAAAATTACACATGTGACTTGCGTTATATGTCTATTAGACAGTGCTGCTCTAGAGTATGGTTTTGTTTTGTTTTAAAAACTTTATCTACTTATTTGAGAGAGAGAAAAAGCCTGACCAGGGGGAGGGGCACAGGGAGGGGCAGACTCCCCACTGAGCAAGGAGCCAATGCGGGCTCAATCCCAGAACCCTGGGATCATGACCTGATCCAAAGGCAGACACTTAACCTACTGAGCCCCCCAGGTGCCCTAGAGCCTGGTTTTGAAGGAAACCTCCCTGCTGGCTCCACTGGCCTTGAGGCCAGATGGTGCTGCTGAGCCTGGGCCCAGACACTGACTTAGAGCGGTGGTTCTCGAAGTTCAGTCCCCACAACAGCGTCACCCGGGAATTCTTAGGTTCTACCCAAGAGCTACTGAATCAGAATCTCTGAGGGTAAGGCCAGCACTCTGGGTTTCAACGAACCCTTCAGGGACGCTGATGCAGCTGAGGTCTCAGAAGCGCTGGTTAAGAGCCACAGGGGAAGAAGCCGAGACTCACCTATGGTAGAACCAGCCTTCATTGACGGGCTTGGGACTGGCAGGTAGACTGAACAGGATGGCGAGGGCTGGCTGGGGGAGGAGGCCAGAACACACAGGGGGCTGAGACACAGGGGGGCTCCGATGGGGAGATGGCGGCTGAAAGCTGCATAAGGAGCTGCTTCCAGAAGGATACAGACATGATACCACATGTATGACGTCTAAGACACATGCAAAATGACCACCAGGTCTGGATTGTAGCTAAAGATGTCTGGGGTAAAAAGCACCCACAGGGGAGAAGCATACAAATGCAGCATGTGTGACAGCATGCACAGGGAAGGGTAAAGAACTTATTTAGGATGGCGGCCCCAGGGGGTTTGAGAGCCTATTTCTGCATTTAGTTAAGGCTTCCTGCTACCCCCTTGACAGTACTGATACCTTCTCTCACATTCTGTGCCAGCACATTTCCTATGCTAACTTACACAAGCGTTATTTTTTTTTAATCGAGGTGAAATTCCCTCTAAATTAACCATTTAAAAGCGAGCACTTCAAAGACATTCACAATTTTGTGACACCGTGGCCTCTTTCATTCCAAAACGTTTCCATGGGCCCCAAACTCTGTACCCATGAAGTAGCCATAGCCACTCCCCATTTGCCCCTCCCCCAGCCCCAGGGCAGCCGCCAGTCTGTTTTCCATCTCCATGAATTTACAAACATTTCGTAGAAAGGAAGTCACACGATATGTGACCTTTGAGTCTGACTTCTTTCACTTGGCATCACGTTTTCAAGACGCCTCCATGTCATACCAGGCACCAGAACTTCACTCTTTTTTATGACCGAATCATGTTTTATTGTATGTCTATGCGGCAATTCGTTGACTCCCGGCTGCGGTGAACAGAGCCTATGAACAGTCCTGCTCAAGTATTTGTGCATTATTCATACATGTGTGTATTGACCCCTCCCCACCTCCCCACTCCCCCACCACAGTGAACTTCCAAATGATTGGGACCTTAAAAGCTTTTATCTTTTTCCCCCCAGAACCCTAGGCCCTGAGTTTTTCACTTAGTAGGTACTCCACTACTGCCTGTTAAAGTAAACTGAACACTTTTCCTTTTAACCGTTGTTGTTTTAAAATGGATTCGCACGTGTTCCTTATGACTAGACCCAGGGGGTGACACAGAGACACAGATGCCTGGTCATTAGCACCTAAACGGAGAGGGCAGGTCAGCAGTATTCGGCAAGGTGTGATTCGAGGGCCTTCAAAGTGGTTCCAGTTTGTTGGTGCTTTTGTGGTGCTAGCTGCGGGAGACTGTTGCTTTAAGACCCAAGGGAGAGGGACCTGTGTCCTGCGGCCCCACTTTGGTCCTCTTCCGGCCACGCCCCCGGCCACGCCCCTCCCCACTGGACCCGAAGCCCAGTCCCCGGGGAACAGGGACAGGGGTGTGTCCCTGCCCGCCCTACATCCCTGGCCTGCTGCCTGGGCCTGTGTGCTCCTCTTGGAGAGGTCCTTGAGAGGGCTGACTGCACGGGGCGGGGCGTGTGTGCTCCCAGGCCTAAGGGGGAGGGGGTCGTGTGCCTGAAACAGGGGATGGGGTGTGGTCTAGGAAGAGGGGGTGGGGGCAGCTCTTCCTATATCGTGGGAGCAGGATTTAGAGGAGTCTGAGAATTCTAAATCCTTCCAGGTCATTATGGAGGTACTTATGTCGTGGAAGGGAGATAAATCATTCAATAAAACGTGCTGATTTCAACATTTCAAATACATAGATATATGGTATGTGGGTCCCCAGCTGAGCTCTTTTTCTGACCGTTGCAGATGTTACAAATGTTCAGAAAGTCCAGGTTAAATATCTGGTCCATCACCCCTTTCCCCCTCTTGGCTCCGGGGTGGGGGTGGGGGGGTGGGGGGCTTGCTTCTGAAAGTACTTGTTATAATAGCCCATCTTGCTAGAAGACTTGGATCTCGTCCCTAGCCCAGGCTGGAGAACAACCACCAACCACCACCCACCCCTAACCACCCCACACACCCCTCCAACTGCAGTACCCTCTCTTCCCACTGGTCCCTTTCTTTGTTCTCCAGGTGTTTATACACCACACTTCTCTAATACCCCTTCTTCCCCACCCAAACACCCACCTGCTGGCCATCAGCTTGGCCAGGTGCCCCTGTGTGGAGGCCCTTGGTCCTCCGCACAATCTCTCTTTTTTAAATTATCTTTTTTATTATTATGTTCAATTAGCCAGCATATAGTACATCATTAGTTTTTGATGTAGTGTCCAATGATTCATTAGTTGTGTAGGACGCCCGGAGCTTGGCACCACATGTGCCCTCCTTAATGCTCATCTCCCCCCTCACCCCCGCCGGCCCGTTACCCCATCCCCTCCCCCTACCTTTCTGAAACCCTCAGTCAGTTTTTTTCCCCACACCCGGCCCCGGAGTCCTGAGTCTCTCATGGTTTGTCTCCCTCTCTAATCTCTTCCCATTGAGTTTTCGCTTCCTTCCCTTATGGTCCTCTGTGTTGTTCCTCATGTTCCACGCATGAGTGAGACCCTATGATAGTTTTCTCTGCTTGACATACGTCACTTAGCATAATCCCTTCCAGGTCCACCCATGTCGATAAAAAGAGTGGGCATTCATCTCCTAACATTTTGCTTCTCAGACAACCCTCAGGTCTGACTTATCCGTATCTTATTCGCTTCCCTCCCCACGTGACCAAGACAGACTGCAGAACAAGCTTTATTGAATTTATTTGCGTTGCGTATATACAGTGAAAACCACAAATGCTAAAAGAAGCTGAAAACTTGTCAGAATGCGCATCCAGGCATTAAAAAAACTTAACAAAACTCTGTTTTTAAGTAAGGAGGTTAACTGTGGAAAAGAAATTATTAATGGATAGCTCTCAGAGTGACGAAAAAAAACTAATAGTGGTCTACTCTAAAGAAAGGGGGTAGGGACTAATTACCAGGGTCACTTGACTAAAGGGCGTCTACTTAAATAAACTGTTCACTATGGAAGTAGAAAGGAAATCAAACTCAGTCATTCCAAAATCTAACATTATCAGAATGGCAAAGATACAGTATCAGGAAAAAGAGATGTTTTATCAAGAAAATGCAAAAGCCAGCATATGACTCTACAATGTCACGTTATACCATCATCATCAAAACCAAGCCCCAAGGATTTAAATTCGCTCTGGCACCTCGCTGCTTCTACGATTTTTTTTTTTTCTTATAGAAGGCAACACCCCACTCAGAATTTAAAGGCACAGTTAGGTGGCAGACACGGTGAGAGGTATAGTGAGAAGAAACTTCTTGGTCTCCTAAGAAAATGAGCTAGGGCCTGTCCAGGCATCCAAGGGGAGTGCTCCCTTAATGTTTGGTGTGTTTGGGAGATGGAATAGAGGGAAAGGACTTGGGGGACTGGCTCATTGGGGACAGGGTGTGTGGGGACCTATCCAGTCTAGTGACTTCTGAGGTGTGTGCCTTCAGGAATGAGGGGAAGGAGAAGCTTATCTGATTTCATCACCTAAGGCTTCCAGTTTGCAGAAAGTTAATTGTTCTCAGGTTTTGGGGTTGCAATCTGGCTTTGGGCTAAAATCTTGTGAAACAGAAGCTGCTGAGGGGGAGAGACTAGAAACTGGGCTACGGGAAGGTGTCTACCTTAAAGCTGGCGTCAGGGAAAAGAGCTCTCCAGGAGCCCGGGGTCTTAAGTGCTTAAAAAACAGCATATATACAGCATTCGGTATATTTCTCAGCAACTAGAGAGTCCCAATGGCCTTGGGATAAGAGGTCAAATACTGATGAGCTAACCATCTAGGGGAGCACGAGAAGCATCAAGAAATGTTCTGCCTCCTAGGGAGGTGCTCACTGCTGCAAAACTGGCAATGTGGGGCTTGTGCAAAGAGAGAACGTTCTAGAAGTTGCAGGGATTTGAGGGGGGTGTGCAGGGATACAAGGGTGGGGTCTCAAAGGGCAATGGCTAACTGGGGGACTGGCTGTGCAAAACTTTTCTCAGAGACCCAGAATTTTCCGTCCCACCACCTCTTCTCAGGGCGTTTGTGAAGCTTGGAGCAGCAACCAAAGAACTGAAGCATTTAGCCAGGTTCCTGAAACCTGAAGGCCAGTCCTTGGGCCAGATCATCTGGCCATTTCCATCCAAGGGAATTTATTTGATCAAGGGAAATGACCACCACCTCTCAGTCGTTCTCACAAAATGTTTTTTGCTTCCTCTCTTCTAAAGCTCGCGGTCCAGAGTGAAACATGTCGCATTGCTTTTGTAGAGGAAAGGCTGGGTTTTCAGATGTTGGCAGTGACTGTACTGAGTGAGGGTTAGGCTTTCACAGCATTTCTTATGTTAAAATACTTCCTGGCTTTAATTGGGCTTTTAAGGTGCTTTTGCTTAATAGAAAGTGGTTATAGGAAATAAATCACTACATAGCGTTAATGTGACTATTGGCAACAATTCCTCCCACCGGGAGCTGTTTACTGCATGATTTCCGATATATGGGTCCAAGCTTTGGCTTTCTCCTTGGCCAGGGAGAACCAGACTGGCTCTTCCGGCTCTGCTGGCGCCTGGACCGCAGCTGGGAGAGTGGAAGAATGCCTGGTTTCTTTGGCCATGGCAGGCATTTGAGCCATCTTCTGATCTTTGAATCCTGCAAGAACCACAGTGAGTGACACACAAGCGGTAGGAAGCTCCAGAGACAATGGGGGAAGTGTATGGGATACAGTAAAAGTTCTCCTCCTTTCAGGTTTCCTTGGGCTTCTAACAGTCTCGTGCATGTGGCCTGCTACGTGTGGTCTCTCGAAGGGATAAGATCTACCTGGCTCTGGCCACGGGGGCCTGGGCATGGGAAGGCCCAAGAGAAAATACCAGCCAAGCTTTGGGTGGTTATTACTGGACTGGCTCACACTTATAAATCGAGACCAGAGAGGAAACATAAAATCTGTCATCTATTCAGTTTTTTACATTTCAAATCAGGTCATGTTATCTCTGTTTTGCTGATCCTTGTTGTGTGAAATGACTAGTAAGGACTCAGTAGATCCACCCAGTACAAGTCTGTGCTAACGAACACTGTACCAACTACTGTGGCCGAACAGAAGACCTCCCAGTCCCCTGCTTCTACTCCTTCCTTCATCCTGCTTTACAGCTGACTGACTCAGTGACTTTGACTCAACCCCGGTGGGACACATTAGAATCGCCTAGAGCTCTCTCTCTCTCTCTTTTTAAGCAATCAGACATTTGGTCAATTAGAATTGCAGTTCAGGATACACAGATTTGGGTAAAAGCCTGACTGCTGCTTTACAACTAGAGCTCTTTTTTTTTTTTTTTTGAGAATTTATTTATCTTTTTGATAGAGAGAGCACGAGCAGGGGGAGCAGCAGGCTGAGGGAAAGGGAGAAGCAGACTCCCTGCTGAGCAGGGAGCCTGCTGTGGGGCTTGATCCCTGGGATCAAGACCTTAGCTGAGGGGCGCCTGGGTGGCTCAGTGGGTTAAGCCGCTGCCTTCGGCTCAGGTCATGATCTCAGGGTCCTGGGATCGAGTCCCACATCGGGCTCTCTGCTCAGCAAGAAGCCTGTTTCCCTCTCTCTCTCTCTCTGCCTGCCTCTCCGTCTACTTGTGATCTCTCTCTGTCAAATAAATAAATAAATAAAATCTTTAAAAAAAAAAAAAAAGACCTGAGCTGAGGGCAGATGCCCAATTGATGGAACCACCCAGGCGCCCCAGCTAGAGCTTTTATTTAAAACTACCAATGCCCAGGGGTGCCTGGGTGGCTCAGCTGTTTAAGCATCTGACTCTCAATTTCAGCTCAGGTCCTAATCTTAGGGTCTTGCAATCAAGCCCTGCATTAGGCTCCAGACCTAGAGCCTGCTTAAGTTTCTCTCTCTCTCTCTCTCCATGTGCCCCTCCCTTCCATCTGCAAAATAAATAAACAAATCCTTTAAAAATATAAAAATAAATAAAAACACCAATGCCCACACCATTTCCTGAACTACAAGAATTAGAATCTTTCGCAATGGCGCCAGGGCCATCTGTAATTTTGTAAATGCTTTAAAAGCTCAGCAGGCGATTCGAATGCACAGTTGAGAACCACCTGACAGGAGCAGAGGGCCCATGAGGTTGTTAACAGCTATCAGCAGGCCAGGTGCCATGATTTCATGGCCAGATCATGGCTTCCTAAGTTCCTGGTCTAATTTCTTTATGAAGGGGATCAAGGCAGAGGACAAAAATGATTCCGTACAAATCCACCCTCCCCTCCCCCTGCTCCTGCTGTAGAGAAAATCCCCCTGGCACACACCTGTACTACTGAGACCACATTCTATTCTATCCCAGCCCTGTGTTCGCTTGGCTTTCAACATCTCCCCGCCTCCCACGCCCTGCTTAGAAGGTGGAGAAGCAAGCCTCTGAAATAGTGAAAAGGAGCAATTCGACACCACTGGGCCCATATAGTGGATTATTTTACAGTGTCCCTGGGGCTGTGGAAGGTGAGAAAATACTGCTTTGCTAAGAGCTGGAAAGGAGCTTGGTGTTTTCCTCTGGAATCACAGCCATGGGAACATTTTAGTGAGTGATCACAACTCTGCGTCTATTCCAGCTTCCCTGACGAGGCAGAGGACTGGGAGACCCTGGGAAATTCACACAGTGGACCCAGAGTGATCCTCACAATTGGATTTTCCTGAAACAAGCTGATATCTGTACCTAATGGAAAAGCCATGTGAATTACGAGGCTGATTTGGGGCGGAGGAGGGGCTGGGGAAAGACATATTTTGTCTGAAGTGGAAACTGCAGAAGTTTCCCAATATGCTGCCAGGACTTTTTTTGGAGGGGGATTGTTTTTACCTGCTTTGGTAAACTTAGGTAGCTTCTTCTCTGCCGGCTTCTCCAGTTTATTGACATCAGAAGCAAAAGTCTTTCTGGATTGGTTTTCAGTTGCAAGGCCAGCTCCCTTTAATACAACAATGAAAACAAAAACTTGTTAAGGACTGACATGGAGGGGTGATTGGTTATTCAGAAAACCACAAGCGGCAAGCCCTGTCCCTTTATGAGCTCCACATTAGGCAAAAGGAAAGAGAGCGAGGGAAGGAAATAGCACTGAGAGGACCTTGGTTCAGAATTTAGGTTCACAAAACCTCAGCTGGTTCAAGTTTACCACCTTTGAGATCTGGAAGAAAAGGTTGTCTAATCATACAAATAGTGTAAACAGGTTAATGTAATTATCTAACTTGAAAACAACCTTCTCCCTAGCACATTACCAACACTTAACAGCACGCTAACAGAGTGTGAGGATTATGAACAAATCTTAACAAGGAATTGAAGTGAGTTCTGCAGGATCTCACTTAGCAAAACTGTTGACCTCTGACTTGCACTCCGTGTACCAGAAAGAGACATAGCTACGGGTCTTTCCAGAATTGTACAGTTTAAGCTTTTCGAATGCACCTTGCCACAACTGGTCTAAATTACTGAGTCTAGGTACCCTAGTGCATTTCTCCTGATGAAAACTTTAACCAACGCATGCTTTGCCCCTGTATGTCCGTCCTACTCCCATAAAAATACTAATGATGAAAATGAAAAAAAATCTTTCGAGGAGAGTTAAACAGATCCTAATGTGATCCCTTGACAGATAGAATGAGCAGTTAAAAGTACAGGAACTTAGACATATCTCTCGGTATATAAATGTGATATGTTTTCTTAGGTCAGGGTTCTGTGATTTTGACAAGAGGGGCTCTCATTCCAGCACCTCCAAAGACATGGCAAATGGGATGTTGAAAGCTAGACACCATCCCGTCATCCCTGATCCACAGGTGGGACCATTAATCTAGTTCATCACGTAACTCTGCTTCTCGCCTATAGGGATGGGCCTCACTAAAGCGAACCAATAGTCAAAGCCCCAAATATCAAACGTTACTTTTATAAGGTCAATCATTCTGGATGATATGGAAAGGTGCCCAGAAATGAAATGTCAAATGAAAAATAGTAGGTATGGTTCGATCTTCTTCAATACACACATATTCGTAGGCATAAAATGCCTGTAGGGATAGTTATTCGATTCTCCCCCCCAGTGGTTACCTTTGGGGTTTTTTTTTTTCTGTAACTTATTCCTCACTGCTCAACTGATTTCATGGAATCCTGCTCTGGAATAATAATCAGGACAGGGTTTGATGTACGGAAACTTCTCATAGTCATTACGTTTCACAAACCCTTTCAGAGCATAAATTGGACATGTTATTGCAAGACTCTTCCCCACAAAGAAGCCCGCGCCTTGATTAGTGCACCCAGAAAGGTGGGGAGCTGTGGGCTCGGCAAAGTTTCCAATGCAAGTTTAGTCAACCAACTCTAGTAACCTTCTGGAGTGTTCTGTGGGTTGCCGCAAGTTCTCCCCCATGTCTAGGCTCTTTGGCCTCGGGCTTGGCTCCAGCTTTGTTCTTGGTTTTTGTCTCTTTGTTGGGAATTTGGACCTGGGAACTCTTCTGCTTCTGCTTTACCATAGTTATCCAAGCTGGCTCTGAGGCTGTACAATCTGAGTGTTGGCCAAGAGCCTTCCCTGAGAAAGGAAGGAGAGCAGTTAGAATAGAAGTGAGGCAGGCAGGGTCTCGAGCTGGGCTGGAGCCCACCCACACTAATGTACCAGATGGGATCCTATTAATTGCCAGATGAAAATGAACAGAGATTCCATCAAAAAGGGTCCCCTTCTTTGGTGTCAACCCCACAACCTGGCAAGGCAGGAGCGCCTCGCATAGATCAGTTTGCGTACCATCCTCTGACTGGTCCCTCGCCCTCCTTTGTCCATCCCTCTTCCCATCCCCAGATCAGGGTAGGACCGGGGTGGCCGAGTGGGCTGGGAAAACTGCCAGGAGGCCAGAGGCTCAGGCTATCGATATCATTCCTCGAAGTCCAAGGAGTATCTTATGATATTTGACACTACATATTCCCTTATGCAATCATGTGATTACGTGGGTGTGGTTCTAGGTGTGAAGACCATGGGATGGTCCGTGTGAAGGTACAAAGGCTTTGAGAGAGATTAGTGCTCAAAAGATCACCTAGCTCTGGATTCTTAGGCATTTCAGGTGTGGGAAGCAGCTGTGGAAGTAAATTAAGATTTCAAGCTGAGAGTCTGAACGTAGTGTTCTACTAATGAGTTGGCTTTTAAAAAACACATGGTGTTGTGGGGGGAGCATAATACGTGTCTAAGTATTTTGGGAAAGGTATAATATTCTATCAAAAGGGAAGGTGCCCAGAAGGAATAGGCAGATGGTGGTGTGTCCATCACAGAATGTGGATGGATGGATGCCCCCAGGAAAGGGAAGACTCAAAATTACCCATCCCCAAATCCATCAAGCCACAAGCCTGCCCTATCAAAAAGACAGCTCAGCAGGCAAGGCTAGAACAGACTTTGATCTCTACTTGGTACCTCCTTGTCCTCCAGAGAGAGAAAGTCTCACCTGGGACCTTGTAAATGGGTTGCTTCTTGGACATGCTTTCAGATTGGGGCCTGGTCTGTTGCTTCTCTGCAAGGTCAGATGCTGTGCCGGGGTTCTCTGCAGTGCCCTGGAGCCCCTGGGAAAAGCTTCTTTTGATTTGCTGTTCTGTGGAAGATGAAATCAGGCCCAAGGAGAGTGAAGAAAACTTTAAAAGATCATCTTGTTTCTCACTCTTGTACTTCTTCAAGGAAGGGACTTTTCTCAGGCGAACTCCAAAAATGGTTTCAACACCAGTCTCACCGGTGGATTCATCTGGATGGCTGTTATTTCGATCACTGCTCTTGAGACCTTCTCCCTTGGAGTAAGTGCCCCCCACAGTGGAGGCCTGCCTGGTAGAAGCCATAGTGAACTTCATGGGTTTTGGATCTGGAAGCAGGGTATTCTTAAGGAGGTCTTCAGAGACTTGTCGAAATTTCCTGGTCTTGTTTGGAGAAGCTGGGCCTCCTGAGAGGGACCAGCTTCCAGGATGGCTCTCAGAGGTGGCGCCTGCAGCGGCAGCACTCACAGAACTCGGATGGACCTGTGGCAGGTACTCGGGCTCTGTCAACACCTGGCAAGGGTATCTGCGATGGCGAGGCTGGTGCTCCTCAGACCTGTTCCAATCTCCAGGGACACTCGCTGAACCTGCCAAGAAAAGCCGTGGCTGTAATTCAGCCCCCTCCTTGGCTTGGTGAGGGCTTCTGGAAGGCAGTGGCTCTTCAGAACTCTTCCATATTTCCGGAGAGCTCTGAGAGGCTGAGGAGACTTGCTGGTACTCGAGCTTGGCCGGTGCCAATGAAAGGTGTCTGGGGGGCACCTGCTCCTTGGAACTGCTCTGCTTCAGCTTGGTGGGGGCACTTTCTGAACGTGGGAGAACTTCCCTGGGGCCTTCCGGCCTCCCCAAGGGCTGTAAGGGGTGTGCCAGGGGCAGCAGCTTGGAAGAGACGGCTCCTTCGGTACTGGCATTCTCTGGGCCCAAGAAAACTGGGTACTGGACCAACAGAGATTTGGAAAGTTGATTTGTAGATAGAGAATTAGCAGCACTCTCCGAAAACACTTTTTCTGCCATAAACTTCACAAATGACTGGGAAGGATGCCTGGACACTGGTGGTTTCTTAGCAGATCTTTCAGCAACGGTATTCTCTATACGTGAGGACATCTCCTGAACCTTAGACCTTGATGAGAACTGGGTAGGATATTTGGAAGCCACTGGCTTCGCATACATGGCTGTCTGCGTGGAAACACTCTCAAAATTGTATGATATTTGCTGGACTCTGTATCTCCCAGGGGACTGGGAAGTCTTCTTGGAAGGCCAAGGCTCTGTAGAAGCAACCCTCTCGGTGGCAAACTTTTCTGGAGCCGCGGAGACTTGTTGCCTGACCACTGCTTTGGTCGGGGCCTGAGAAGCCATTCTGGAAGAGAGCTTATCTGTGGAAACGCTCCTCTGGGTCAGGGAGCCCTCTGGAACCAGGAAGGCTGGTTGTTTGACCACTGCTTTGGTCGGGGCCTGAGAAGCCATTCTGGAAGAGAGCTGATCTATGGAAACGCTCCTCTGGGTCAGGGAGCAGTCTGGAACCAGGAAGGCTGCTTGCTTGACCACTGCTTTGGTCAGGGCCTGCGAAGCCATTCTGGGAGGGGGCTGCTCTGTAGAAACGCTCTTCTGGGCCATGGAGCCATCTGGAGCCAGGAAGGCTGCTTGCTTGACCGCTGCTTTGGTCTTAGAAGACCTTCTGAGAGAGGGCTGCTCCATAGCAATTCTCCTCAGGGCCTCCGTGCCCTCTAGAGCCTCTGAGACAGGTTGCTTGACTTTTGTGCTGCCCCGGGACCTGACAGAGCATCTGGGAAGCTTTGGCTCGGCAGGGGCACTGCGTCGTTCCGGAGGCACTCTCCTTTGTTCCGGAGGAGCATTGCGTTGTTCTGCAGGAGCACTGCTTAGTTCTGGAGGCGGGCTCCGCTGCCCTGGAGGCCCGCCCTGTTGTTCGGGAAGCACGCTCTGTTGTTCTGGAGGAGGACTGCGTTGTTCTGGAGGCGCGCTCTGTTGTTCTGGAGGAGGACTGCGTTGTTCTGGAGGCGCGCTCTGTTCTGGAGGCGCGCTCTGATGTTCTGGAGGAGGACTGCGTTGTTCTGGAGGCGCGCTCTGTTCTGGAGGAGGACTGCGTTGTTCTGGAGGCGTGCTCCGTTGTTCTGGAGGACTGCTCCGTTCCGGGGGGGCGCTCGCTGATTGCTGGGAGTCGGTTCGCTTCACTGCCCGTCTCCTGGGGTTCTGAGAAGTCTTTCTGGGAGGCAGTGGAGGCAGGGGAGCTCGTGGCTCCAGAGAAATGCCCCACTCCAGAGCAGCGCTCTCTTCGCGCTCGGAGTCCTGCTGCTCGAATGAGGAGCTCAACCAGGACCGGTAGACGGTTCTGGGAGATGCCGGGCCTGGCACCAGGGCAGCATCCGGGGCAAGGCCCAGGCCGGGCTGGCAGCACCCTGCAGCGGAGGCGCCCACCGGCTCTGGTGGGGCGGGCTGTGGCGGGACTTTGGGCCACACAGCGGGCTGCGAGGGGTCTCTGGGTGGCAGCTCCGCGGATGCGCCCTCAGTGCCGGTGCTATCAGCTTCTGACGCTTGCGCGCCTCTCGCATTGGTCAAGGCCTGAGCAGAGTATGTGGGGAGCAGCGGCTCCATCGAAATGACCTTCTCGGCGGCGGTGGCAGTGGCCTCCAGACCCGAGAACACACTGGGCTCCGCTATGGGGTTCACGGAGGCCTGGGCAAGGCCTTGCGGAGGCCAAGGCTCCGCAGGAGCTGCCGGCATTTCTGGACCGTCGGGGGCCTGTTGTGGGACCAGAGGTCGCGTCGGGGACTGAGAGTCGTGTCTGGGGAGCGGCGGCGGCTGCACTGAGGCATTCTGATCGACCCCAGCACTTTCTGCTCCCAGGCACACCTGGTGCTCCACGACTGGCTTCAGGACCGTCTGGCAGGGACGTCGGGGAGGTGGCAGCTCCACGCAAATGCTCCCCTCGACAGCCGGGACCCGCACAGGCTCCTGGATCGCTTGCTCCGTGATGGGTTCCTGCAGCGGGTGGGAATGCGGCCTCGGAGGCAGCGGCGGCAGCTCCGCGGAAGAAAGCCCGACAGCGGTAGAAATTTCTGGACTTTTGGAGACTGGTTGCTCCACCCAAGACTTCCCGAGGCGCTTGGAAGAGATTCTGGGAGGCAGCGGCTCCGGAGGAATGTCCCACTGTGAGGCCGCGCTGTCGGGGCCCGCGGAGGTCTGTGGCTCTGCCTGAGGGCTCGGCCAGGGCTGGACCGGCTGCCGGGGGGGCGCGGGCTCCACAGGGCTGCTGCTGGGGGCGGGAGGCCTCGCCGAACCCTTGGACATTTGCTGCGGAAGGATCGGCTCCGAGAAGGACAGAGCCAGCCGCTCCACGGACACACCCCACTCCGCCGGGAGGATCTGGGAAACTGAGGCCACCTGTTGCTGGTCTGCAGGCTTCGCCGAGGCCTGGGAAGGGGGTCCAGGAGGCCCATCTTCTTCTGCGCTGCTCCACTCTTCAGCGCTATCGTACTTCTCCACGTAGCCATCGGATTCTGTGGACATTTGGTCTTCAGGCTCCCCCAAGGCCTGGGCAGCCGAGGTGGGAGTCAGCAGCTCATCAGAACTGCTCGAGTTGCTGGAACTTTCTGAGTCTGAGGCTTCTTGGTCATCGTCAGGCTCCTCCAAGGGCTGGAAGGGGTGGCTGGGAGCTCGCTGCGGCTCGGACCGGCTCTCCTCCTCCTCCAACGCGCTCTCTGTTTCCGAGGATGCTTCCTCGGCTTCGGCGTTCCCGAAGGCCCCTGCCAAGTATCTGGCGGCCAGCTGCCGCTCGGGGCTGCTCAGCTCCATAGCCGAACTCTCGGATCCTGTGAAGACGTCTTGGTCGTCGTGAGACTTCCCCGAGGACTGGAGAGAATGCCGGGGGAGCAGCTGCTGCTTGGACCCGCTCTCCTCCTCTGACGGGCTTTCGGGATCCGAGGACCTGTCTCCGGCTCTGGGCTTTCTCAAGACCCAGGAAAGGCTTCTGGGAGTCAGCCTCTCGGCAGAAATGCCTCCCTCGGCCCGAGGGCTGGCCGGGCCTGAAATGCTTGCTGTGAAGGCCTGGAGAATGTTTGCGGGTGACCTTTCTCTGCAGACGGCTGGAATATCTTGAACCGACTCCATCTTCAACTTGATAGCTTGCAGATCAAAGCTGAAAGCCTCCTCCCCTTCTGACTGGAGGTGGGAGGGGTCCATAAACACTTGCGCCTCCATAGCCACCGAGATGACATCCTCAGGGGTTGTAGAAAGGCTTTCCATCCCCGATGAAAGAGCTCTGGCTTCTGGCCGCTCGGCTCTGGAGGCCCCGTCCTCCCGGCCTGGCGATGGACCCCAAACCACAGACTCTGCCTGAGCTTCGGGTACAGACTGGGACACTGGGGCTTTTCTGGCGTTCAAATCGACGCCAGCCTTTTTCTTTCTCTTGCCATCTCCATCTGGAAGCGGCTCCTGGGGAGGAGTACGTTGGGCCTGCTGAGTCGCGGGCTGCTCCATGACTTGTCGCTCCAGAGACAGGTTCCGGAGACGGCAGTCCCTGGCATTCTTCTTGGCGGGTGGGGACCCAGCCCTCTCACTGGGGACAAGCCCTCGACTGGATGGTTTAAACCTTCTTCCTCGGGGCACACACTCAGTGGATCCTGAAGCACTCGATCCTTGTTTGCTGCGAAGTCTCCCTTGTGCCGCTGACTCCCAGCTTTCACCCCAGGCCACACCGGCCCGTGCAGCCTTGTCCACTGGCTTCTTATCCTGCATTTCGGTTCTCTTGCTGCGTTTCAGGCTTGAGACACCTGTACCCAATGGAAATAAGGGAAAGAAAAATATGCATGCCTGGGACATCCTAAAATCGGAGGATTCAGCCCCCGCCCCGTGGGTACCTAGTCACTACCGAATCTCTTGGTATAAAGAAGCTTCTAGGCAGAACAGGGTCAGGGACTTGGCTGCTATTAGCCTCTGCAGTTGGAAATGTTTACATCAAAGCGAAATCCCAATTTTATGAACGGATTACGAGGTCATCTCATCAACCACCAATCAATGGTCTGGGCCACCGTTAGGTGTGAAACACGATTTTTGAACCCAAGGACACCGAATGGGTTCTATCCTCTGGGTGTAAAAGGGTGTAAAAATAAGTAAGAGAAAAAGATGAAAAAGAAAGTAAATTTAACTTTTACTTCCATTTCTTCTCTGTATGTGTGTGCGTATGTTTCAGGACAGTTTGGTGGTTTTGTTAGTTTTCATGGAAAAACAAATTTAGGGATATCCCTTTTTTTTTTGAACCCACGTGTAAAATCCTTTGTAGCAAAAAATAGGAAAGAACTCTTCAACTTGTGGAATTCCAATTGTGGAATTGGAATTTTGTTTTATCAAGTATCACCTGAAATTAGGTTGCTGTCAACGGGAACCACTATCCCTACACAGACACACACACACAAACACACAGACACACACACACACACAGATTTTTTGCTCCAGTGCTTTGTGTGGCTTGGGGGATTTGGCAGGTGTTTGCTGCCAAGGACCTCTGTCTATAGCTGCCGGAGCCCTCTTTGCCTATGGATAGGGGAACTGGTCTCACTCTTCATAAAACCTTTTTCTCTCTACCGGAAGAGAACAGCAACCTTAAAAAAAAACTAGTTTTGAGGGGCACCTGGGTGGCTCAGTGGGTTAAGCCTCTGCCTTCGGCTCAGGTCATGATCTCAAGGTCCTAGGATCAAGCCCCGCATCAGGCTCTCTGCTCAGAGGGGAGCCTGCTTCCCCCTCTCTCTCTGCCTGTGTCTCTGCCTCTCTGCCTACTTGTGATCTCTGCCAAATAAATAAATAAAATCTTTTTTAAAAAAACTAGTTTTGAGGTAATTCTGTTATTAGTCTCTGGTTCTGGAGCTCAAGGGATATGGAAGGGGGGGAAATCACTGGTTGCCTCAGATATACCTTAGCCTTAGAGAGGATTAGACAAGCTTACAAACAAATAAGCAAGCACAGCACATCTCTCTGGTTGCAAATTCGTTTAGATAAAAGAGTGATCCAGGCATCATCTTTTACCTTAATCCCACACCAGTGGCAAGGGTAAGAGTCGGGCAGTTTAGCTGGAGGAACCCAGACCCCCTTTGACATGCATCTTAAACTGAAAGCTCTCTAAGGGCCAGGGACAGACAGCAGCCTAGTAAATCTCATTCCACAGAGCCTGTCACGGAGTGTGCACAATACACCTTTCCGAATGGGGGTAAGTGTGCGCTAACCTGCACCGTCTCTTCTCGGTTTCCATTTGTCCGCTTCTCTTGGCTTGGTTGTACTCTTCTCTTCTCCAGAAGCCACTAGAAGGATGGGCTCCTCTTGCTTTGCTTTCCCCTGAAAGAGGGAAAGAAAGAGCTTCAGATGGAAGTGCTTCCCACCTACCCCTGCGTGGCTGCCGAAGAGGTTGACCTCAGGAAAAGAAGTCCTTGATCTCCAAAGGGCTCTGCTGGGAACACAACCACACCGTTAACCACAGAAATGATTTCCAGTGGCATCCATCCCCTTGCCAATCATGTTACCTACTGGAAGTGATCATTTTACCCATTGGGAGTGATTCGCCCAGAATGGAAGCTTCTGATCTCTGAGGGGTTGGCAGAAACAGCCCAAAATCCGCTAAACCACACAACAAGCCCGATGGCAGTCCTACTGGTGGCAACACCGGAATTCCCAAATTCATTTCGGCGGATCTGGGAGCCAAACTCAAAACCCATTTGGCTTCTTTTCAGGGAATTTAGTGAAAGCATGAAGTATGTCTCTCCAGCTCCAGAGAAGGAAGAGGGCTGGGGTTTCGCTGGGACAGGAGAGAGAAAATGACGAAGGGTTCGGCCCTTCCACTGAGAGGGTTGAAGTTGGTTTCATATAAACAAGGTTTACGGATGATTACGGGGCAGCTTTGGAAATGTCAGAGCAAAGCTGCCCTGGACAGCGGCCGGACACTGCTACGTGTAAGCCTCTGTGACGTGCCTCTGAAGACTAACGTCCTACACCTTCTGCTCGCACTCACAGTGCCTGTGCAGACTCACTCAGCATGGAGGGATTCGTTCTTGAGTGAATGAGGTGAGGCAGCCCTGGGTTCCAATCTCTGCTCCTGTGTTCACTCACCACGTGAGCTTGGCCAGGTTGTTCGCTAAATCTCTATGCCCACACCTGAAAATTAAGAGTGGGGGGAACCTGAGAAGCTCTAAAGCAAGGAGCAAATGACAGTGGCCTTCATGTCAAACATGGTCCTAGACCCTTTTACATTCAGCCATGTCTTGGGGGAGTCACATGGAAGATGTCCTGACCTTCTGAGAGAGGGATGCCCAGGCCTTTTCTTCTTCTTCTTTTTCAAAAAAGATTATTATTTATTCATTTGAGACAGAGAGAGATATATATAGAGAGAGAAAGAATGAGCAGGGGGAGGGACAAAGGGAGACGGAGAAGCAGACTCCCCGCTGAGCAGGGAGCCCGATGCAGGGCTCGATCTGGGGACCCTGAGCTCATGATCTGAGCCGAAAGCAGACGCTTCATGGACTGAGCCACCCAGGTGGTCTGCCCGGACCTTTTTTTGATTACGCTATGTAGAAGAAGAGAGTCAGAGGCTCATACTACCTTTCCTTTAGACAACATTTGCCATCTCCCAGGTTTGTGGTGAGGCCTCCAGGTGAAAACGCAAATATAGGGTTTAGTGTTTAGTAATGGGCCACCTTCTGCTTGACAACCGACCAAGGAGATTCTCTCGGAGCCACCAGAGGGCACCCCGGACCTGCTGTCCTGCTGACTGTTCTTTAACTCATATTTTGTTCTCTCTCTTTTTTAAAGACTTCTTTTGGTTTGTTTTTTAGAGAGAGAGAGCACACAAGTGGGGGAAGGGGCAGAGGAAGAGGGAGAGTACCTCAAACAGACTTCTTGCTGAGCGCAGAGCCCGACATGGGGCTCAATCCCATGACCCCAAGATCTGAACGTGAGCCAAAATCGAGAGTCGGACGCTTAACGGACCGAGCCATGGAGGCCCCCCCTTGCTGTCTTTTTAAAGCTAAATTGAAGTGTCTGAGCTCGATGCAACGTGGTGGGGTGAAGAGAGTACGGGGTTGGAAGTCAAGACTGGGTTCTGGCCCCAGATTTGTTACCATCAGGGTGTGTGACCTTCGTCAACTATTTGTGCTTTAATGTCCTTCCCTATAAAAGGGTTGTAAATCCTTCAAGAGGCCTGGGAATAAACTCCCACATAGGAAGACCTTTTAGTGTCTTCCAGCTCTGAATACATCCCTTAACTTATAGCCCAGAGTCACTGAGGAATTGGGTGTTTGACCCAAGTGAAACTTGCAGCTAACTGACCCATCTTTTTAAACACTGACATCTTCAGTAAATTAAAATTAAACACCAACGTTTTACCTTTTGCTAAAAATCTTTCCCAAAGATGTTACTTCCCTCTCTTCTTAAACAGGTATCAAGAAACACGGGTAAACATTTCTTGATAACTTGGATAAGTAATGAACACGATCTATCACATTGGACTGTGATAAGGTGTGGCCCTGAGGGATTTACTGGGGTGGGCTTTACTGAAGGTTCTGGAACCCTCTGCTCCCAAACCATTTCTGCCCTCTTTCTCTGCTATCAATGGTCCCATCGCTCTGTTGTCAGATCTCCCAGTCTTGTGGCCATGTTTTTAACATAACTGGCCTGCCTCGACGCAGCTCTGGTGGCTAGGAAATCACGTGACATAACTTGGGGACATCTACGAGACACTGAGAGATCTCTGGGGGTAGACCAACAGGCTTCTGGACCACGGTTGAATATCCTCCAGGAGGAGGGTGTAGTGGATTTCCAGATGCTAAGCCCAGAAGCAGTTCCTGGGGTTCAGGTCCCTGCTTCTGTTTTCTTCAGTCCCTTATGTGTAAGTTCCACATGGAGAGGACATCCCACCCACTAAACACAAGTTTGCTCACCTCTCCAGGGAGGGGTGGGAGGTCAGTATCAAGCTTGGGACAGTGCCCTTGACTTCACCATCCTGACTTAGGGCCTGGATTCCTCAAACCATACCACTCCCCTAGCAACAGTTTGGGAAGGTCGGAACTCATCTCTTATTATATGGGAGCTTATCCCCAGGCCTCTTGAAGGACTTACAGTGGCTTGAGGATTCTTTCTCTTCTTTTGTTTCCGGGGGTTTAAGGCCATCTTGTGTCGAGCTGCTGAGGAGTCCAAGCAGGTGCTGGCTGAGCTGCTGAGACTCATGGGCAGGTGAGTGCGGCTGGGAGAGGCAATCATGGCATACGCGCTCATGCACTGTGAGCGGGTGGGTCCTGGTGAGGGCTCAAAGGAGCTCTGGAGAGAGGGGGAGAAAAGGAATGGGTCAACTCCCTATGCTACCACTGGTCCCGAAAGCTGGGAACTTCTCTGGCTGAAGGGCTCCTACAGAAGAAATCCTTGGGGCGCCCGGGTGGCTCAGTCGGTGAAGCGGCTGCCTTCGGTGCAAGTTATGATCCCAGGGTCCTGGCATGGAGCCCTGCACCGGGCTCCTTGCTCGGCTGGGGGCCTGCTTCTCCCTCTGCCTGCTCCTCCTCCTGCTTGTGTGCACTCGCTCTCTCTGACAAACACGTAAATAAAAAGTTGCAAAAAATTAAATAAAGAAGAAATCCTTCATGAACTACTGTCCCTTGCCCTCCAGCAATATTGACCCTTCTAGTCCATGGGCTCCTTAGAGGCAAAGTGCACACTTCTGCTGGGTTCCTTATAGGTGAAAAACGAGAAAGAGGAAATCCAGGTTGCTCCCCTGCTTAGAAAGGACTCGGGGGCTCCCCTTTGCCCTCAGGACAGGAAATCAACCATTTAATGGAGTTTATAAAGGCAAAGGATTTGCGTTTTCTCTTGTCCCCTATGTCCTTCTGATTAACTGGAGGGTCCTGCTGGGGTGAGAGGCACAGTGTGGGTCAGGAAAATCCATCAGGGCTGTGGGGTTTCTCCATAGGAGGGCTGAGTGGAGGGGAGAAAATCCGGCTGGAAGAGGGCTTGTGCGCAATCTGCATGTGCATGTGACAAGCACTGGGTGTGATAGGCAACTGATGAATTATTGAACACTACATCCGAAAGTAATGATGGACTATATGTTGGCTAATGGAATTTTTTTAAAAAGCTACCTTTATTTCCGGTTACTCTTGAAGCACGCCAGGCTGACGGGAGGACCCTGAGGAGTGTGTGCCCCCATCTCCAAGGAGGTGGGGAGGAAGCCCGTCACCTTGTCCTCATTATGGCTGGCCTCCACCTCTCCAAACTGTGTGGTCCCAGGGCTCCCAGTTCAGTTCCTCTGTAGGAGCTTCAAACTGGTCTCCTCTGGGTATCTTGACATAGCACTCTCTACACCTCTAAGACACACCCCATCCCACTCGTGAGCAGCTCCCAATATTGGTGTCAGGAGAGCCTCCTCAAAGGCCAAGTGATAAATCATCTCTCTCCTGGACAGCAATGGCGAAGGATGTAGATTAGCATGTGGACACAGTCTCCATCTCTGTTTACTTACTAGCTCATTCTAGCTTTCCACAACACCAACGGGTCACCTGTGGCATTTGCAGCTTTAAACTCTCTCCTCAATTCCCCACCACTGTTGGGTGATAACCTCAGCTACTATCTTGGTTCCAACTGTGGTTCTTTTTTTTTTTTTAATTTACTTTTATTGGACAGAGAGAGAGAGAGAGAGACCACAAGTAGGCAGAGAGGCAGGCAGAGAGAGAGAGGAGGAAGCAGGCTCCCCGCTGAGCAGAGAGCCCGATGCGGGGCTCGATCCCAGGACCCTGAGATCATGACCTGGGCCGAAGGCAGAGGCTTAACCCACTGAGCCACCCAGGAATCCCCCAACTGTGGTTCTTTTATGGCCTGGGATTCCAAAGCCTGAGGCACAACATGGTGCTAATGGGGCCAGTGAGAGATCCAGGTCCCTTCTCTGTTTGGGATTCTAGGGAAAGGGGAAGGAATGCTAGTTATTTTTGGTGGGATGAGTCATGCAAAATTAGGAGTGGCCCCCAGGCCTGTTCTAACTTCTTCATGCAACTCTCATCCGTGAATTTAGAGAATACCTCTTCTGGGCACTGTATATTTGTTTGTGTTATCTGGAGGAATTGTTCATTGAATACTTAGTGTACAGAGTAAGGTCTCTTGTTTTGTGGTTCCGAAAGGTGCTCATGCTTCCGGGCAGGAGGGTTGCACAGTTCTGGTATTTGGGGACTGGATGACAACGTTATACTCCTACTAACCTCCCATGATCTGTCTCCCTGTTGTCTCTGTGCCTGTGTCTCCTGTGACTTTCTGTTGCAGACACACTGCTCGTTTGCTGTGCCTCAAACATGGCATGCGTGCCCTTCCCTCGGGGCATCCTCACTTGCTGTTCCTTCTGCCAGGCATGCTCTTCCCTCCTCATTCATGCTGCTTCCTCTCTCACTTCCTTCAGGTCTCCATACACAAGCCATCTTCTTCTTCTTGCCGATCCCTTCCCTGGCTAACCCAGTCAAAACTTTATCCCTTCACCCTGACAAGTCTTCCTTTGGCACTTTGATCACTAATATACTGTGTATTTTGCTTATTTTTCTTGTTTATTGTCCATATCCCCCATGACAACTATAAACTCCATGAAGAAGGGTTTCCATTTATTTTATTTACTACAGGATCCCTAACACCTAGAAACGTGCTGGTACATAGTAGTTGCTCAATAAATGTTTGCAGAACCGGTGAATTGATTATGTTAAAAGCTTCCACCAGATGTTGCCTGTCTGAGAAATTGCCAGAGACATCTCTTCGGTTCTCTGTTATCATTTTACTCTTCCTGAAACCTCCCTAGCTCCACCCAAAGATAAATGGAAAGAGTCAAAGAGGTCTGTGGCTCCAGAAACCCTAAAGGGACCCCGGGGCAACTGGTTTTCCATGAAGATGAACTTATGATGCCTAGACAGTAAGCAAAGATACATTGAATTTAAAAATCTTTTCACTTTGGTTGGCAACCTAAACCTTGTCGGGTAAACACTATAGACAAAAACACTGTTTAGGGAAACTCACTTTATAGCAAAACAAAGAAATCAGGCTCAGCAAACTTCTGGCCAATGGTAGACTGAGTGTGTGCAAGACAGAGCTTAGCTGTTCACAGCCACAGCCTATGCCAAGCGTCTGTCAAACATAAATAGCCACTAGTCTCTCCGTGCTTGAATGACTCTCGTTAAGGAATCTCTGGGTATTAGCTCTAAACACAGACCCACAACTATCTTTGAAACAGGGCTAAAATCAAGAGAGCAAAGCCATCAAGCATTCTTCCCACTGGACTATGGCACCCCAGCTCAGGCACAGGATTAGAAACAGCCCTAAGAGGATCTCTATTGTTGAGGTCAGAGTATGTCGTATGGGTAATAGAGTACGTGTATATTTTACAATTTCCCTGAACCTCAGAAGTGAATTGAATAAGCAGTTCATTAAATAAATGATTCAAATAAACTGTCTGGAACTCTGGACAGTGGTTCTGAAAGTATGGTCTGGGATTCCCCTAACAACCAGCATCAGAATCATCTGGAGAGAGTGTTGAAAAAAATGTGTTTTAAAGGACACATAGAGACCTGATGAATAAGCCTGTCAGGGGAGGGGCCTGACGGTGGCTCTGTGGGCCTCTCCAAGTGAGTCTTTTGGGTTGTGACTCACTCCTTACTCTCTGGTGTGATGAGAAAGGCTCTCATTTTCAAACAGAAGCACAGCAAAATCCTAAATAACCCCACCAGTTGCCTCAGAACAGGAACCATCCATATCTGGATTCCCTCTGGGAAGTGGGGCCCTTTCCTGAGGCCCTACCTTTTCCTTCAGCCATATTGGTTAAGAGAAACCTAGAAGAGTCACCACAGGAGCCAACCAGAGGATTTTATGAGCTACCCAGGAAAAGCAAGCCTAATCCCTTCTTGGCAGGTTTCTGCAAGAAAGTCAAGTGAAGGAAATGGGACCCCTTTCTCTACTTTTCCTTCCCCTCATGCAACCTCTGGCCTCTCTCCCTGTACTCTGAGAGTTAACACACCCACTCTCTACCCGGTGCGCATTTTATTAAGGAAGGACAAGATGTTTTCATTCTTTCTCCTGGGTTTTAGAGGGGAGTTAGCACAGACAGCTTCGGACTAACAGCTGGAGTTAAATGAGCTCCTTTTGCCTCAACATCCGGGAGAGGTGCCAGGCCTGGTCTCTACTAACCCAGAATCTTCCTGGGGAAGGAGGCTGGGTCAGGCCTTGGGCCAGAGGAAGGGATCCTTCAGCATTGGTTGGTAGTGGTGCCAGATACCCCTTTGTATTAGTTCAGATAAGGGCTGCTCTTCAGAAAATTAAAACACATTTCAGTTCCCCCTTTTCCCTTCTGTCAAGTTTCTAGACCTGGTGCAAAATAGTTCAGTCAATAATCCACCCTTTTGATGGTTTCTTTATCTGTTGTATAATGCTAGGGTCTCCCCCTTTTCTTTTAACTGTTGATAAGAAACACTTGAGGGAGGCTAGAGAGCACTTTGGCCGATTCTCAGAACAAAGGAGAGCACCCACAGTTACATCTTACATAAGGGCGTGAACTGCTGGCTATTTAGGCCCAGATTTCATCATCCATTGGGCCCCCAAAACTGTCATCCTGGGGAAAAGCTCCCTCTGAGACTGCCAGGGAGGTTTTGATACTGGGACGTTGGAGAACTGTGTTCCGTGTGAGTCATTCAGCCAAAGGCTGGAAAGGCAAGTATCCATTGAAAGCTCTCCAGAAGGAGCGGCAGCTCTTGGTGGGAACAGTGGTTCTCAGTGGGAATCTTCTCTACCAAGACTACTGACACAGGATATGAGACCCGATATTGGCCATTGGGATTTTCATTTCCCAGGTGTGTCATGGGGCTTCTGTGCCCATTCCTGAGAATTCCTGTGCAACTGTTGCTTCATTCAGAATCTCTGTTTCATAAAACCTGTTGTGGTCATGATTTTTGCCAACTAGAAAGTTCTGGGAGGTGGACTTCCACATATTCCCTGCAGCCCCCATTCTCTGCTAGTCTCAGTTTCTTAACTAGCATGGAGAAGGAAGAACATGAACTTTGGAAATGAATAGGCCTGAATTTGAGGTCTTAGTCATGCCATTTATTAGCCCTTTGACCTGGGACAAGTTACCTGACCTCTTTGAGACTCAGTTTCTATGTCTCTACAACATTTTTCTATGTCTCTGAGAGGGATGATAATAATTCAGTGTGCTGTTGGAAGGATGGAATTCAACAATCCAAGGGAACTGCCTTTCACAGAAGAAAGTCTCAGTAAGTGTGAGCGGCTATTGCTGTCGTGGGTGTTAGTTGTACAAATTTAGAAAGCTGCTAGAGTCTACACGGTTTTGTGAAAAGTCCTGTGAATTTAGGCAGGACTCCTGGATTTGAATCCCAGCTCTCTCTGGTTGGCCTTGTAACCTTGGCCAAAGTCATTTCATCTCTCTGAACCTTTTTTTTTTCTCCTAAAACAAGAATAATGCAATCTTTTCCCATCTATCTTACAGAGTTCCTGAGACCATCAAATGCACCTATAGATACAAAATCACTTTGTAAGCTATGAATTTCTACGCAACAGTGGTGAGGGGGGCACTATGCTCTCCTTTGTTGTATCAGAGACCGATCTGTAGATAACAAAGGTGAATTATGGAGTAGGCCGCCCGGAATAAAGAAAGAGACCTGACAAGGAGGCAGCCTTACAGCCATCTAAATGAACTCTTCAGCAGCCAATGCGACAGGCTAACTAGGAGCTGTTTTTTTTTTTTAATTTTTTAAAAGATTTTAAAAATTTTTTATTTGATGGACAGAGATCAGAAGTAGGCTGAGAGGCAGGCAGAGAGAGAGGAGGAAGCAGGCTCCCTGCTGAGCAGAGAGCCCGATGTGGGGCTCGATCCCAGGATCCTGAGGCTTTAACCCACTGAGCCACCCAGGCGCCCCTAACTAGGAGCTGCTTAATCCCTACCATGTTCAAAAGTGACATTTGTCCTGCAGGAGAACCCTATGGGCCCAGGAGTTCAATCAGATCAAATTTTAAGCACTAAGTAGCTGATACATCCCTTTCACAAGAGTGAAAACTGATTGGGTTGCATGTGCATGCCTTCTTTTCCACACAACTATTTTTCTCCATGAAGAACACTATTGAAGCAAAATATTCGACCTGCTCATTAGGAAATACAGAGGAAGAGGAGTTGGGTTGGGAAAGTGGGAGGGGTGGGGGAAGGGCTAAGTAGGAGGATCCTCTGGTCCAAGGGTGGGCTAAAGATGGCCGGTGGGGTGGATGAGCCAGGCCCTGCTAAGGTAGACTGCCTACTGTGGGAGCCCTGGGCTTTCGCGTCTCTCTATGCAGGAAAAGCTGAGGTTGAGCAGTGTCACGATGGCCCGTCAGGGCACACACGCTCCGCAGGGACACCTGTTCATCCTCAAGGCCTGTCTTGCCTGTACTCAGAGAACTGAAGCCCTTGAACTGGGACGGAGGCCTGGGACGCCCCCAGAGGAAGATCACTCAGGGAAGAAATAGCAAGTTTTGCTCAACCAAAACTCAAAGGGGGAAAAATACTCAACTCTTCACTCAGGGAAATGGGGAAGGAAGAGGCGGAGACAGCAAGGTTTCCGGCAATCCTTCCTATTCTGCCCCCAGGAGTTTGAAAGAAAAAGCGGTCCTAGGGTAAAAGGTCTTCTGTGTCCTTTTAAAATTCTCTCTTTATCGCTATTTTTTGCCATTTTAATTATTACAGGTCTTAGGAGTTCTTGAAAGAGAACGTGTTTCCTCCTGCCACCAGCAGGGGGCAGCAGCTTAGAGGGGAAAATAAAATGGGCAGCTTGGAAAGACACCCTCCACGCCCTCAGCAGCCTGCCCCAGCTCCGCGCACCCACCCAGAGACTCAGGTATCTTTCAGTCTGACGTCGGTACTTGATGTGGTTTTCCGCCTAGCTCCCTAGTTGATCCTCAGCGAGAAGGCAGTTGGAGCTGGGTTTGTGGGAAAGCCTCTGAAGATAGACTACTTGGGGGTCATAATTTATGGGAAGCTTAGACTAGTATCTGGGCCAGCACATTTGGTTGGGATACTGATTACAGTTGCTTCTCGGAATGCCGCTGTTGCTGCTGTTGCTACCACTTGCCCCCTCGTGTTCATCATGATGAACAAATGAACCAGGGAGCATGGTGGAGAAAGCTGAGAAACGCTCGTGCCTGGGGTGGGAGGGGTTTGACCATACCACCCAGGAATAGACTTTCTGCCTGGCAGCCCAACATGTAACCTATTGCAAGCAAACTGAATACTTGGATTTATTAATAGAAAGTTAGTTACACCACTCTGGAAAACAGCATGAAGTTTCCTCAAAAAGTTGAAAATAGAGCTACCCTACGACCCAGCAATAGCACTACTGGGTATTTACCTTAAAGATACAAATGTAGTGATCCGAAGGGGCACGTGCACCGGAATGTTTATAGCAGCAATGTCCACAATAGTGAAACTATGGAAAGAACCTAGATGTCCATCAACAGATGAATGGATAAAGAAGAAGTGGTGTGTGTATATATATATATATATATATATATATATATATATATATATACACACAATAGAATACTATGCAGCCATCAAAAGAAATGAAATCTTGCCTTTTGCAATGACATGGATGGAACTAGAGGGTATTATGCTGAGCGAAATAAGTCAGAGAAAGATAATTATCATATGATCTCACTGATATGTGGAATTTGAGAGGCAGAGTGGAGGGTGTGGGGGGGTAGGGAAGGAAAAAAATGAAACAAGATGGGATCAGGAGGGAGACCAACCATAAGAGACTCTTAATCTCACCAAACAAACTGAGGGTTGCTGGGGAGAGGAGGGTAGGGAGAGGGTGGTTGGGTTATGGACATTGGGGAGGGTATGTGCTATGGTGAGTGCTGTGAAATGTGTAAGCCTGGCGATTCACAGACCTGTACCTCTGGGGATAATAAAACATTATATGTTAATAAAAAATTTAAAAAGAAAGAAAGTTGGTTACATTCAAGTAGGGCAAATGTTTAGACCGAGGCTTGGAAATGTTGACTATAAATAATTTAACTCTGTTTTTGACCTAAAAATACATAGCCTACTCAAATTCCGGAAAGAGAAAACCCTATGTCTTCAAATGTTACGTACTTTTAAAGAAAAGAATTTAAAAATATAAGAAGAAGGAAATAAGGGAATGAAAATAAGAAGGGTGCACTGGGGCACCTGGGTGGCTCAGTCCATTAAGTGTTTGCCCTCAGCTTAGGTCATGATCTCGCGGTCCTGAGACGGAGCCCAACATTGGGCTCCCTGTTTGGTGGCGCGTCTGCTTCTCCCTCGCCCTCTGCCTCTGCCCCTCCCCCTGCTTGGGCTCTCTTTGTCTCTCAAATAAATAAGCAAAATCTTAAAAAAAAAAAAAAAAAAGAAAATGGGTACCCTAAGACAAAGCAATTAAATCCAAAAGAAGGTAGCAGTGGAGGAGCTGAGGAACAAAAGAAGATATAAGATACACAGGGGAAAAAGAACAAAATGGCAGCAGTAAGCAGTTCTTTATTAGCAATTACTATGAATGTAAATAAATTAACCCTCAAATCAAAAGACAAAAATTTGAAAGATGAATTTAAGAAATATGATTTCTTTATATGCATATATAAGAGACTCACTTTAAATCTAAAGACACAAATAAGTTGAAAGCGAAAGGATGATAAAAGATATTCTAAGCAAATAGTAACCAAAAGAGCCAGGTGGCTACACCAATATCAGACAAGATAGACTTTAACTTCAAAATTGTTATAGGAGATCAAGATAGATTGGATACACTGATAAAAGGGTCAATTCATCAGGAAGCTAGAACAATCATAAACATGTACACCCCGAACAACAGGCTCCCCCAAATACATGAAGAAAAATGGACAGAATTGAAAGGAAAAATAGTTCTACAACAGTAGTTACAGACTTCAGTATCCCATTTGCAATAGTAAATAAACAACTAGACAGAAGATCAATAAGAAAATAGAGGACTTGAAAGAATACTATAAACCAAGTAAACCTAACAGATATATATAGAACATTCCATACAGCAAGAGCATAACACATATTATTCTGAAGTACACATGGAACATTCTTCTGGATAGACCAGATATGAGGCCACAAAATAAGTCTTAGCAATTTTTAATTATAAAATTTTATAAAATTATTATATATTATAATTATATAGAATTATAATAAAATTATAAAATTTTAATAAATTTTAAAAGATGGAAATCATATAAAACATCTTCTCTAACTACAATGCATTGAAACCAGAAAACGTAAGGAAAACCAGAAAATTCACAAATAGGTGGAAATTAAACAATGCAGCCATAAGTAACCAATGGCTCAAAGAAGAAATCAAAAGGAAAGTTAGAAAATACTTTTACACGAATGAAAACTAAAACACAACATAAAGAAATGTGTGTGATACAGTAAAAACAGTTCTTGGAAATGTACAGATATACATGCCTATATTAACAAAGAAGAAAGTTCACAAATCAATAACCTAACTCTCCACTGTAAGGAACTAGGAGGAGAAGAGAAGACTAAACCCAAAGCTAGCAAAAGGAAAGAAATAATAAAGATTAGAGGCAGAGATAACGTAAAAGGGAATAGAGAAACAATAGAGAAAATCAATGAAACCAAAAGTGGGTTCCTTGAAAAGTAAAACAAAATTGACTAATCTTTAGCTAGATTTACTATGTTAAAAAAAGAGAAGTCACAAATTACTAAAATCAGAAGTGAAAGGAGACAATCACTAGTGACCTTAAAGAAATAAGAATTATAAGACAATACTATACATAATTGTATATCAACAAGTTAGATAGCCTAGGGGAAGGGATACATTCTTAGACACACCCAATTTATCAAAATTGACCCAAGAAGAAAGAAAATTTGAATTCATCTATAACAGGTTAAGAGAATGAATCAGTAATCAAAACTTCCCAACAATAAAAAAGACCTGGGCCAGATGGCCTCACTGGTGAATTCTACCAAACTTTTAAGGAATAATTCACACCAATCCACACCAATAATTCACACCAATTCACACCAGTTGAAACAAATATTTCAAAAACAATGGAAGAGATAATACCCCAGTTCTGTGAGGCCAGCATTGCCATGATTTCAAAGCTAGATAAAGGTATCACAAGAAAAGCACACTATAGACTTATATCCCTCATAAAAACATATGCAAAAATGCCAGCAAACCAAATCCACCAGCCTATTAAGTCAATTGTACAGCATGCCAGTTGGGATTTATCCCAGGATTGCAAAGAGGTTTGCATATGAAAATCACTCAATGTAATATACCATATTAATAAAATGAAGGAAAAAAATAACATGATCATCCCAATGGATACCAAAAATCATATGACAAAATCTAAAACCTTTTTATGCCCAAAACACCTAACAAACTAGGGATAGAGAACATATGTGAAAAATGCATAGCTAAGATCATACTCAATGGTGAAACAGTGAAATCTTTCCCAAGATCAAGAATAAGACAAGGACGTTTGCTCTTAGCATTTTTTTTTTTTTGCTCTTACCACTTTTATTCAACATTCTGCTGGAAGTTCTAGCCAATTAGGTAAGGAAAAGAAACAAAACCATGCAAATTGGAAAGGAAGAAGTAAAACTATATCTACAAATGACATGATCTCATATGTAAAAAATTATATATGTATATATAGTTACAGTTAATATAATTATAATAGTCAGGTGGGGAGTTTCAAAGAGAAATGGAAACTATAAAAAAAAGAACCAAATAGAGGGTGCCTGGGTGACTCAGATGGTTAAGCATCTGCCTTTGGCTCAGGTCATGATCCCGGGGTCCTGGGATCGAGTCCTGCCTCAGGCTCCCTGCTCAGTGGAGACCCTGCTTCTCCCTCTGCTTCTCTCTCTCTCTGTCTCTCATGAATAAATAAATAAAATCTTTTAAAAAAGGAACCAAATAGAAAATCCTAGAACTGAAAATTACAATGTTTGGGGGGAAAAATCCCAGACAGATTTTGCATTCTCATAAAAGCAGAGAAAATACCAAGTGAATTTATAGAGAGAAGTCAATAAAAGAGGCAAAATATGAAGAGAAGAAATTAAAATGTTAACAAAAAATAAAATTCTAAAGAATCCCCATAAATCTAGGAGAGCTAATAAATGAATTAATCAAAATTAAAAGATACAGGATCAACACACAAAAATCACTTGATTTAGATTGCATGAGCAATCTAAAAAGGTAATTAAGAAAACACTTCCACTCACAAAATCATCCAGAAAAAATACTTAGGGTGCCTGGGTGGCTCAGTTCATTAAGCGACTGCTGTAGGCTCAGGTCATGATCCTGGGGTCCCAGGATCAAGTCCCACATCAGGCTCCCTGCTCAGTGAGGAGTCTGCTTCTCCCTCCGACCCTCTCCCCTCTCATACTCTCTCTCTCTCATTCTCTCTCTCTCTCTCTCAAGTAAGTAAATAAAATCTTAAAAAAAATACTTGGAAATATGTTTAGCCAAAGAGGTGTGAGACTTGTACATATAAACTACAAAACATCACCAAAAGAAATTAAAGACCTAAATAAATGAACAGTCATCACATGTTCATGAGTTGCAAGACTTGATGTTAAGATGGTGATACTCCCCAAAGTGACCTCAAAATTCAATGCAATCCCAGTCAAAATCCCAATATGCTTTTTAAAAAAATTTAAGATATTATTTACCTATTTGAGAGAGAGAGAGAGAGAGCATGTGCACAAGCTGGGGGAGGGGCAGAGGGAGAAGCAGACTCCCCACTGAGCATGGAACCAAATGTGAGGCTCAATCCCAGGATCTGAGATCATGACCTGAGCTGAAGTCAGACACTTAACCCACTGAATCACCGGTGCCCCTCCCAATGTGAACTTTAGAAGATATGGAAAAACTTATTGTAAAATTGATATGGAATTGCAAGAGACCCCAAAAAGCCTAAACTATCTTAAAAAAAAAAAAGAAAGGAACAGAATAGGAGAATTCTCACTTCCTGATTTTGAACCTTACTACAAAGCTACAGTAATCAAGACAGAGTAGTACTGGCATAAGCAGAGACATACAGATCATAAGAATAGAATTGAAAGTCTAAAAATAAATCCATTCTTCTGTGGTTAACTGATTTGCAGTAAGCGTGCTAAGAACATTAAATGGAGGAAATAATACTCTGTTCAACAAATGGTGCTGGGACAACTGGATAGCCATGTGCAAAAGAATGAAGTTAGACCCTCTCTCACGCCATATATTAAAAAGGACTCAAAATAGATCAAAGACTTAAATATAAGAGATAAAACTCTTAGAAGAAAACATAGGGGTAAATCTTCATGATATTAGATTGGGCAATGATCTCTTTGACATGACACCAGAAGTACAAGTACCAAGAGAAAAAAAAATCAATAAATTGGACTTCATCAAAATTAAACTATTTTTTAAAATGTTATTCTTTTGAGAGAATTAAAAGACAACTTACAGAATGGAGGAAATATTTGCAAATCATATATCTGGAAAGGGTCTAGTATCCAGAATACGTACAGGACTCATAATTCAACAATGAAAAAAACAAGCAACACAATTAAAAATGGGCATAGGCCTTGAATAGACCTTTCTCCAAAGAAAGATATGCAAATGGACAATAAATACATGAAAAGATGCTTAACATTGTCAGCCACTAGAGAAATGCTAATCAAGACCACAATGAGATACCACTTCACAGTTGCAAGAATGACTATTTTTTTTTAAGTGGAAAATAACAAGCATTGGGCAAATTTTGCAGATATTACACCTAAGCAGGGGGGAATATAAAGTGGTGTAGCTGCTGGGGAAAACAGTTTGGTGGTTTCTCAAAAAGATAAATATAGAATTACCATCCCATCCAGCAATTCTGCTCCCGGGTATGCACACAAAAGACTTGAAAACAAGTGTTCAAACAAAAACTCGTATATGAACCTTCGGAGAGCATTATTCATAATAACCAATAGGGAGATAGGACCCAAATGTTCATCAGTTGATGAAGAGCTCAACAAAACACGGTATATCCATACAATGGAGAGTTATTCAGCCACAAAAGTGATTGAAGTACTACAACATGGTAGTACAACCTCAAAAACCTCAAAAACTTTGTACTAAGGAAAAGAGGCCATATGCAAAAGGCCATATACTGTGTGATCACATTTCTTTCTTTCTTTCTTTTTTTTTAAGATTTTATTTATTTATTTGACAGAGAGAGATCACAAGTAGGCAGAGAGGCAGGCAGAGAGAGGGGGAAGCAGGCTCCCTGTGAGCAGAGAGCCTGATGCAGGACTCGATCCCAGAACCCTGAGATCATGACCTGAGCTGAAGGCAGAGGTTTAACCCACTGAGCCACCCAGGCGCCCCCACATTTCTTTTTTTTTAAAGATTTTATTTATTTATTTGACAGACAGAGATCACAAGTAGGCAGAGAGGCAGGCAGAGAGAGAGGGGGAAGCAGGTTCCCTGCTGAGCAGAAAGCCAGATGTGGGGCTCGATCCCAGGACTCTGGGACCATGACCAGAGCTGAAGGCAGAGGCTTTAACCCCCTGAGCCACCCTGGCGCCCCTGTGTGATTACATTTCTATGAAGTATCCAGAATGGGAAAATCCAGAGGCAGAAAGCAGATTGGTGGTTGCCAGGGGCTGAGAGGAGAGAGGAATGATACATAGGGGGCTTCTGTCTGGGGGAACCAAAACCATTCGGGAACTAGATAGTGGTGATGTTTGCACAGTGTAGTAAATGTACTTAATGCCACTGAATTGTATAGTGTACCATGATAAGTTTTGTTATGTTTATTTTATCACAGTGAAAATGTTATCTTAATTCAATCCTTCTACCAAATCAGACTAATTTGTCTGATTTAGCGGTATTCTACAGAAAATACATATAGTCTAAGTCCATAAATCAGTGAGCATCCATATCCCCCTACCACCTGCCTGTGCTTTAACTTTGTTCCTAACTTGATTGTTTTTTCTTCTTGTTGACACATCTAAAAAAGGTTACTTCATTCCATAGGATCTTCTAGCATCAAAGCAGTTTTGTGCTAACTGACCAATGATCTTTATTATCAATTAGTTACCTATCAATTCCCAAGGTTGATTGTTCTAAACTCTACTTCACGTTAAAAGTCCTTTCAAGTTTGGGATGCCTGGTGGTTCCGTTGGTTGAGCCTCTGACTTGGTTTCAGCTTGGTTCATGATCTCAGGGTCGTGGGATCGAGCCCCGGGTTGGGCTCCGCATAGGGTCTGCTTGTCCAGCTCCCTCCCGCTCTGCCCTTCTGCTCTCTCTCTCATAGATAGATAGATAGATAGATAGATAGATAGATAAAATCTTTAAAAGTCTTCTCAAGTTCAGCAACAACCAATTAAATTAACCACACATTAGTTTGAGAATGGAAGTATTGATATGGGTACCATCTATTAATTTTTCAATTGTTGATGGATGTTATTTGGTTGACCAACCTAGATGTATGAAATGTACATGTCGAATGCTTTTTCTTATAGGTGCGTGTCTACCAAACAATACTACGTGCCCCGACCTTTGAGATTCTGGCATTTGAAAACATAGAGGCTTTACTTCCACAAAAATCTCCATTGTTTTCTTCTCAAAAGAACTGAAAACATCTGCAAACTATTATTGTTTTCTGAAATACTGTCTTCCATTGCTTATAAACCAAAGTGCTGATTATTTCATTTGTAAAATTGGACAGAAAATGTAAATCACCATGCAAATCAGAAGTCAAAAATGGCAGCTCCTTCCTCAAGTGGCCCCCTAGTGCTAAGCCACAGCAGAAGAGAGCAAAAGGGACCTGGATCCCCCAACCAAACCTACCACTTAGAATGTGGCTAACACTCACCTTCCTCATTGACATAATCTTGATTGGTAAATCTTTCCTCTGTGGGATCTTAGGTGACTCCTCATCAACAGAGGTTTCTTCAAAGTCAGCAGAGGTTGTGTGAGATCGGATCAGAGGGGGACTGCTGCTTGAGTGGCGTCGGTGCAGTGAGGGGAGCTGGGAAGGAGGAGAGTAGAAGGAAAATGTTAGAACTTGTGTGCTTTCCTTCAAATTACTGGTGTTCTATTGTTGCTTAATGGTTGAAGTACCAAGACCCCAACATGAAAAAACAAGCCATGGAAAGAATCTCCTTCCCCTCTGTCCTCACTTTTTGACCTGTGTAGACCAAAGACCAATAGGCTTGAGTCACTCTCTGGGCTGCAGCACACTTTTGCTAATCCCCAAAGACAGAAACTTCGAACTGCTTGTTTGATCAAAACCAGAATTCTGGGGGCACCTAGGTGGCTCAGTGGGTTAAAGCCTCTGCCTTCAGCTCAGGTCATGATCCCAGGGTCCTGGGATCGAGCCCCAAGTCGGGCTCTCTTGCTCTGCAGGGAACCTGCTTCCTTCTCCTCCTCCTCCTCCTCCTCCTCCTTCTCTCTCTCTCTCTCTCTCTCTCTCTCTCTGCCTGCCTCTCTTCCTACTTGTGATCTCTGTCAAATAAATAAATAAATAAAATCTTTAAAAAAAAAACCAGAATTCTCGTGTTCTCTTTCTCTGTTGCTAACTATAAATCTTCTTTGAGTCTGATCTTTGTTTTCATTTTGTCCCTGTCTTCAGAAGTCTGGTTCTTATGGAGGTTGAGTTTTGGGGTTAAGATCTAGGCTTGGCATCCAAACTATAATCCTTGCTCCTATCATTCCAGGAATTGCCTGGATCAGATCTTGACTCTATTGGCTGTTTATCTTAATCCTGTCAAAATCGATCTTCTGGAATTATTAGAAAATCTACAGAACTAGCCTTGCTTTGAACTACTTTCCTAGTTGTCCTAAGGGGCTGAAATGGATCATTTGGGTCTCCCTTGGACTTCAGCACACTAATTTAGTTCATTCCAATTTGAACCTCATGATACACTTGAATCTGACGTGCTGGCCTCTGCCATGGTCATTTGGATGTGGATCCAAATCTCTGATTTGATCTTTAACAAATACTGTTAAGCATCTACAGTGGGCCATACTCCATTCTAACTAAGCATTGGGCCTATAGCAATGAACAAAACAAAATCTTTCTTGTCTTGGTGCTGACATGCTTTTTTCTGTCTCCTGCTCAGGACAGATGAGTTTCAAACTCTCAAAGTCAAAGACAAGAGGCCCCGAGGAGGGTTTGTCCAAGGTTCTGCCCCTGGATCACTCCTGGCTAGTGTCTAAAGTGCCCCCTTATCACCACCAGGCCCCACTGGGGACTCTTGAGAAGAAGTCTTGGAGCTTCACCAGTGCCAAGCCCAATTCTAATAATGATAATGACAACTCACTTTTACTGAGGGCTTTACTCTGCTTTAATCTGTATTTTTCCTTCCTTTGCTAGCTTTGGGTTTTGTTTGCTCTTCTCTTTCCCATTCCTTCGGGTGAAGGGTTAGGTGTTTAGGTAATTGGTTTGAGATCTTTCTCCCTGCCAGGCAGGGGGTGCCCTTCATAGATGCATATCATGCAAACCTTGTGACGATTCTTTGAAACACCTGCTCTTTCCAGATGGGGAAGATCAAGTCTGAGAGATGACATGACTGGCCCTAATTTCCCCGCTGGCCTAGCAAGTGTCTGAAAGGTCTGCTTGCCTGTGAAGCCCATGTTCTTAAGCCCTGCACACTCCTGTCTCCTGACTGTAAGAGCCAGGAAGGGGGGGATGTCCCATACTCAAGGACTTTAAAGGCAACAACCAGAAGAGAGGGTGTGCCTCCTTCCTTAAGAAGGGCTGCAGAGGGAGCATCAGTTCTGTGAGCAGTAAGAAGACTGCTTTGCAACCTTTGCAGTCTCTTAAATTACTCAATTCAATTTGATTCCACAAGAAGGTGTTCACAACCTGCCAGTACTTCTTATCTATTCTCAAACAAAAAGAACATGCAACATCTCGGAGGGTCATCTAGGCACCCACATTCCTAACACTTCAGATAAAACAGCAGGTGAAAATCTGGTAGGGAATAAAACACAGCTCAGCCTTGGTATTTCTAACAGAATGATATGCTGGAATTTCCTTTCCCACAATCTTCCAGCTGCTCAGAAAGTCACATAATCCATTATGGATCCTGCCCCTTCGAGAACCCCAGACATTGGCCATTTCCATACTTGCTCAGTGTCTGTGCAGCACTGGGATGGGGGGGGGGGCAGGACTCTCGACTTGATGCTATCAACCACCAAATCATTTAGGGTTGTGACCTTGGCACTTAAGGGAAGTCTCCCATGCAAAAGTCGATCTGGCGGTGGCTGGCTTGGGTTCCATTGACACCCTACCCTGTCTTCAGCCCTGTTTCTCAGAAGAGGGACTATGGAAAAGGCCAAAGATGTGAGGACTGGGCCCAAACCAGCCATTTAAGAAAACTTGTCTTTGGGCTGTTGTGACTTTCCTTAGCCCCCTCTTCGTTGTGAGAGGAAATGTGCCCAGAATCTTTACCTTTAATCTTCATCCCCCCACTTACCCCCAAATCATCTTTCTAGAGCAATGGCATGTCTCTGCTATGAGAGTCTCTCTGTGGCTGGGACTAAGAGAAGAGGGTGAGCAGGAGGCTTCCAGGACACAGGCTTCCCCTTTCTGCAGGCGAGAAATAACCCTCTAGCATTTGGTCATGTGGCAAGGGAGTGTCGCTGTGGAGACAAGCAAAAGCTGGTCCTCATGTTCAAAACCGAGGACTGGAAGTGACTTTTCCTGTTGTAGTGCGAGAGGACCACAGTCTGCTGACCTAGGGGCTGCCTTATAGCCATAAGATCGGTCCCATTGGTGACCATCTCAGCATTTGCTTGTTGACCCTCCATGGATAATGTAGCCCGTGGAACTTTCACATGCAGTATAGACCAGAGTGAGAGATAGGGGGTCTTACAGACATGTCACGAATAAGCCCCAGTTACCTTTTGCCAAATGCAAACTAATCAGCTCCTCAATGGAAAAGGGTCTCCCCCGCTTGTGTGGCCTTCTCAGTTACTCAGGGATATCTGGATATCATCCTGCCCACAAGCTGAGAGAAGGAGGAAGGGAGCTGCTTAGGGTTTTCTCCCTGGCAATGCTTCTTGCTCCCTGCTGTGAGATTTCTAGATTAGAGCTCCATATGGGTCTAACTGAGCAATGGTTAGGGTTATCCAGAGGTGAGACAGTTCTAAGCATAGACCCTTCTCCCTGTTGAGGCAGGCACAAAGAAATGGAATATCTTAAAGCTTAGGATATTGGGAAGACTGGGTTTTGAGGTCAACACATCTGGGTCAGATTTCCAGGTCTACCATTTACTCTCTGGGGAAGATTGAGCAATTTCTTTAACCTCTCTGAGTTTTTTTCTATCCTCACAAGCAACAGTCTGAGGTATATATTAATATTATACCCACTGTTGGTGGGGAAAGGAAGGCTCAGAGAGGTTAAGCAACCAGCCCAAGATCACAGAGCCAGTAAGTAGCAGAGCGAGGATTCAAGCATAGGTCTGTCCCACTCGGCTGTCATACTTGGCATAATTCCACTCTATTACCTCAGCGACCTTGGAGCCCCCAATCCAGATTCCACTTCGGGGCACATATCGTGGCACAGCTCCAAACATAAGTCCAGAAACACCTCCATGCACATCACTAGTCCCAGATCTAGGCAGAGTTCTGGAAGCTTGAGATCTCTGTAGAAGAATGAAAGAACATGGTGGTTGGAATGCTTGCACATTAACCAACAGTGGGATGTCACCATCCTAAAACTTAGCTCATTCTTGGGGCATGTCTAGTGAATATGGTAATGCCAGCCAACGCCTTGTACTGGGCCCTAGGTCAATACATTGCGTATTTCTACATTCTCCCTTCTTTATGGTAGCCCTGTAGGGTAGAATCAGGTGGGGAGCAAGGCCAAATTCCCCACTCTTTGTTTTTTGGCAGTTGGGATGGGGGGTGGGGAGGATGAAAGAGGAGGGGTCTAATCAGGCACTGATGCTTGAGTTCATGGTTACCTGTCGAGGTCTGCCTCTCTGGCGCTCTGGAGAGGGGCAGATTCTATGCACTGATATTTCAGGCTCAGGATCCAACATGAAGATGCTGTCATGGGACAGAGCTTTGCTGCCCATGCTGCTCTTGGCCCTGAACAGGAAGGAAAAAGGTCTCATAAGAGCAGCCCAAGGGCCGTAGGAACTGAAGACACGGGTATACCCATAGCATGACATACCAGACACCTCAGAAAGGAGGAAAGGAGGCACATGGGCTGACAGAGGTTTTCCATGAGATATTAAGTGAAAAAATAAGGAATGGTATGGTCTTATTTAATATATATAACCAAGGGCACCTGGCTGGTTTAGTCAGTTAAGCATCTGCCTTTGGCTCAGGCATGGTCCTGGGGTCCTGGGATCCAGCCCCGCATCGGGCTCCCTGCTCAGCGGGGAGTCTGCTTCTCCCTCTGTCCCTCCCCCAACTTGTGTGTGCTCTCTCTATCTCGCTCAAATAAACAAATAATTAAATAAATTGTATATATGTGTATATATATTATATATATAATATATGTGTGTGCATATATATGTATATTACATACATATGTAGTTTATGTTCATAGATAGCCACCAAATAATTAGTGTCAGTTCCCTCTGGGGAATGGCACTAGGGGCAGGGGGAGGAACCTTAATTTCCTACTTTATGTAATTCTGTATAATTTTGATTTTTTAAATTATCAATACATAGCTTCTTTATATAATGGTTTTGAGTTATGGTTTACATACCATACAATTCACTCATTTCAAGTGTACAATACTGGCAACAGGAATGGAAGGGAAGTGGAATGGGAGGGAAGACCCTAAGTCTTTCTGTTATTAAGGTAAGAGTCACAAAATATCTTTCACACCCAAATTTCTCTCTAGTGGTTTTGTTTTTATTTAAAATACCAAACATCTGCCCAGATACTGGAGACTCTCATTCACTAGATATTTTCCTCTTTCACACAAGGGTTCTGGGATACATCTGTCTCATTTTCAAAGCCATCTTAGGCACCCATCCCCCCAACCCCCCCACTCCAGCTTGCTAAACCCAGAAGGAAATACCTTCTGACTGGGAATTAAGCCAGGTTGATGACAGTTAAGTGCTAAGGCAAATCAGGGAAAAGTTAGAAACAAATGAAAAGCTGAAGGCACAAAAGACTCCTTTAGGAATGTGGGAATGTATTTTACCTGTTAAAAATTTCAACCAAAGACATCACAAGAAAAGGAAACTACAGACTAATATTTCTTATGAAATAGATGTAAGAATCTTCAATAAAATACTAATAATCTGAATCCAGCAACATAAAGAATTATACACTATTAACCAAGCAGAACTTGCAAGAAATGTAAAATTATCTTAATATGTAAAAATCAACGCAATACACTATATCAACAGAATAAAAACAAAAACCATGTAGTGATTTCAATAGATACAGAAAAAGCATCTGTAAAATCCAAATACATAATAAACACACTTATGATAAATACACTCAACCTTGACAGAGGACATCTGTGAGAAACTCAGTTAATGTCATGCTTAATGATGAAACACTGAATGTTTTCTCCCTCAGAACAGGAAGAAAGAAGACGAGGTGTCTGCTGTTGCCACTTCAATTCAACACTGGGGGTTCTAGCCAGGGCAATTAGGTAAGAAAATTAAATAAAAGGCATCCATATTGGACAGGAAGAAGTGAAATTATCTCCAATCATAGATGACACAATCTTGTGTATAAAACTCCTAAGGAATCCAATAAAAACTACTAGAACTAATAAATGAGTTCAGCAAAGTTGGAGGATAAAAACCAATATACAACAATTGATTGTCTTTATATATGCTGGCAATGAAGAACCTGGAAATGAAATTACAAAAACACTTCCAATTTTCAACCTTTACAAATAACATCAAGAAGAATAAAATGCTTAGGAACAAATTTAATGAAAAGTGTGTAAAAATTATACTCTGAGCACTCTAAAACACTCATGAAAGAAAATTAAAGAAGAAAACCTAAGTAAACGAAAAAGCAACCTATGCTCAAGGCTCGAAAGACTCAATCTTGTCAAGATGGCAACAGTCCACAAACTGATCTACAGATTTAATGCGATTACTATTAAAATTCCAGCTGCCTTTTTAATTTTCTTTGGCAGAAGTGGACCAGGATGATCTTTAAATTCATAGTGAAATGCAAGGGGCTACAAACTGATAAAACAATCTTGAAGAAGAAGAACAAAGTTGGAAAACTCACACTTGCCAATTTCAAAACTTAATACAAAGCTGCCATAATCAAGACAGTGTGGTACTGACATGAGGATAGATATATAGATGAATGGAATAGAACTAAGAGTCCAGAAATCAACTCATTCATCTATGGTTAATTGATTTGCAAAAAGGGTGCCAAGACTGTTCAATGGGGAAAGAAGAGTTTTTTCAACAAATGTTGCTGAGAAAACTGGATAGATACATATAGGAGGGAGAAGTTAGATCCTATCTCATACCGTATATAAACACAAACTCAAGATGGATCAAAGACCTAAATAGAAACTCTGAGAAGAAAATATTGGGGGGTTATATCTTCATGACCTGAATTTGGCAATGGATTCTTAGACTGTGACTCCAAAAGCTTAAGCAATTGAAGAAAAAAATGAATAAATGGATTTGATCAGAATTAAGCTTTGAAGGATACTAGCAAGAAAGTGAAAGGACAACACACATAAAGGGGGGGAATCTTTTCAGATTATATATCTTTTTAAAAAGATTATTTATTTATGTATTTCAGAGAGAGAGAGAGTGAGAGAGAACACGAATAGAGGGAGGAGGGGCAGAGGGAAAGGGAGGAGCAGACTCCCCCCTCCAATCAGGAAGCCCAATGTGGGACCCAATCCCAGGACCCTGGGATCATGACCTGAGCTGAAGGCAGATGCTTAACTGACTGAGCCACCCAGGAGACCTTGCAGATTATTTATTTGATAAAGGATTCATATTTAGAATACACGAGGAACACTTACAATTCAATAATAAAAAGATAAATAATCCAATTTTTTAAATGGGTGAAGGATCTCAATAGATATTTCTCTAGAGAAGATATACAGATAGCCAACAAGCATATGAAAAGATGATCGGCCATTCATTAGCCAATCAGGAAATATAAATCCAAAACATAATGAGATGCTCCTTTAGACCCACCAGAATGGCTAGAAACAAAAACTCAGATAGTAACAAGTGTTGGCAAGGTTGGGGAGAAACGGGAACCCCCATGCACTACTGGTGGAAATGTAAAATGGGGCAGGCATTTAGAAAAACCATTTAATGGTTCTTCAAAAACTTAAACCTTTAATTACCATATGACCCAATACACTCCTAGGTGTATACCCAAGAGAAATAAAAACATATATCCGTCCAAAAACTTGTATGCAGATGTTCATAGCAGCATTCTCCATAATAGCCAAAGGATAGAAACACCTAAGTATCTATCATCTGATGAACAGATAAAACGTGGTGTATTCATACTCTGGAATACTATTCAGCAGTATGAAGAAATTATCTATTGGACTCATGCTACCACCTGGATGACCTTGGAAAACGAAAACATGCTTAGGGAAACAAGCCAGTCACAAAAGACCACATACTGTATGATACCATTTATAGGAAGTATCCAGAATAAACAAATTGAGAGAGACAGAAACTAGATAAGTGATCACCTTGGGCTGAAATGGGGATAGGGAAGAATGGAGGCTGACTGCTAATGTGTCCACGATTTCTTTTATGGAGGGGTGGAAATGTTTTTAAATTAGATAAAATTGTTTGAAATTTCATATACTTTTTTGGTACATATTACCTTCATTATGAAACATTTACTGTAATACATATAGGTTAGTGCTTTAGAAAATAATCTTTTTTTTCTCCCCTAAGTAAGGCTCCATGCCCAACATGGCGCTTGAACTCATGACCCTGGGATCAAGGGTTGTGTGCTCTACTGAGCCAGCCAGGAGCCCCTAAAACATAATCTTTTTTTTTTTTTTTGAGAGAGAGAGCAAGAATGAGTGGCAGGGCAGGGGGCAGAGGGAGAGAGAGAATCTTAAGCAGGCTCCATGCCCAGTGTGGAGCCTGTCCCAGGGCTCAATCTCACGACCCTGAGATCATGACCTGAGCTGAAATCAAGAGTCCAACATTCAACCGACCGAGGCACCCAGGTGCCCCCCTAAAAAACAATCTGTAAATGGTACCCAGAGTAGCAGCTCGGGCTCTGTAGGACCAGTACCCACCCCATCATCGTGAGCCCGTCTGACTGTGGGACGTGCGCATGGCTAGATCTGATCACAACACACTCTGAGGACAATCTGGTGTTATGGGGATTAAAATGGCACCCATACTAAGGTGGCTTGTAGGTCCACAAGAAGAGAGGAGGCAGATGCCTTTGTATTACCCACTTTTTCCCTGTAAAACTCTGCTACCCAGGTGGCTCTGGTGGTGAGGGCAACATGCTCTGTCTTATCAAAATGGCAATCCTGCAGAAAATTCACAGGACTCTTACTAAATGCTTAATGATGACACAAGACTGATGCGGCATTGAGAGAGCAATGTTCCCAGACCCTCTCTAGACACACTTTCCCTCATTTTGCACACAGAGATGCTGTCATTCACTGTTGCTCTATGACCTGCCAGCTCAAATCAGGCCTGGGACCAGTATCGTAGTCCCACAGATGTCCCAGCCTTAGGACCATCTGTGACTACCTGGCCTCCCCTGCTTTGGGCAGAAAATCTGCAAGGAAATCTTGGGCCATGGGAGGGCTTAGAAACCATCATTTCCAGCCAGAGTGCGGCTGCTGAAGTGGCTCTGTAGAGCTAGACCCTCCCTGAACCAAGGATTCCTGTAGCTCTGGCTGTGGCCATGTTTGTCAGAAACTGAATCGCCTACCCGCTGAACCTATCTAACACCTACCAATTGGCTTCCTGGGGGGCAAGAGGAAGAAAATGCATCCAAAACTCCAAACAAAACCTTGGCCTTAATTAAAGGCAATAAAGTGCATTATGTCAGCACCCATTCAAAAAAAAAAAAAAAATCAAGGGCACCTGGGTGGCTCAGTTGGTTAAGCGATTGCCTTCGGCTCAGGTCATGATCCTGGAGTCCAGGGACGGAGTCCCACATTGGGCTCCCAGCTCCGTGGGGAGTCTGCTTCTCCCTTTGACCTTCTCCCCTCTCATCCTCTCTCTCACTCTCTCTCTTTCTCAAATAAATAAATAAAATCTTTTTAAAAATATCAAAATGGCAGCATGAGATCTCTCTACTTTATCAGATAGGGCTTAATACAGACTTAGAAATGGATACTGGTCCTATTGTATAGGCGAGGGGAGGGCTGGCTTTACGTTTTGTTAGCTTCCACGGATAGAGGCTGATTTTTCTTCCCAACTGCTGAGTGACATTCTCCAGGGTTTTCCCCCTAACACGTGAAGCAAGTGACTGGGGTCAGGGGTGAATGTCAGAACTCCTACATTATACTCTTAATTAATTTATGCTCCTTGCCCTCTCCCCCCTCAAAAAAAGACCTATTTCAGACACTTAGAAAAACACTCTTCCTCATGTATAAATTATTTCACACGCTTCCATTCACCCCCTCCTCTCCTTCTTCCTGTCCCCCCACTCCCTCTTGTCCTCCCCACAACCTGCAAGCTCTGTGTGCACCTGCCTTCTTAGTGTGCAGAATGCATCAGAACCAATTGGCCACTTTGGAGGCACAGGGACAAGTAGGAAGGGGGAAACCCAAAACTTTAGTGGAGATGGCCCTTGCCAATTCGTACAGACAACGCAGAGTAGACCCAAACTCCCCTCTACCCTCCTCCCTGCTCTGGTCTATATCATGGCATGATTTGTGAGGTATGATACAAGCCTCTCTGTCCCAAACCATCCCCCCACCAGCAAAGCTATCTGAAATTCCTCACAGCCAACCCACTTATGAAGGACCTCCTGAAGGAGGCCAAGGTGCTGTCAGGTTTGCTGACTGTCCCATTTCCAGCAGCACAGGTGAGCTCGGTGGGCAGCACAGATAAGTCTGGAGTGTTCAGGCCAGGCGAACAGGCCAAAGGGGAACTGCACAGAAGGGGAAGCTGATGCAACCAGGAACACCGGGGGTACTGGATGGTCAGATACGGAAATGGGGGCATCACAGATGAAAAGTGGGACAGGGGTGGCCGAGAAACGGTCTTCCCCATTCTGGGACCAGTTAGAGCATCTTCCTCTCCCCACCCCCACAACCCGCCTATCTCCTGGGATGTTGCCTGATCCTTTCTTTGTTTGTTTTTACAGTAACACAAGTGATTTCAGGCTAGACTGGCTTCAGCATCTGAGATCTGAATCCCACATTAGGAGAAGGAATTGCAGATCTATAGTCTGAGGGCCGGGCAGGCAAAACAGGCCTGGCTGCCTATAGGAGGCAGGCTGCCTTTATTGTAATGAATGGAGGGAGGCCTCCAGCTCCTCTCTAGGGAGACACCTCGTGGGTCAAGTTCCTTCAGCTCTGACACAGGAGGGCCACCCTGGTCTGTCTGTAGCCAGTGCTCTCGGGGTCAAGGTTCTGTAGCAAGTGCTCTCGGGGTCAAGGTCCTGCAGCTGCCCACCTACTGAGCCACATACCCCAACAATAAGCATTGGCGTGAGCATGGAGAAAGGCCCCCAGGCCCCGGCCACCCCGGGCAGTGACTGCCACCCACTGGCCCTTACCTGGTCTTGGCGCGCTGACCTTCCCGAACCGGCTTCAGAGAAGAGATGTTAATACTGCCGCTGGACAAGCTTGGCTTTAGCCTCCTCCCTCCCTGGGCACCTTCCGGCTCTTTCTTCTTCTTCTTGCCAAAAAAGTTCTTGAAGGCTTTGAATTTGGATTTCTTCTTTACTGGAAGTTAAGGAACAAAAGTGAGGCAGAGTGTGACAGTAGAAGGGAAGATGGGGAGGAAATGGGGCCTTTGGGACAGGAACAAAGACCGTGATCCCAGGTGGCCTGCAGACTTGGTTCTTGTTCCCCCCACCCTGCCCTGCCCCGTACCCTTCCCTGGGCCCACAACACCGTGACACCATGCGTGTGGCCTGCTCCCTTTTTTATAATTCCATAGAACCAAGTGTCTGAGTTTCTGGGGGAGATTTCCTGACCCAAGAAATTCACTCATCTACAGTAATTACTGAGCCCACCTAAGCAGAGGTCATCCCCCTGATTTCACATGAGCTTCTACATGCAAGAAAGCCCCTCAGGACCCCTGGAGTTGCAGGTGGGATCTGGGACTGGTCAGATTTGTGTGCTGAAAGGATGCAGATCTACGGGGTAAGGGCTGTCTGGGCGGTGCAATCAGGGAAGCCATCCTCAAGGAGGGGATTTGGGAGCAAGGGAGAGGGCTTGGAATTGGGAAGAAAGGGCCATGGGGCAAAGAAGCTGCCCGTGCAAAAGGCATGACAGAATCAGATACCAAAGTGTTTTGCAAAGAGTGCGTGCGTGCATGCGTGAGTGACTGTGTGCATGTGTGAGTGCATGTGTGTCTGCATGGGTGCGTGCATGCATGCGCCATGTGCACTGTGTGTGTTCTTTCATTATTGCTGTTTTGTCTGGGTTAGCTACCACCCTCTGCACCTGCAAATAATTGCAAGTTTGCTCCATCTGCGTAAACCACCAGGGCAGAAGTGAGGCATGGGAGCTTTAAATGTTCCTAAGGGGGGCTCAGTGGGTTAAAGCCTCTGCCTTCAGCTCGGGTCATGATCCCAGGGTCCTGGGATCGAGCCCCGTATCGGGCTCTCTGCTCAGTGGGGAGCCTGCTTCCTCCTCTCTTTCTCTCTCTGCCTGCCTCTCCGCCTACTTGTGATCTCTCTCTCTGTGTCAAATAAATAAAAAATCTTTAAAAAAAATTTAAATGTTCCTAAGGCTCTGTTAGGGCATTTCTTAGTTTCCTAACAAGCACATGTGTCTTTAGTGGGGCTCAGCAGAAGAGAGGAGAGGGGAGCGCGTATTGCATTCTTCTGAGGGAAGAAGTCAGCTCTGACTGCTTTCACATGCAATAATTTACCAGCGTAGGTGTCTCGTCCAAATTCCCAACAGTCTGGTCTCTGAAAGGCCTCTTGCCAACACAGCAATGCTGCACTGGCAGGCAACGGCCCAGGCAAGGGAGTTGCCAATGGGGCAGCCATTACAAAGGCTTAGCGGTGTAATAGAGAGTACCACCCAAGAGTCAGAACAGTTTGGAATCCTCGACTTGGCTCTACGAACAATTAGCTCGGTGACTTTGGGTAAGTCATTCAACCTCCTGGAAGGAAGCAGGTCTATGAAGGGATCACACAAATCAACATCTCCCAAAGTGTGTTCAGAGGGCTATCATTGGTCTATTGAATGAGAAAGGGATCTGCAGGCCAGTCATTCTGAAAAATGCTGGATTAAGCAAAGTTTAGGTCTCTGCTTTTCAATAAGACTTTTCTGGAACTTCAATATGCCTGTGTGAACAGTAATGCTCTAAGATACTGGGCATCCATGTTGTCTCCCAAAATCATGTCAGCAAAATATCTGGCAAAACACACTTTGGGAAATGCTGAACTAGGGTTCCTTCTAGCTTGGAATCCTATGGCCTATGAGAAAGGTTTCTACACTTCAAGGCCTACCTTCAGTCCAATGTCCACCAATCACATCCATCTATCCATCCATCTATCCATCCATCCATCCATCCATCCACCAGTCCATGAATCCATCCATCAATCCATCCATCCATATATCCACCCACCAATCCTTCCATCTATTCATCCATCCATCCACCCACCAATCCATCCATCCATCCATCCATCCACCAATCCATCCATCTATCCATGCGTCCATCCATCCATCCATCCATCCATCCATTCATTCACTAGTCCATCCATCCATTCACCAGCCCATCCATCCATCCATCCACCCACCAATCCATCTATCCATCCATCTATCTATCCATCCATCCACCAATCCAACCATCCATCCATTTATCCACCCACCAATCCATCCACCAATCCTTCCATCCAACAAATATTTAAGACCAAGCACTTACTATGCTTTGGGTATCAATGAGGAAGGAATAAGATACAGTTCCGTGTCTTAGCTACTGTCCCCCACATCAAGGCTGTAGGCAGGCCCTTCTTCACATTCCCTTCAGCAACCAGCACCATGAAAGGCATACACCCAAGGGACATCTGTCACTTCCCTTAAATTGAGGTCACCAAGCAGAGTCATCCTTAAGCATCCAATAATTTAAACACTGGCCCTTGTCAGGGTTCATATAAGTTGTAAAAAGTGTAGGTAAAGAGCTTAGCATAGGATCTGGCATGGTGCAAGTGCTAGTAACTGTGAGTTAGTACGAGGGAATCAATAATTACTCATTTCTTTAAAAAATTGTTTGTTTGTTTGTTTGTTTTCACATAAACTCAAAGCCCAATATGGGGCTTGAACTCACAGCCCTGAGATCAACACGTTGCATACTCTATCCACAGAGTCGACCAGGTGCCCCAATAATTACTTGTTAATTAAGACCAGAATCAATTATATCTGGACAATTGGTCTATCAGTTCTATTTATCTATAGATAAGGAGAAGCAGCCCCATATCTATCAATCAATAGTGATCTGTACAGTATAATGATTAGAAGCAGAACTGGTGTGGGTGGGGCAATACAAGAAGACAGAGGACTGTGTGCTTGATAATCTCTGCTTAAGTAATTCCTGTTTGGGATGGGTTGGGCCATTTCTCATCTACCAGGATGTATCTAAATAGGGTCATGATGGGGACCAATTTGGCAATTCTACCTGCGGATAGAAAGATTAAAACACGAAGACACTGAAGGAAACATATTTTTTTCAAGTTTCCTTCTGTAATTTTTTTTTCAGGAAAAATTCAACTAATTTCTATAATGATAAATTATTTAGAAAGATGCTGGGGGTGGCTCAGAAATGATTGAGAGTTACTCTACTGTACTGATTGCTACAATCGAGTCTTTGCTGGAAAATATTTATCAACTGGATATCTTGGGGGAAATGCCCTTATCTGCAGTATTTGCCTATTTCTCTGGTGTAAAAGTCCCTGCCAGTTTTCACCCAGAACCAATAAGATTTATTGCTTCTTGACAGGTGGTCTCCTTCCGGTTTTCTAAAAGAGGAACAACTTTATGCTCAGAGTGTTTGGAAACATATTGGTTGTTGCCCCTCTTGCTTCAAAATCCCCAACTAGATGGGAGGAGGGCAAACCTGCTTTTCCCAAACCAGCAAAGGCAGAGAGGAGAGCATCAGCGGCTAGTAGCTGCACTTATGATGCAATCTACAAACATTTAATAACTGAATAAAAACACCTCTAATAAACATTCGGTCTCTAAAACTGAATGTACCAAGCATAATCATTGTATGGGCAGACAAAATTAGGCACCAACACCTTTTTATGTCCCTAAATCAGCAAAATGGCTAGTGACTTTAGAACTCTACCAGGGACTAGCATTAATGATGCACGTATTTCAATTTCCGTCCCCCTCTCCTCAGTTTTCTATTTTTGCTGACCAAAACCAACCTATTTTCCCATGAGGATCCAAAATACTTAAGTACTGTGTATCTCTTTCAACCGTGGGCATTAGAAGGAGAACAATGTTTCCATTCGTCCCTGTGGGATAGCTCTGAGTACTGGGACTGGACCAGGTTGGGGGGACGGGGTGGGGGGTAAGAGCTTTGTTGGCAGAGATGGTTTTGGCTTGGGAGACTCTGGAGCCCCATCCACATCAGACCCCCATGTGTGGAGATGGGCCCTGAGAAGTAGCTACCAGTCCAGGAACGGTCCACACGTTATGTTTCCTGAAACCCCACTGAACTCTGAGACAGTTGCCCTATATTGGAGAGTATGAATTGCCTTTCAAGCTCTCTTTTGCAAAAGGGGCATCTTTAAATCGTCAGCAGCTGAGCCCCGCCCAGGCTGGTTTTCAAAACCTGCTGTAGTCCAAAAGGCTAGATAGACTTAAGCAGCAGGTAGACGTAGAGGTCACAGCCCACATTTGTATCCAGCAATGTTTATGTAGGTCACCTCCACACTGGGGAACTTGTGCCCTCTTCCCCTGGCCCCCAGGCACCGCAGTAGTGGGCAGTGAGGTGCCCACTGCCAGCTTCTGGAATTTTCCTATAACAAAGCCACTGAATTCCCTGTCCAAGTCCAAGGACTACTTATTCCCAAACAGGCAGGAGCTCTCAACATCCTCATCCAATGAGGACAATGTATCACATGCCACAACAAAACACAGTTAACTCCAATGAAGAAATCATCGCTGCTGGGTCGTATATTTGCTTATCCACCGTGCACACAGGCAGACCATCTGGATTTAACTTGATAGGCTTTAAAAATGCATTGTGTGACAGTGACTTTGTTCTCTTGCATCGCTGCTTAGAAAGAAAACATTTCCAACTGGCCTTTCTCTCCATCAACCTCCAAATAGCCATAATATCCTCTGGCCAGCAACAACTAGCTCTAAAAACATACCCAACTATCTGGGCTTTTAAACAACAAAATCTTGCAAACAGAGAAAAGGCATTGCCTTACCTTCACTCTTCATCAAGACGTACTGCATTGCCACCTTCTTTTGTAGCCATCTGTCTAGCTCATATCCAAAACAATAGGTCAGTTGGTTTGGTAGGGGGCTGCCTTGGTGAAGAGGCCCATCATTGTTTTTTTAAAATCCATTTATTGATTGAATATTTGTGATATCTAAGGTCCCTCTCTCTCTGAGACCCAGTACTAAACAATGGTTGACACGGAAACGAAGACCCAGGCCCTGCCCTCAAGGATCCATGCCCCAGGTTCAACATCCACCCCCCCACATCAGCTCCACATCAGCAGTAAAATCTGGGCTCTAGGAAGCCACAAGAAGGTTCCATTCTGTTCTTCCAAATCAAGTCTTCCACATCATGCTCTACTTCAATAAAAATTGAAAACAGGGTGGCTGGGTGGCTCAGTGGGTTAAGCCTCTGCCTTCGGCTCATGTCATGATCTCAGGGTCCTGGGATCGAGTTCCGCATTGGGCTCTCTGCTTGGCAGGGAGCCTGCTTCCTCCTCTCTCTCTGCCTGCCTCTCTGCCTACTTGTCATCTCTCTCTGTCAAATAAATAAATAAAATCTTAAAAAAAATTAAAAACAACCCCGCGAACTGTTGCGTTTAGTCCTGTCTTTAAATTCAAATTAAAGTCTTATTTATACCTGATGGTTCCTTTGCAGTGGTGGGGATGAGGGATATCAATGAGGTTTATCATTGTCTGGTGACTTTTGCCTCACTGAACTGATATTCACTCACAGTCACATATCAGTCCTAAGTGGCCCCACAATTTAGGGAATGGGCACACGTCTGAGTAAATTTTACAAAAAGAAGTTTTGTAAATTGAGTCCCACTTAACAGAGGCCTACAGTGACATCTTTTGTTTGTATTCCCTCTTTATTCTTCAAACTACAAATTTATTGGTTAAATCTGGATTATATCTACAGTAAAACCTCAGTTGAATCTCTCAGATCATGGTTCTGCTCCAATTTTTTTTGCTGATTAAACAGAAATACTTTTCCTGCCTTAGTAAGTAGAAACTGGTAACCATCCCCAAAGTAGATTACAGGGCTTCAGACAAACCTTGTGACATCAGAGATGGATCCCCCAAAAACGAGACCAAAAAAATTGCAAAGTAAATGCAGACTGAGTCTAATGTTATTAGAAATTTGATAGGAACTTGCTTGCTTGTGACTTCATTTTTTTCCTAGGGGTTAAACACAGTAAACCAAAAGTAAATCAAGTTCTAGTTGGCAAGATTCCACTGGGCTACTTACCCTCATCGTTGGCCTCCAGAACTTCCAGACTTCCAGAAACCTCACTAAGGGATTCAGCCATAGTAGGATCACTAAAGGAAAATATTGAGTGAAAAAGCAAAAGATCATCACTTGATATCCTGGGCATAACACACTCATTTTACCTCACTCCTTATCCTTCCATTAGATTCTTAAACCATTCAAGGAAAACCAGACAAAAAGAATTGCCATGAGAGAGAATTACCCTTCTTTAAAAAAAAGATCATGGCTTCATGTATATGAAATGTCTAGAACAGGCAAATACACAGACATATACATGCAAGAATTCATCACTGCATCATTTTAAATAGCCAAAAATTGGAAGCCATCCAAGTGACCATCAAAAGGCTAATTCTCCCATGACTATGATTCTACGTCATGGGAGAATCACCCGTCTCCACCAGTACAGATAATCGATTGAGCATCAACTGTAAATTTTCCCTTCAATCTAACCTTCTAAGCAAAAGCTTAGGGTGGCTGACAGGTCTAGGGAAACCTGTCTGTGGATAACCAGATCATTAAAAATCAATATTGAAATTTTTTATGGGAGTTTATGTGGATTGGGGAGGGGGAATCTGAGCAGCACCCTAGCCCAGACAAAGGATGCTATATTCATGGGAAGCTGTAGAGAGGTGGGCAGAGTCTGGCCTCATAAGAAATCCCCCAAGGATCTTGATCTGACTAGCTGAAGGACCATCAAGTGGGGGTTAGGTAGTTTCTGGAGCCCCTTCCCCACCCCTGATCTGCTCAGCCCCCAGACATAGTCAAACTGCCATTGCTGTCTCATGGATGGATTCCAGGCGGGTCCTGTCCTGCCCCAGCCACATGCGCCCCCACCCCCCACCCATACATCACCGGAAGTAGAGAGGGATGCCCGTGGGCTCTGAGGTTAAGGCCAACTTGAGAGGTCACCAGCAAGAGTGACTGAGGTCTTGGAAAGCGAATGCTTCCAAACCACGGTGAGGGCTGACGGGGCCCTGCTGTCAAGATGGCTACAGACCCTCTCACTTTGAAATCCTGTGATTTCCCAGGGTGTGTGTTCTTTCTTACCGTGGTGAGTAATAAACCCAACTCGTTCGATGACAGGTGTGTCTCGGCCGGCCTTGGCTGAAAAGTATTGATACTATGTTCAAGTCACTCAAACTCTATGAACCAATATCACAGTTCTGCCTGCAGATGACTTAATCCCAAGCCCATACAATGCTCACAAATTCTCTCTCTCTCTCTCTCTCTCTCACACACACACACACGCACACACACACACACATTCCACCTGGAGATTTGGGAGGAGCAAAGGGATGGAGAAATTCAGAATTGCCTCAGAAATTCCAAGGGAGGACTGGAGAATTCCTTGGGCCAGCGGCAATTCACATCATGGGTGAGTTCCTGGGCCAGTTTAAAAACATACCAGCACCCGCCCCCCCCAAAAAAAAAAACTAAAGAAGGCTTTTTAGACACTGGGGAAATAAACTCTTTCTGAGCTTTGGAGAGGTCCATAGTAAAGGAGCATGCTTTCCAAATTACCAGGCCGTGGTCCTGGTTATTATCCTTAACCCAACAGTGGCGGGGGCAGAAGACAGCGAAAGAAGACAGCTAAGCAACAACCAAAGAGAAAAGTATAGAAGCCAAGAGAGAGAACAAAGAAAGAGGACATCTTGGCAGTATCCGAATCCCTTAGAGCACTTAATAGAATTTCTCGATTTGACTAACCCTCAAGGGTAGACCGTCTCCCATCCTTCCCGGCACCCTTGCCTCACCCTCTAAAGTGAATCCCAAGGGCCCTGTAGACAACACCATCATCAGCTGAACTGTCTCCCTGTCTCAACCACCCAACCAACCAACAAACCACCAGAGTGAAACACACATGCCTCCTCTTGATTTGAAATTCTCTTCCCATTACCACCCCATTTCTCCCTGTCTCTTTTAAGGAAAACTTAAAAGTTGTGTCATCTATACTTACTATCCTTATGTCTTCACTTCTTAGTCTCCTGGGCTCAGAGAGTGAATTCAGGCTTCCAACCCAAACTCCTTCCAAAGGACTCTACCAAAAGGGTTCTTAAATGCCACAGCGGGTTCCCAGACTTCCCAGCAACATGTGACACTCCCTCTTTTTTGTATAATTTTATCACTTTGCCTTTTTGACCATCATACTCCCTGATTTTCCTCCAACCTCATTGGCTGATTCTTCTCAAACTCCTTTGCTTTATCTTTCTCCTCTCCTCCATCTGAAATGTTGTAGCCCTTAAAGCCTCTGTCCTTGGCCCTCTTTATCTGTGACCTCTTCCTTGGTAGAAACCTGAATGTGAGCCACCACTGCAAGCCACATGTGCCATTGCAGAATTCCTAGTTAGTCGCATTTAAAAAGCAAATGAAAACGGTGGGGGGGGGGGTACTTTGACCTCAGCAGAGCCCAAACATTATCATATTTTATTTAACTCAATAGAACCAAGATAGTAGTGACTTGACAGGTAATCATCATAAAACTAATAGCAAGGGGATATTTTACATTCTTTTTTATTTTCGATGCTAAGTCTTTGAAATCCATTTAGCATCTCACACATACGGCTCATCTCAATTTGAGCTGTTCAATTTCAAGTGCTCGACGGTCCCAGGTGACTAGTGGCTACCACATCCTAAATGATCTCATTCAGATTTGAAGTACCATCTATACACCTCTGTACTACATAGCCTTATAACCAACTGCCAAGCCAACATCTGTGTGGAACTCTTGCTTCCCCTCATACTCACTTTTCCCCCTACCCCGGTTTTCCCCAGCTCTGAAAAATACCACTAACCAAATGCTCAGACTGAAATTTGGGAGCTCTTGATTCCTCTCTTTTCCATCTTATGCCACATCTAATCCAACAGCAAACCTTGGGAGTCCTCCTCCTTGGGAGGACTACGTATTTCTGGAGTCCGGCCATCTCTGGCCCCGTCTGAGCCACCATTATCTGGTTGCTGCATCATGGCAATGACCTATCGATCTCCCCACTTCCATTTTTGCCTCCTTACTTTCCACATGGTGGCCATGTTAGTCCTACCAGCCCCCTGCTCGAAACCTCCCAGTGGCTTGCCAGCACTCTCAAAGTCTCAGCTCCTTACCCACCCCCACCCCCGGACTTTATGTGATCTGGCCCCCATGCTCGTGCCCCCCTGACCGCCAATCCTGCCACACCCCTCCTTCCTCCCTTGCTGCAGCCTCAATGGCCTTCTCATCCAACATACCCAGCCCCTTTTGATCTCAGGACCTTCGCACTTGCTGCTCCCTTTGCCCAGAGAGGGCTCTTTCCCTGACTAGTTCCATGGCTGGCTCCTTTGTAGCTTTCAAGTCAGCTCAGATGTTCCCTCCCAGAGAAGACCTCCATGACTATCCTGGCTGGAGCCTATGGTTTCTCTCCATCACATGGTTCTTTATTAACACCTTTACAGCCCTCAGTGGTACTTAAAATCATATTCTATAGTAATTCACTTGTTTCTTGTCTGTCTTCTCTAGTAGAAGGTAAATTCCATAAGGTCAGGGACCTTGTGTATTTTGCCCATCACTGGATCTCCCAGCCCCTAGAACGGTACCCAGCACACAGCAGGCACTCAATAAATGTTTGGTGCACGAATGCCTCAATTCAGTAAAAGAAGGGGAAGTAACACAGGAGCCATCTTTGTGGTCAGAAATTTCTTAGAAGTAGAGGCGTGCTATAGGAGCATTTATCCGGGGGGAGGGATCCCCTTGTTTTCCCAGCTTTGCAGGGCCTTCCTTCTCTCTTAGTGAGGTGGGGCCTGCTTCTAGGTTGTTCATCTATGCAGAACCAAGCACGCTCAGGCCCCTCCTGTCCTCAGTGTAGAGAATCCACTCCTACGTGTCCCAGCCACAAGAACCCTGGGTGTGGAGCCCTGTTCAGCTAGGCTAAGCCTAGAACCTCACAGAGGAAGCTTCAGGAACAGATACCCTGTCTCCTCCTACTTAACAGCCCTCCACCACAGGCAAAAGTCCTTTTTGCTCGCCTTCAGGCTGACCTTATTAACCAGAGCTTTGCTTCCCAAGTACCCCCCCTCACAGAGGCATCATTGCATTTCTTTTTTTTTTTAATTTTATTTATTTATTTGAGAGAGAGTGAGAGAGAGCATGAGAGGGGAGAAGGTCAGAGGGAGAAGCTCCCCATGGAGCTGGGAGCCCGATGTGGGATCAATCCTGGGATTCCAGGATCATGACCTGAGCAGAAGGCAGTCGCTTAACCAACTGAGGCACCGAGGCGCCCATTATTGTATTTGTTTCATGTGTCTCAGGACAGCTAATCTAAATCTAAGGTGTATTGGTTCCTTCATTATACCAAGCCTCTTTAAGAGTGGCCTTTGGGCCACCTCCTCTGCTCTGTACTTTTGTGTATGATACTTAGCAGAAACTGCTATCATTTCATTGGTATCTCAAAAAAGTCACAATGTTTGGTCTCAGATACCAGCTTGACCGTGAGCCTCCCTGGTTTCAACTAGTTCATCAACTTCCTGCTTCCGGCAGGATGGGAGCCAAGTCCTTGACTCTTGAAGTCCTCGGCAATCTGGTGTCCCCTGCCCCCCTTCCGTTGTACTAGAAGTCCACCCCCCACTCATACCCTCACATCCAGAATTACCCGTCATTCCCCAGATGCACCATATGCTGTCAAGTTTGGTGCTCTGTCCACTTGGTCTAGAACATCAACTCTTTCATCCCCACATCCTTAAAATCCTACCCTTTCCTCCAGACCCAGCTCACAGGTCACTACCCGCGCCCCATGCTTGTGGCCCTTTGTGCATGCTTCTATCCCACCTGATGTCTCCTCGAAGACAAGGACCATGTCTTGCCTCTCCAGATGTCACCAACACCTAGAACGAGGCCAGGCGCACGGAGGCACGCGCTGCGTGTTTTTCTGGATGGGTGAACACAAGAGCAGGGAGTAGGGGGTGCTGCCCCGACAAACAGGAAATTGGTAGGGAAAGCAGTCCCCTTTTTTAAACACACTGGGACAATACAAAACACATTGTGGGTAAAAATCCCCTCAGCACGAAATCCACAAAAAAGCTGGCAAGTTGAATAGGGAAAGATGAAATAAAGGACATTTTTATCCAGTAAATGAGAGGCCTTCAGAACCACTTCCAGGGAGCATAAAGTCATGTAATAACGGTTGTCAGGAAGCCTGACCCAGCAGGGATATAAAGTTTCATTATCGGTCATCGTTTAAATGCTTACCTGCCCTTGGCCAACCCTGGAGGCTTAGGCCTCACAGTTCTCTTTTGCCTCTCAGACTGTCTGACTTGAGGGCTAAACAAGGGCTCTAGGGGGGAAAAAAGGAGAGAAACCACAGGGGACTAATGCCTGTCTTCCAAGGTCGTTGAAATTTTTTAACTACAGCCTAGTTCAACTTCAAGGTTTCAGCAGATTTTGCTTGACAGTTTGCTGCCTTCCCAGCGTGGGGAATGCTAATGGAAAGCAGCTGGCCTCACTTTGTAGAAAATAATCGAGTAGGCTGAAACACTTTTCAGAAGTAGAGTCTGTGGTGGGCAGAATTCTAAGTGGGCGTGCCCTGTCTGGGTGGGCCTAGCCTAATCAGGTAAGCTCTTTTTAAAAAGCGTGTCCAGAGGTCAGATAGAGAAGTCAGAGAGATTCGAAGCCATGGGACACACTCTCCTGTTGGGTTGGAAGGAACAAACCGCTATGTCAAGGGGTGTGAGGACCACGTGGCAGGGCCTAGCAGGTGGCCCCCAGTCACTGAGAACAAGCCTCGGAGGACCTCAGTCCTACCATCTCCAAAGCCTAAATTCTGCCACGCACCAGCCCATTCAGAAGAAAAGCTCTGACTCCAGATGAGTCCTCGGCCACAGCTGAAGCCCTGATGTACACAGTGCCGGGACACCTGACTCCCGGACACCAGGAGGGGGTACGTCCATGTTGTGCGAGACCCGGAAATGCAGATGACTTGTTACACAGCAATAGAAAATGAATACAAGTCAGCTCTAGTTGAGGAAGGAGGCAAAAGTAGGGTAGGTTTAGAGCCACAGAAGATGGAACACAGAACGTGGTAAGCAGCCCTCGGGATTTTCTGCTCCCTTCCTCCAGCCCAGTTAGCTCTAGAACTTCTGCTTGCCTATATCCTGGGTGGAGGGAAACAATCCTGATGGCCATTTAGTCTGGCTCAGAGAGCCCTTGGCTGGAGAGCTGCTGGAAGCAGGAAGTGCCGCATGGCTTTAAAGGCGGGGAGCCTTAGGCCACCTTCAGTGACATCTTCAGTGACTTCCACAAAGCCATGCCTCTGAGTGCCCAAAGGTGTCAGGAGGAAGACAGACCAGCGATAGACAGTCACTTCTCTACACTCCACACCCTCACCTACAGGTGTATGACCGCCACAACTGTCAAACAGATGTCTAAGCATGCTCTAGGGGACTCCTGCCGAGGACACCTGCTCTAGAAAAATTGTCACCTGGGCCTTTCTCCCACTCGAGGAGGCCAGAGAAAAATGCAAGCCTGCCACCCTCTACATCCCTACCATAGATAGGGAAGTCTATTTCAGGAATATCTCTTAGCACCCTGATCATCAGAGGAAAGATTCCCCCCCCACCTTATCTTAGGGGGGGCAGCTACAGCAGCTGCCCTGGATTGCAACTTCTCCTCCTCCTCCTCTTCTTCTTCCTTCTTCGTGCCTTGTCCTCCTCCCAGGCTTCCATTTAAAAGCTCTTTACCTTGCCTCCATGTCTGCTTTTCCTCCCTCCCCATTGCGCCCCACCGCCCCCCCCAATAAACCAGTAGAAGCTCAGAAAGACCCAACTCAGGCCACCCCTAACACCTTCCATCCTCCAAGGGTTGCAAATGTAAAGAGCTTGGCCGGAAAGCTGCTTTCTGCCATCTGTCCAGTGGCCCCAGAGCCTAGCTGATGGGGAGTCTCATTACATCTCGTCAGCCCACATATCCTACGATTAAAGTCTCTGTTCTTGCAGTCAGGGGCAAGTGATATTACACAGTTAGCCTTGTGTTAATGAAATTGCGGAGCCGTACTCTGTGCCAGGTAAGCACTGTGAAAACTGGTTTTACATGCATTCTTTACCAAAGCCTCACAACAGCCCTGTGAGCTGGGCACTGTTATGTCCATTCCTGTTTCCCAGATGGGGAAACTGAGTCTCACTCACATGAGGTCATCTGTGCAAGGTCGCACAAGGAATAATAGAACTAGGACTCAAACCCAGTTCTGGAAGATTCCGGGTAGCCTGAAGTTCGACCACCACCCTCTCCTTCCTCCAAACTTGGCAAAATCTGATAAACATTAAATGCACCCCCCACCCCTGCCCCCAAAGAATCTCCCATGCTGGCCTATGACAGGACCCAAAACTAGGACAACTAGCTGGGTCACCCTCAGCCCCTAACATCTGGATCAAGATTCGTGGGCCAGTTTAACAACAAAGAATCCTGCCCCCAGCGGCTCACTAGCCACACATATTGCAATGAGCTCTCACACGTACTGAAGGGGACATGTCTGTTGCATGGGCCCCTGGGCTGCCAGGCTGGAGTAGGGTACCAGCCAGGGGAGCAGGAAGCGTGGGGGCCCTGGGGGACTCAGGGGAGAGCCAGGATTGAGTCAAGGGGCCCCAAGGATGGATTTCACAGCTTCAAGTGTGTGTTGGGCACCAAGGGCTCTGCACCCGACCTCTCCGTCAGCACTCAAGCCCATACCAAGCAGAGTGTGTCTGTGGCTTTTTATTTTATGAGGTGTTTGCTGCAGTTGGTATTATTATAGCTCCTAGCGGTCCATAATCCATCAGTTTGGGAGGCGGGGTGAAAACTCTCCAAGCGGGGGAAGGAAGGCAAAAGAAGAAAGGAGGTGGTGGCCCTGGTGCGGGGAGTGAGCTCTCCAGGGCTGGTTGGAGCCTGTGGGCTATAGCCCAGAGACTTCCTGACTTTTGAATTCAAAAGGCCCCTAGAAGATGAGACACAGGTAGTCATTTTTTGCAAGGGGTTGGGGAGGAGGTAGGGAAGCTAAAGGAGGGAGAAAACCAGGCCCCAGGAATATGCCCCCCCCCATGCCAAGCTGCACCATCCATACCTTTGACAAAGGCAACTTGTAGCTTTTTGGTTTCATCTTAAGGCTCTTTAAGCCCACCGGGTGGGGGCCAGGGGACGCAATCTCAGCTTTGCCTCATGGTTATGGTAACTAGCCCTGGCCTCCCAGTTCTGAAGGGCAAGGAACAGAGGTCTCTGGACACACTGTGCCTTAACGGGGAGGGAGTGGAGCCTGGAGGAGGAGGTTGCTGTCCCCAAAGTTTACGTGCCCCCTGAAATAAAGATGCACCCAAGAAGCTGAGAGCCCTGGCCATTCTTGATCAAGGTGATATCTGAGAGCCCGAGACCCCAGATTTCCTTAGCCCTTAACCCCACAGACAGCCCTACAGCCAGGCAGAGGCAGCTGTGCACTTAGAGTCACAGGAAGGGTTACCTGAAGGTTCCCTGATCCCCAAATCTCTCCTTTTCCCCTAGCCATGGCATTGCCTGCTCTTTCCACATGGCCTTGAATCCCCACCGTTGGAATCACTCCCTCTGAACCAGGTCACAAAGTCAGAACTGTCTTTCCCAAGGCCCCTCTCTTTGCTACCCCAAAGTCTTTTTGCAGACCTACTATGGGTTCGGAGTTGCAGTGACGAAATACAGAAGTTAGCACCTAAGGGACAGTTAATGTGGGCACACATCAGCTCATTCGATCCTATGAGGTGGGTACTATTGATTCCTGATCCTCCCCATTCTGTGGGGAGGATCCTGAAAGGCTAAGTAACTGCCCAGGGTCACGGGCAAGTCCACAGGCAAGGCGAAGTCATCTGACTCCAGGGCCCATGTGATCTACATAAAATTACCCACTTCCCGCTGACGAGAAACAAGCACACGTGAAAGATTTGAGAACTGTCTCTGAGTAGGAATCAGAAGGCCTGGGTCCTGATTCTGCCCTTCCAACAGATTACCTTTGTGGCCTCAGTTCCCACACTTGTAACGTGAGGAGGTGAGACTAAATTATCACGTGCTCTCTTATGACGTTTTTATGACAAGGACCCGAAGGCTAAACTCTAGAGTACTGACTACATAGAAAAGAGGTCTGTAGGCCCCAAGAGCCTGGGAACAGGAAGCCCGAATGTGCATTGCCAAGTGGGGAGGGGAACAGCAAAGCTAAGCCAGAGAGCTAAGATCTCGAAGTCAAAGAACAAGGGAAGGTGAGGGGGAAGGGAAAGAGCAGGTGAAAGAATCCGGGAATGGAAAGTGTGTAGCTGCAGAAAGTTCTAGAAGGTGATTTTGTGGGTGGCTCCCTTTAAAGTAGCACAAGGCTAGAGGAATCATGAAAGGCCTGAGAGATGAGACCCACCTTAAGACGGGCCTTCTGCTGGGCAGAATAATTTGTTGTCAGCTTGAGCGCTGAGGCACTTACTTGAAAGTCAGCATAGGTGAGTTGGAGGTAGGGGTGGGGGCAGGGAGGACAGATGACAGCCACAGACCCTGGGCCACCGGAAAGAGCCTGAGAACCCTGGCCAGGAAGATATGCTCGGGACAATGAGGCATGGCGGCCCCTGCTTCCCTTACATCCCTTTTTTATTTTTTTAATATTTTATTTGACAGAGACAGAGGTCACAAGTAGGCAGAGAGGCAGGCAGAGAGAGAGGGGGAAGCAGGCTTCTTGCTGAGCAGAGAGCCCGATGTGGGGCTCGATCCCAGGACCCTGAGATCATAACCCTGGCCGAAGGCAGAGGCTTAACCTACTGAGCCACCCAGGTGCCCCCCCTTACATCCCTTTTGCCCCAGGGTCAAGTCTGCTCTCACACCTGACTGTCCCACCTCTTTGGTCCAGCACCAACAAAAGAAGCCAGAAGCTCCCAGACCAATACCAATGGGCCATGGGAAGAGGTGCTGGGACAGGGGACACCAGACGGCAACTGACTGGAAAATACAGTGGCCCAGAGCCTGGCGCTATTCCAGACACCAGGAGGGCAGAGAAGGTGGGGATCTCCTGAAGGAGGGCCTAGAGCCAGGCCAGGCCAGAAGGCTGCTAGTTGAGGAGGGGAGAAAGGCCCAGATGGCCAAGGGCAGAACAAAGTTTCCCGGTTCCCTTCTCCTGTGTTCACTTCTGGCCACAGAAGCAGAGAGGAGCCCAACGCACAGTTTTCTCAAGACATTCTCACGCCATGCGGTTCCCTGGCAGGGAAAGGAACAGGGTTGCCACTTGGAAGAAGTCAGTGAGGTGTGCAAAGCTCTTCCCAGTACGGTCACCACCTCAGGGGAAAGGAGAGTGGCAGTGAGAAACTGGAGAGCAGCTATCTCCCAAGTTTCCTTAAAATTGAAGAATTTGGGGTCAAAATGGCCTAGGAGAAGAAGAAGGCCCACTGAGGGGAACACCTTGGAGGAGCACTACAGTCGGGGCGGGAGACACCTGGCCTCTCCCCACCATGGACGCCACTCTGCTGCCCACTTGAGAGTGAGAGAGAAAGACCTGGCCAGCATCTAAGGAATAAAGGAGATAGTGCGTGCAAAAGAGCACCGTGCCCGGGACAAAGGAAGTGCTCACTGAACAGTAGGTTTTTTGAAAGAACTACAACAGGTAGGGATTTGGGTGTGAGAAATGGGCTTGACTCAACATCCTGTCTGTCAAACATGGATGCTTGGGCCCTCCTCAGCCCTGAGGACTCTCACTCCTCATTGGCAGCGGCGGCGGTGGGCTCAGAGACCTGCTTGCTTTCTAAGCTCCCAGGCAATCCTGTGGTAGAGGGTCCAGGCAACCCCCTTGAGGGAAACACTGCTGTGAATCACATGGGATACTGGGCATGACTGGGACAGAAAAGCCAAAGTGGGAAGCCATAAGACATCGATGGCAGGACCGGATGGTGAAGAAAAAGCAACTTGAATGATATCTAGAGAGGACTGTGACCAAAAAGGAAGGTATTTCGTTCTTCTAATAAACATCTCTAAAACTTGACCCTCCAATGAGGCCCGCAGCAATTTTTGGAGAGTTGATGTCTCAGCTCTGCTGTTAATGAGCCCTGAGGCCTAGGCACGTTGGGTGCTTTCTCTGGGCCTGTTTTCTCACCTTAGAACTAAAGGATTCAATTAAACCTAGGAGTCCAGGATTCCTTTTAGCCTGGGCATTCTAGGATTTTATGATTCATTGAGATAATTGATGAAAATGCCCAGTACATCCCTGGAGAGGCCAGAGAGGCCCATCTAAGCCCAGCTTGAGTTGGCCAAGAGGGGACCAGCCTTCAGAACAGACCCTTCAGAATCCTGTCAATATTTTCAGAAAACTCTGAAGAAGCAGACTCCCCACTGAGCAGGGAGCCCAACGTGGGGCTTGATCCCAGGACCCTGAGATCATGACCTGAGTTGAAGGCAAATGCTTAACTGACTGAGCCACCCAACTACCCCCTAAGCTATTTTTTTTCCATTTAAAAAAGCAGAGGCTGTGGAAAACAGTTTCCTTAAAAAACATCAAAATAGAATTACCATATGATCTAGTAATTACACTACCGGGTATTTACCCAAATAAAATGAAAGCACCAATTTGAAAAGCTACATGCACCCCTATGTTTATTGCAGCATTATTTACAATAGCCAAGACACAGAAGTACCCCAAGTGTCCATCAATAAATGAATGAATAAAGAAAATGTGATATCTATATCTATATCTATATCTATATCTATATCTATATCTACACACATATATATATATATGGAAATAATACTCAGCTGTAAAAGAATGAAATCTTGCCATTTGCAAGAACACAGATGGACCTAGAGGGTATAATGCCAAGTGAAATAAGTCAGAGAAAGACAAATACCATATAATTTCACTTATATGTGGAATTTAAGGAACAAAGCAAACGAATAAACAAAGAATAAAACGAGACAAAAAAATCAGGTTCTTAAATACAGAGAACAAGCTTGGTTGACAGAGGGAAGGTGGGTAGGGAAATAGAGGGAATTCAGAGCACACCTATCACGATGATCCTTGAATAACATACAGAATTGTTGAATCACTATATTGTAAACTTGAAACTAATATAACATTGTATGTTAATTACACTTCAGTTTCAAAAAACAACAAAATAATTGCCAGGGTTGCAGGAGATTTGACTTAAACTTCCCCACTCATTCTTTCTGCCCTTTCAAAAAATATATTTTTGAAATCTTCTCAAGTCAGAAACCCATCCCTATGGGGGAGCTAACTACCTCATCCCAGAGACCCTCCTACTTTCTCCGAGTCTGAAAGAGAGAACATAGGCCATCTCTGCATGAAATAAGGTCTTAGGTCTTTGACACTTGGGCTTCTGAAGCCACGGGCACAGTGGAAACACTCCTCACATGTCAAAGTAAAACTATCTTCTTCAAAAACAGGGGATGGAGGCTTTGTGGGGATCTCCCCGCACTTCTCTCCCTTAGAGGGCTTCTGGAGACACACTGTAAGTAGCACACATGAATAGGGAACTCACATAGAAAGTTCTGTCCGTGTGCTTTATGCAAACTCAGGGGGAGCAGACTCTTCTACCTCCTCTTCTGGGCTCTGCTTAACCTGTAGGTAGGCAGATGCACCCCGGCTCCCAGGGCCCTTTCCTTTCCCCAATGCCCACGGACATCAGAGGAGATTCCCCCTTTGACTTACTTTTCTCTCCATTCGTCCAGAATGCTTGAGCTTAGGGAAAAGGGAGATCTGAAGCAGCGAGAGCTGATGCAGGGTAGAGAACTAACATGACCCATAGCTTATAGGATAGGCTGGTCCTTGGCCATTGAGGTCCGCAGGACAGAAAATAAGAGATAATGACCCTATTGATGGAAAAATGCAACATGACTTGAGCCATCTTCAGTAGCAATCTTTTGTGAGACACAGTGCCTGCTGGTTTGTTGCTCTTTCCTAATCCATATCTAGACGTTCCCATGCCCTGTATCTCTTCTTTTTCTCCCCTCTTGTTTCCATTCCTCATTTTGAACATCTCCCTTCTATGCTTTAGTGGATAAATGAATTATATTGTTATAATCTTGTCGTGTTTGTAACAAGGAATACAGCTTCAAATGTTCAAATCAGATGAGTGAAACGGTTTATGTTTCTACTTTCAAAAGAATAGTCAAGAAAGTTGCTTTAATAGTATGGCATCCTTTGTTGATTTTTTTTTTTTTTCCCGTTTAGCCTTGGCCCCAATAGATGAAACTCTTCCTCTCCCTATCAGGCTCTGAGCCTTTTAAAGGACAGAAATGCAAACTAATAATGATCTTCACAAGCTGTGTGACCTGGGACAAATTGTGTAATTTCTCCATGCCTCAGTTTCCTTAGCCATGAAATGAATCTGTCTTGGGACAGAATTTGGGAAGTGGAGGGAGTAGGTAGTTTGAAGGTATGGTGGTCACAGTATCGTGTTTTTCTGCAACGTTCTTGATTCTGTGATTCAGTAGTGTCCATGCAGACCTTCCTTTCTTGCAGAAAGAGAAATCTGGCACCTTGACCTTCTGAAGAGGAAGGATAATGTAGTTGCGAAAGGGTTAGGCTGTGGAGCTACACAAATCTAGCTTTGAATCCTGCCTCTTGTTGATTAGTTGCTTGTGATCTGGGGCAAGTCAGTGAGCTGTTCAAAACCTAAACTTCCTTATCCGTGAAGTGGGGCTAAGGGTAGTGCCTTCGTCCTACACCACCTGTGAGGACTCATTCATTCTAGAACTGTTTGTTGGGCACCTGCTGTGCACTAAGAGATCAGAACAGTGCTCAGGAAAGAGAAGGGTCCCGTTTTCACAGGCGATTTGGTAACTAACTCACAGAGAGCTCTCAGCATGGGGCGTCACACACAGTCAGCCCTCAGGACCTGTTAGCTATTCTCATCATCATTCTCATCCCATGGCATTGATGACCTGTGTCCCCTGTTCTCCGACTCTCTCCCAAAAAGTATGAGATGAGACTTCCTGCAGTTAACTATACTCTCTCCGGTGGTCCCTGGTGGCGGGCTTTGTAAATGACTGTGACATTGAAGGCTGGGGCCCGGTGGCTGCGGGAACACAAAGTTTGCTGGGTCTAACATGTGCCCTTTGCTCATGAGCCGCTACTGGATCGGCCGGCCGTGGATATGGCTGAAGTTTAAATTCCCAATGCTGGGAAACCCGCTGTCCCCAGAAAGCCCCTCTCTGGGCACACAGAGCATGGTGACTTCTTTCAGAGCCCTCCCAAGTTCAGGCAAGGCTGCTCAGTCTCCTCCTTAACACTGTATTTGTGACTCACTCAGAGCCCCATACTTTCTTCCTTTGCCCTCACCTGTCCCCAAAAGGTCCAGACTGCTCTTCTACCCTTCCTCCTCTCAAGAAAGACCTAAACAGTTTTCCAGGGCCCTCAGCCAACACTTTCACTTTCTTTTCCATCCCAGAGGAACAGAAAGGGGATGATGACTGATTAAGTGGCTAACATTTGCTCATCAGACGGCAAAGGAACTCATGTTTACTGAGGGCCACCTATGGGCCCCATCAGTTACCTGAGTCAATCCTTGTGACAACCCTGGGAGGTGGGAATCCTTATACCCATTTTACAGAGAAGACAACTGAGGCTCAGGCAGGCTATGGCCTTCATTCACCCACAGCCATACAGCTAGCAAGTAATACTGTGAGGATTCAAACCCATGTCTGGCTCCAAAGTGTCAGGTGATTTCCACTCTATGGTGCCCAGGATTTTCAGAGTGTGTGGCGCTCAGGCTAGACACTGTGCTGGTCATGCCCTCAGAGGGCATGGCTTGAATGGCCCGCTGTGAGCTGCTTCAAGGCCCACCCGCTCCCCTAGGGCCGGATGCCCTGCTCCTTCTTTAGCAGCCTGGGAGCGTGACATTGTGAGGAGCTCCTGGTTTCCCCGCTGCTTTCCAGTGCACCTTCCCCATTCAGGCACCCTTGTTTCAAATGCATGACAATTCTCCCAAGAACTTCCCAAGTTCTCCCAAGAACTTCTGTGCCGACTCTAAGTGAAAGCATTCTTGCGTGTAAACTCAAAGCATAAATCTCACACTTATAGGGACTCTGTCCTCTTCAAACCACCTCCAGAGCCATTTGGTCCTCCCAGCAATTGAGGGTGAGGGAAGTAGCATTATCATGATGATCGCGTTTCTTATTCCCATTTCACAGATGAGAACAGCAAGGCCCAAGGAGGCACGCCTGTGGTCACGCAGTGAGAGCCGAGAGTTAGGGCTCTGCCTCTGAGGTGGCCTTTCAAGTATATCGCAGGTGACATCTTGTTTAGAAGTCCTGAGCAAGTCCCACTTACATGACAACCATTACTATACTGACCACAGATCACGGGCAATGATTAACATCGTTCAAATGCTTTCTGCTCTGGGCGCTGCGCTACATGCTTTCTTGCATGAGCAATATTCATTATTGCATGGAATATTCATCAGCTTCGAAGGAGTAGGTCGCATCATTACCCCCGTTTTACAGATGAAGAAACTGAGGCTCGGAAGGCTTAGATGACTCAAGACTGTCAAAGAAAGTGGTTGGTCCGTAAGCACGGATTCAGGACTGTCTGGCCCCAGAGCCACACACACCTAGGGCTATGGTGTCACTTGGCACATGTGTCTGTTTCACTTTAAATTCGTTTAAGTGAAATAAAATAAAAACTCAGTTCCCTGATCACACCAGCCACATGTCAGATGCTCAGTAGCCACACGTGGCTAGTGGTTCTTGTTCCTGGGAAGAACAGCCCAGAAACTTCCATCACCAATAGAAGCTTCTATTAGATAATGCTGGTCTGAATGCTTAGGGTGCTCGTCTTTGGACTTCCACTTGGGAAAACCATTATTAGTGGAAGGCAGCGTTTCTCAGTCTTGACACTACTGACATTGGGGACTGGAAAATTCTTGGTTGGGGGGTGGGGGAGACTCTTCCCAAGCACTGCAGATGCCCAACGGCCTCCCTAGCCTCTGCGCACTAGATGTCAGTAGCACACCTTCCCCCTAGTCGTGAGAGCTAACCGTGTCTCCAGACATTGCCATGCGGTCCCTGTGGAGAAAAATCAGACCCCATGTCCCTGCTGAGGACCTCTGGCTTAAGGTTACCAGTGTATTTGCAGTAATCAGATGGCCAATCTTTCACTAGCTTAACCTCACCGTCTGAAAACAAGCTATTTCACCCAAACTCATGTCTCCTACTGAATCAGGGTTTCCAGCAATTTGCCTTGAATGGGTGGTTTTAATTGGAGACGTCATTAAAAGAATAAAAGCATTGGAAGCAACAGAACTTAAGTGAGGATGCCAAGAGGGGATTGCTGGAATGTCCTGTTCAATTAGGTCCTCCAGTTTCCTAGCCACCAACCATAACTATGAATTTGTAAAGGAGGAAGCCATCTAGGTGGCTCAGTCGGTTAAGTGGCTGCCTTTGGCTCAGGTCATGATCCCAGGGTCCTGGGATCGAGTCCCGCATCGGGCTCCCTGCACAATGGGGAGTCTGCTTCTCCCTCTGCCTCTGCTCCTTCTCCCTGCTGTGTGCTCCCCCCCCCCTCTCTCTCTCTCTGACAAATAAATAAATAAAATTTTTTTTAAAAAATTGTAAAGGAAAGATACAACCGGATTGGTTTAAAAAACTAGAAGAATGTTAAAGGAGCAAATCAATTAGGAAACGACAGGAACGACCAGATCACATACCCCATTTTGGCTACCGATTTCCAGAAATAACAAACGACAAAAATTGTGCCCCTTGAGAAATTAGCGAAAGAATCCCCCAAATGCTAAAGCTGGTCCAACACAAAATGGACTTTCAAAGGCTTCAAATGAACATTCTCATATAAAATGCTGAAATTTTGGTTCTTGACAAAATAACACACGTTTCCACATTTTTAAGTGTATTCCCGAGGAAACTCAACCTCCCTAGCAAACGGAACACGCAGGACACTGCTAATGACCAAATAAACCGAGCCAACGACATCTTCAGAGAGATCTCCAAAAGCTTTAAAAAAAAAAAAAAAAAAACAGCTTTAAAACAATTTCCTCCTAATGAATTTTTATGAGTTAAAAAGTTTACCTATATTGGGGCGCCTTGGTGGCTCAGTGGGATAAGCCTCTGCCTTTGGCTCAGGTCATGATCTCAGGGTCCTGGGATGGAGCCCCGCATCAGGCTCTCTGCTTAGCAGGGAGCCTGCTTCCTCCTCTCTCTCTCTGCCTGCCTCTCTGCCTACCTGTGATCTCTGTCAAATAAATAAATAAAATCTTAAAAAAAAAAAAGAACTTGCCCCTAGTGAGGCTGGGGGACCTAGGACAGTGCCTCCCCAGAGGCTGGGAGACTAGAACCCACCACTCTACCAGCTCTCCTACAGCTTCCATGAATGGAAATTGCCTCGGGCAGATGCCACAGGGGGACCACAGATTAGCAAAATGCAATACCCAGGCTGTGCCCCTTGCCAGGGAACTGGACTTCCCAGCTTTTCTTCTAAAACAAGGAGGAGGAGGGGAAGGAGAACAACAGAACAGGTTGAAGGTGGATGGGGAGCAGCTCCAAGACCATCAGCTACTGGAAGGACCTGCGGGTTGAGACCTCCTCCAGCCTCTGGGTGCCAGGGGCCTCCGCAGGGCAAAGAAGGAATGCATTGGTCCCCTGAATCCTTGCATCTAGAACTCATAAAAAGTCAGTATTTGTAGCCTCTGGTCTCCAGCAGCATCAGGGAAGGTCTGCATCAGGGAAGGTCTGCAGCCAAGGGGAGCCTACTGGCCCATCCATTACAATACCTACACCCCGGTCGGCTGTCAGATGCCTGTTGCCAAATCACTAAGCCTCACCTTCCTGAACCCTGTTCTTGAGTTGGAGAAGCCGACTGGCACGATATGAGGGGCCCACTGCCCTGGCAAGCTCCCCGAGATGGCCACCAAGCATCAGAGTGGCATGGAAGCATTGAAATCCTATGGAAACACACATTGTCAGGAGAATCCAACATCGCACGTCAGTTTGACTGAGATCCAGCCCCCAGAACCAAGGATGCCAGGGTGTCAGCCAAGGGGAAGTTCACAGCCTAGGGACGGCGGAGGCTTAGAGAAGACAGGCTGGGAGGGAAGGGCAATGTTCAGGCCCAGAACACCTGGAGTGGGAAGGGGGCCATAGTGGGAAAGGGGCTGTAACTGGAGAGATTGGGGTCGCCAAGAACAAAGTTGCCCTAGCTCACTCTTTTGCCTTGGGCTCGAGCTGCCTTTGCAGCAGCCCCAGCCAGATCCCACGGCATCCTGGGGTGGTGGGGAGGAGGGGGCACATGCTTCCGGTTCTCTGTTCAAAAGATGATCCTTCCTCTAGCACACGCTACACACCACAGCTCTATGCTGCAAGTCAGGGTACTCAGGATTCTGATCTTGGAATTGTCATTGACTGTGTGGCCCAAGGAGAATCACTTAATGTCTTTGGGGCCCGATATCCTCACCCTTAAAATAAAAACATTTTCACCCATGCCACCATTATAGGATCTTGTCTGGTTAAGAAAGTGCTTTTGCTTGGAGCGCCTGGGTGGCTCAGTCAATTAAGCAATTAAGAGATTAAGCGCCTGCCTTCTGGTCAGGTTATGATCCCGGGGTCCCTGGGATGGAGCCCTGCATCAGGCTCCCTGCTCACTGGGGAGTCTGCTTCTCCTTCTGCCTCTAACCTTCCCCCCGCTTCTGCTAGCTTTCCCTCTCTCTCTCTCTCTCTCAAATAAATAAATAAAACACTTTTTAAAAAAAAGTTCTTTTGCTTTCCCTTCATCTCCTCATGTACTGGCTCATAATTACAGTGGCACATAATTCAAGACCACTAGTATTTTTGTCCCTTCTACCAATAAGCATATTCACAAATCCCTTGATAAATTCCTGCCGTCCCCTGCTGTCACACCATGTCTGTGAAAATAACAGGACTTACTGGCTAGTTACCTCAAGCAAGAACTATATCCACCATAACCAGTTCAGAATTTAAACACCAAAACCGGTCCCCTGGGGACAACCAAACAAACATCTCCAACTCATCAAATAACCGTCCACACCTGGAAAATCTGGACCGCAAGTGCGATCTGCAGAGAAAACTGAACCAACTTGTGTTTCCACCCGTGTTTCGACTTCCAAATCCTGCCTACCGGGGTTCCTTGAAAGGGCGCTCCCCTCCTGATATGGCCAAGCTGTGATTCTAGGAGCCCCTCTTGTTGGAGGCGCTGAGGGGATGGAGGCTGGGAGGCTGCATCTCGTACAGCTTGGAAGAAATTTCGAAACCTCTCCTGGACTGAGCTCATACCCCCCGCCCCACCTCTTGCAGACCTCCCTTTACCGGGCTGGCCGCTCCCTAAGCAGACAAGCCTCCCAAGGGGATCTTGGTTCAGTGGACAACACGCCTTCACCAAATGCTTGTGTCAAACACCGTGCCTGCTTGGCTGTGGGAAAGGAAAGCACGCGTTCCTCCCACAGTGCTGAGCACACGGCTTCCTGAGGAGCAGGTGTGCCATGTTTTCGAAGGTCTACGGGTCTCTCTCCCCGTTAAGTCCCCTGAGGGACTCCCATCCACGTACTTACAGAGACCGTGGTTCCTTAACCTCCTCAAATGCCTTCTTATGGTGTCTCCCGTTCCTTCAGCCTCGTTTCAGTAAACGGTCAGATGAGCTCAGGCCTTCAGCCGGGGCGACAGGAAGAGCCGCTGGTCCATGAGGGCCGCTTTTCCACCCCAAAGGCCTCAGGCTGCCCTGGATCCCCTCCATGGAAGGCAGACATTGGGATGAAGGGGCCCTGGGGAAGGCCCCTGGTTCAAGCAGGAGAATCTAATACTCTCGGGCCAGGGAAGAAGGGCCCGATGCTCACCTGGGAGCGATAACCTTGCCCTTATCACTTACCACAGCAGTGGCTCCATCTCCCTCGCCTCCCAAGGCCTCCACGGCCAACCTCTCTGTCATCTGGTGCCACAGTGAATTACGTAGAGAAAATGCCCTCATTACCACGGTGTGTGTCCAAGGCCAGAGGCTCAGGGCACGGCAGTCAGGTGAGCCCCAGAGGCGGGGTTTTCAAAAAGATGCCAAGGGCACTTTTCACAGGTAGACACTCCAGGCCCAACAGGAACAGGCTACAGGGCCAGTTTTGAGGCAACAGCGGAAGGGGGCGGCCAGTGTCCCCACCCTCCCTGCCCGAACCACCTCCAAAGGGGGACACCCTGGAAAATCACATCAGAGGCTGCCAGTCTCTCTCTGTCCGGTGCCTTGCCATGAGAGGAGAGAGCAGCGGGGACCATGTGCTATTGGAGACCTGCTGTGATCGAGGTGAGTTTCTGGCCCCGATTCAGAGAGTGACAGCTTCATGAATGGCACTGGAGAATAATCACGTACCTCGCACCCCCGCTAATGAGCCGTACAAGTGGGTCCGTTTGGCTTAATATCTTTTCCTGTTGTCACTGTCCGCGGTAAGTACACATGACACCCCAAAATACACTCGCGTTGTGGGTGCAACGCGAGCGTAAACGGTGTGGCGCCCATGCCCACCCGGTAACAGGGAGCCTGCAGCTTGCACAGTTGGCACCAAATTTAGAAAATTTAGAAGACAACTCAGAAAGGTTAAAGTGATTTTTCTCCACTCATCCAAATTCTGCCCTTTCCATCTCTCTTTCCTTCCTTTGTCCTCTCTCTTCTTCTCTGTCTGTCTCTGTCTCTCCTTGTCTCTGTCTTTCTCTCTCTTACTTTTTGCCACAGCGTCTCCCCAACCCACCCGCCCCCCATATCTGAATTTTCAGCCCAGCCAGCTGCTGACTAGGGCCAGAACCAAACACTTCGGTGTCACTGAAACCCACGATTTCACTGAATGAATGATCACGGCGAAGGTCATTTCAGCCGTGTCCCTAGTCAATGAAATTAGCCTTGTAAAATCCCGGTCTGCTGGGCGCTTTATTGGATGCGGACGCACGTTTATTACACGTGCACGTGGGAACCTGTAGCTTGGCCCTCGTCTCTCTCTCTGGCTGCGCGCCCCCCTGGGATAGAAGCATCCTCATGGCGCTGCTGTCCCTTCTCAGACCCTCGAGTCATTTGTCACGTGCTCCGGGGAGGCTGCCCGGGTGCTGCGGACGACCCTGGCTCTGGGAGAGAGATAGGGCCTCCTGCGGGGTGGGGCGGCGGGGGGGGGGGGACCCCGGGAATAGCGGTACTCCGGGGTCCAACTCTTTTGCCGCTTGGCCATCGCTTTCCTATGCGGCGGCCCTCCTTCCCTCTGCGAGGCGACCAATCGACAACCGCAGCGGCCCCAGCGAGACGCCCCGCCTCCCCCGCCCGGCCCCTCCGCCCGCCCGGGGCAACTCAGGTGAGCCAGGTGCTGCGGCCGTGAGGGGCAGAGAGTGCGCCCCCCTCCGCGCCCCCCCACCCCCGGCCCGCGCAGCTTTCCCACGTCCACCTGCGCCAGGCTCCCGGCGCGCGCTGCCCCAGGGCGACGGGTTCGAGCCCCGGCTTCCCGGGCTGACTCCGGGCCGGCCCCGCCGGCAACGAGCGCCCCACCCTGGGCGGGAGAGACCCCAGCGGCTGCGGCCGAGCGCTCCGCCACCATCGGCTCCCCGCGACTTACTCTTGATTCTTCAGGCAGGCATAGAAGCCAGCCGTGGTTCTTCGGAACCGCTGCGCCACCCCGGGGCGGGTGCCGCGGGCATGTCTGCGGAACAGCTCGGCCGGCCGCCGGGGGTCCGCACGCACGGCCCACGCCCGCGGGCCGGTGCACAAACCCAGATAAAGTTTCTGCTCGAGGCCTTTCGCTGTCTTCTGAACTAGGTCCAAAAAGGGCCGGGCTTGTTCCTTACAAGGCTGCGAACTGTTAACTCCCCTTTTTCCTCTGCCTCCGACTTCCCGCTACTGCAGCATCTTCAGTGCAAAATACCAGATGCTCAGTCTTAGCCCGTTTGTATCCCAGCGGGGCTAAGGAGTATGCGGAGTCTCAAGGTGGGAAGCCTTCTGGGCTTAGCCGAGACCTTTACCCCCGGGCAGAGAAGGACACTCATCGGCTTGGGGAAGGCCATGTGAACAAGTCACTTTCTGGCATTTTAGATTCTGCAGGCTGGCGGGGGGGGGGGGGGGGGGGGCGGGCGTGAGGGGCAGAGCGGAGAAGAGAAAGGCCAAGCGGATTTTAAGTAGCCCTGTTGCAAACATCCCGCCCTCAATCTGACCACTATTTTTGACCCCTCTGAGCTCTTCTCCTTCAATCTTAAGGAAAATGATTTACACCCTAAGCTAGGCTGGAGTCATAAAGCCGAAAGAGAGAGGGAAGGGAAAGGCAAAGGGGAAGGGAAAGGGGCATGACGGTCCTTAAAGTTGTAAAATCTCAATGCCCTTCAGATGGAAGTCCCCAGCAAAGATCCTGTATGCACAGTGCATCCCCATTATAACACGGTTTGCATTAGGTGGATTCGGAGATACCGCTGATTGGGTTGCACCTGCGGAAAACCAAGAGAACTGGAGAAAGAGCAAAAGTGCCACCTAAGGCTTGCAACCTAAAAGACCCAGTGGGGGCCTCTTTCCCAGCCCCAGTTCAGTAAAAAGCGGTCTCCGCCCTGGCATCTGAGATGTGGAGGCAACATCTGATTTTGCAATATTGTGATTTGCGAAGTGTCTGGTGACCGTGTGAAAAGCCAAGGAAACGTACATGCGGGCTTTGGGCTTTTTAAAATGACTGTGAGAAATCAAGGGCTTTTTAAAGGCCAAGATTTCTCCTGTGTGCATGTTCAGGGGGTCATTAATCTGACGGCCTTTCTAAACAGGCCTTCTCCGGGTTAGAAGAAAAAAGAAAACCAGGTCCCCGTCCCTCAAGGGGTCTTAGCCAGTCTGTAGCAATTTTCCCTTCCATCCGCAATAGGCAACACCCCGCTTCTGAAATTTCACTGGGTGGGCAGACGGCGCCCTCTGGAACAGAGCAGAGCGTAGGCCCCTCTCCTCTTAACTTGGTAGTTGAGGGGGAACACAACCGCCCAAGGACTAGTTTTACACCTTGCATGCTTAATCCTCACCCATGGCTAAGATTTCTAGGAAGAATTCCTGCCTAGCTAGAATTCATGGTCAGCTCTCTATGATTCACATGTGGCTTGCCCACTTAATGGATTTTCTGCAATTATGGTTTAATCAGTGCATAACTTCTGTCCACCCGGACTTGTCACGTCAGCAGGTGGTTGGGAAAGACCTACTTTATTATTTTTATCATTGTTATTATTATTTTTAGGAAAGACCCATTTTAATACTGGCCAGAGAAGAAGCTAATTAGGAAGGCAAATCCATGCAAATCCCTCCCACTCAAATAGGATGCACTCCGAAAACCATAGAATTTTTTTAAAGGATTTTATTAATTTATTTGACAGAGAGAGAGAGAGAGAGAGTGAGTGCAGGAGCAGGGGAGGAAGAGAGTGAGAGGGAGAAGCAGGCTCCCCGCTGAGCAAGGAGGCTGGGGGCAAGGCTGGATCTCAAGACCCCAGGGATCTCTACCCAACCAACTGAGCCACCCCGGCACCACTCTCAGATTTTTGTTTTTTGACTACACGTGTTTTGTGATCACTTAGCCAGCTCCTGCTAGGAATAATTAGGAGTCGAGAGTCCACAGAAAATCTAATTCCAGATTAATAATTAATAATTAATTAATTCCCAGACCGCACCGATGGCTTCTCCTACTGAACTGTTGTCTCGCTTGTGGTCGGGGCTCCGGAGCCAGAGCAGGGTTCAAATCCCGCCTAAGTTTCTGCCATGGGATAGCTGGATCGGGATTTGGTGAGAAAAGAGGTTCCGAGAAGGTCCCTGTTGATGTATTTAGAAGGGAATTGTTATGATGTTTACAATTCATGCTCAAGTAGGTCAGGAAAAGAAATGGGTAGGGATGTGTGTGGGCGGGGGGGAGGAGAGACAGAGAATGGACTGAGAGAGCACATGTAGTAAGAAATGGACACTTGGTGACTAGAGGGGGGATGGTATGGACCTTCCCTATGCTAGTCTTCCAACTTCCCTGTAGTTTGGAAGTGTTTCCAAAATTAAGAGTTGGAGATAAAATCTTACTTCTGCCTGCCCTGATCACCTGTAGTAGCAGATTATTCACTCCTTGCAAATCTGAGTTCCCTCGGCTCGAAAATGGACATTTTAATAGAACCTCCCCATGTAGGGTTGTTTATGGGGATTCAGTTGGGAGAATAGATGTCATGCCCTTCATGGGGCCTGTCCCTCCAGAACTGGGAGCAACTGCTGTTATCATGCCATCATCATTTCACCTGTGATCATATACCGTCTCTTGTCCTCACGTGTCTCACATGCAAACATCCTATATCCTTCACTCCGATTTGAGACTCCAGAGGGCAAGATGCATTTCTTTTTTTTTTTTTTTAGATTTTATTTATTTATTTGAGAGAGAGAGAGAATGAGAGAGAGAGAGAGAGAGCATGAGAGGAGGGAGGGTCAGAGGGAGAAGCAGACTCCCTGCTGAGCAGGGAGCCCGATGTGGAACTCCATCCTGGGACTCGATCCTGGGACTCCAGGATCATGATCTAAGACGAAGGCAGTCGCTTAACCAACTGAGCCACCCAGACGTCCCCGCAAAATCCATTCCTTACACTTGTTCTTGTATCTATGGTCATTGCTGGCACAGCCCTGAGTAGTGAGAGGAGTACCTTGTTAGTTACCGTTCTGTGGCATCTGTGGTCCTATAGCATTGCCTGGAAAATTATTGCATGCCCAAGGGCCAGCCATTCCTGACAACAGACCAGTAGAAGAGAGTGTTAGTGTCGCGTGGTGGACACCGGAGAAGAAGGCAGGCTACCAAGACAATGGCTGGGGAACAGGTTTCTAAAATTCTTCAGATTGAAGGTCAATACCTTCATGCACCACCAGACTTTTGGAAAGAATGTCCACCTTTTTTTAAATCCCAGGAGGATTTACATTCTGCTGCTTGGCTTGCTGGATGAGGAGGAACTCGACTAAGCAAGTTGGGCAGGTGCTCCCTCCCAAAAAGGGGGAGAGCACAAACATTGCGAGGGACCCTCCACCCCCACCCCAGCTCTTGGATGAATGCCTCCATTGCCTTTGGAGGGAATCTGATCTTCCTGGCTCCAACCATTGACTCCAGTGAGTCTGAAACAGGCAGGGTAAATTCAACTGAAACCTTCAGGACCGACTTCAAAAACCCTGCCAGGACTTTTAAACATCTGGCTCTTGAAAAATCTCTGTGAGCACAAGAGCCTGAAATGGAGAATGGTGAGATGCCCTCATTCTTGAACAGATACAGACCATTCCAGAAGGCTCCTCTCAGTCCGTGCCTCTCTTCCCTTTCCTTTTGGTTGCTGTCTCCCTCTTTCCTCTTTCCTTCTCCCCTCAGTCATACCTCCTGAGGCTCGCTTCAGAAGGAAGTTCCCTTCCTGCTAAAGGCTGGCAATGAAGCTGTGCATGTGGAGGTTAGCCGTGAGAGAGACAAAGCTGTTTAGTGTCTGCCTCCGTGTGACCCTGCTGATTACAGCACCCACCTTCAGCCAGACAGAGTGACATCTCACGAAGCCCAGGAGGACAAGCTAGAGAGCTGGGTTGTGGCTTCTATGGAACCATTCATTGGGACATCTCAGCTTGCCACCAGAATTTCTGCCTCACAACCCACTAGGGAATCTGCAGGACAGTGGGATTCAGGAGTTAAAGACCCACAGAGCCAGAAACTTCTCTAAGAGAGCTGGACTGGGGAAAACTACACTCTTCAGGGCAAGGACTCCCACCAACCCCCAAAATTTATAAACAGGTCAAGTCTGATGTAGATTGGCATTCAGGGTGGAGGAGGTAGGAATGGGGAGGGGGAACCTGGTAACGGGAGGGGCGGGAGGGGCGGGACGCCTCCCCGGGGTTGGAGGGATTCAAGACGGAATGCTTACATAGCAGAGATTTGCTAATAGTAGTTCCCAGTCTTGCCTACTTCCTCCTCCTCCTCCTCTTTCTCCTCCTCCTCCTCTTCCTCCTCCATCAGGTGGTTTTCAGAGTCACTGAGTATATCCTTCCTCCTGGACACCTTGGATCAGGGAGGGGAGGGGGACACCAGGAAAATCACCATCACTCCCCATGCTCTAGGCTTGTCCTTGTGGTGAAAAACAACCAGATTTGAGGAAGTTCGTGTTATATAGAATGTTTAGAATGTAGTTTTCTTACTCTTAGGCTATATATCCAATAACACGAACTTGGCTCCAGGTGTGGGCCTGACTGAACAGACAGAGAAGAGTTTGTAAGTAAACACTGTAAAATGTTTCTAAACGCACGCCCATCCATCCGCCTGCCTGTTTGGTTGACCGGTTTTCAGAGTCTCCTTTTCTTGAGTAGAAACTGGAAATCTGACGGGGCCAATGATGTTGGGAGTAAAGGTGGAAGGACGTGGAAGGTCCTTGCCAGCTCCTTGCTGGATGTGTTCATTTCCTTTCCCCTGGCCAGGGAAGAACTCCAAAATGATCCCCTCCACTCTCCTCCTCTCCCTGGTCCTCCAAAAGCCTGGGGGCTGGAACAGTGTTCAGGAAGGAGGAACCAACGTTCTTTTCCCTCACCTTCAGCCGTGGCCAAACTAGTAATCCCCAACCTGCAAATCACTAGGAAAGAGAAAGCACATGCATTTAACCTTCACACCTCACTTAGTCCAGAGCCTGGAGGTGTGAGGCCACTGTAGGGACACCGTGGTCAGAGACCCCGCCAAGCATCACTTCCCCTACAAACAGCACTGCCCAAAGCCTGCACGTCCCCCTCTATCCAACCATCAGCCCAGGGAGCAAAGGCCCAGCCACGAATGCCACCCCTGCTGGAGAAGGGAGACTTGCCTGGCCCAGTAAATGGGTTTTTACCTCCTAGTCAGGCACTGAACAGTTCTGGCTTCCTCACCCAGGCAGCTGAGAGGGAATCGAGACCCCTAGCGTCTGGAATTAGTGATTCACATGGTCCTACCCAAACAGCCTCCTGCTGTCATTTTATCCCCTCCATTACTTAACATCCTGGAGAAGGAGTTCCCAGTCCTTCCTCCCAGGCCTTTGGCATCCTGAGTTGAATGACCGGTCAGTGGGACAAGGAAAGGCATATAGCCAGGGCAGCTGGCCTCTAAGAACTCCCCAAATAAGAAAGAAAACAAATGGTTAAAAAATTCTAATGGTGGGGCACCTGGGTGGCTCAGTGGATTAAGCCTCTGCCTTCAGCTTAGGTCATGATCCCAGGGTCCTGGGATAGAGCCCCACATCAGGCTCTCTGCTCGGCAGGGAGCCTGCTTCTCCCTCTTTCTCTGCCTGCCTCTCCGCCTACTTGTGATCTCTGTCAAATAAATAAATAAAATCTTTTTAAAAAATTCTAATGGCATACAAAAGTATAAAATAAACATGAAAGCCCCCTCTCTACCCTTCATCTCCCAAAGCCTTGGGTTCCTTCCAGGGAAGAAAAAAGTTGTATGGGTACATACATATGTGTGCGTGTGTATATATTGGGGTTATTTATGTACAAAAACAGAAATGAAACAAACAAATCATGCTTTACTCTTACACTTGCTTTTGTTCTACATAGTGCCTCTCTCTCATACTCACCATCAGAGTCTCTGTCCTGCTTCCTCAGCACTTCAGATGAGCAAGTTCTGGGGACGTGATGGATGGACTCCATGGTGACTCTAGGTAACGAGACTGTATTCTATACTTGAAAGTTGCTAAGAGTAGATTTTACACGTTCTCACCACAAAAAAATAGAATTATGTGATGCAATGAATGGGTTAACTAACTCTATTGCGGTATTTCACAGTATGTGTGTGTATTAAATCACCATGCTGTATGCCCTAGATTTATACCGTGATATATGTCAATTATATCTCAGCAAAGCTAGAAAAATGTCATGCAGTAGAACTTCTAGTTTCCAGTTCTGCATGTACGAGCTTGGAAGTCACTACTCTGTCTTAATGACAAGTGAAAAGCTTGAAGAGACTGAAAAGTCAGCAACTCTTCTTGGATCTATAAGACAGGGGAGCACTTAGGGCAAATTGTGGTCCCCAAGACTGGAGAGACAGACAAACAAAAATACAGGGACACACGGCTTCTCAAAGCCAGGATTCGCTGACAGAAACTGCCACAGGAACTGGTGCCTGGGTTGTAAACAAAACAAAACCAACAAACCAACAAACCCTGAACTATAACGAACTGATGGAGACTCACTGTGGCCAACTCTAAGAGTCAAAAACTAGCCAGGCTAACTAAGAATAAAAGAGAAAGGATACGAATTACTAGTATCAGAAATGAAAGAAGGGACATCACTACCACTGGTATGGACATTAGAAGGGTAATAAAGGAATACTATGGACAATTCTAAGCCCACAAATTTGATAACCTAGATGAAATGGACCAATTCCTTGAAAGGCACAATTTGTCAAATTCACACAAGAAATAGACTATTTAAATAGGCCTACATCTATTATAGAAATTGACTATTTAAATTACTTATTGACATAATAATCTTCTAAAACAGAAAACAACAGGCCCAGATGGGTTCACTGGCAAATTCTACCAAAATTTAAGTAAGAATTTATACCAATTCTCTACAATCTCTATTGGAAGATTAAAACAGAGGAACTATTTCTTAACTCATCCCATGAGGCCAGCATTACCCTAAAACCAAAACCAGATGATGAAATTACAAGAAAACTACAGAACATTATCTCTCAAGAACATAGATGCAAAAATCCTCAACAAAATTTTATCAAATTGAATCCAACAACATATAAGCAAATGGTATTTATTCCACAAATGGTAGGCATTCCAGGTATATAGGGCTGGTTCAATATTCAAAAATCATTTGAACAGGCTAAAAAAGAAAAATCATAAGAATATCAATAGATACAGAAAAAGCATGTCACAAAATCCAACACCCATTCCTGATAAAAACTCTCAATAAACTAAGAATAAAAAGAACTTCCTTAACTTGATAAAGAATATGTTTTTAAAAACTTACAGTTTACATCATTCTTTTTTTTTAAAGATTTTAATTTATTTGACAGACAGAGATCACAAGTAGGCAGAGAGGCAGGCAGAGAGAGAGGAGAAAGCAGGCTTTCCACGGAGCAGAGAGCCCAATGTGGGGCTCGATCCCAGGACCCTGGGACCATGACCTGAGCCGAAGGCAGAGGCTTTAACCCACTAAGCCACCCAGGTGCCCCAGTTTACATCATTCTTGACAAGAAACTAGAAGCTTTCCCACTAAGATCAGAAACAAGGCAAGGATGTCACTCACCACTTTTTTTCCAACATCCTATTGGAAATCATAGCTAATGCAATAAAAGACAAAAAAAGAAATAAAGGTATACAGATTGGAAAGAGGGGGAAAAACTGCCTTTGTTCACAGGTAATATGATTGTCTATGTAGAAAATCTGAAAGAATCAACAAAAAGACTACTAAAATTAATAAGCAATTATGCAAGTTTGCAGGATACAAAGTTAATCCACAAATGTCAATCACTTTCCTATATGTCAGCAATGACCAAGTGTACTCTGAAATTAAAAACATAATACCATTTATATCAGCAACCCCACAAATGAAATGCTTACCTAGAAATCTAACAAAACATGTACAAGATTTTTTTTTATAATGTATTTTTTTTTAAGATTTTATTTATTTGACAGAGAGAAATCACAAGTAAGCAGAGAGGCAGGCAGAGAGAGAGGAGGAAGCAGGCTCCCTGCTGAGCAGAAAGCCCGATGCGGGGCTCGAACCCAGGACCTGGGATCATGACCTGAGCCGAAGGCAGCAGCTTAACCCACTGAGCCACCCAGGTGCCCCCATGTACAAGATTTTTAAATTTCCTATGAGGAAAACTACAAAACTCTGATGAACAAAATCAAAGAAGATCTAAATAAAGGGAGAGATATCCCATGTTCATGGGTAGGAAGACTCAATATTGTCAAAATGTCAGTTCTTCCCACCTTGATCTATAGAGTCAATGCAATCCCAATAAAAATCCCAGCAGGTTATTTATTTTGTGGCTATTTACAAAGTGATTCTAAAGTTGATATGGAGAGGCAAAAGACCCAGAATAGCGAACACAATATTGAAGGAGAAGAACAAAGTTGAAGAATTGACACTACCCGACTTTAAGACTTACTATAAAGCTACAGTAAGCCAGACAGTGTGATATTGGTAAAGAATAGCCATATATCAATGAAATAGAAGAGATAGTCCAGAAATAGATTCATATAGATATACTCAAATGATCTTTGATGAAGGAACAAAGGCAATACAATGGGGGCAAAGATAGTCTTTTTAACAAATGGTACAGGAACCACTGGACAGCCACATATGAAAAAATACATCTAGGGGCATCTGGGTGTCTCAGTCGGTTAAGCGTCTGCCTTCAGCTCAAGTCATGATCTTGGGGTCCTGGAATAGAGCTCTGCATTGGTCTCCCTGCTCATGCTCTCTCTCTCTCTCTCAAATAAATAAAGAAAAATCTTTAAAAAGAAAAAATTAATCTAGACATAGATTTTACACTCTTCACAAAATTTAACTCAAAACAAATCATAGACCTAAATGTAAAACACAAAACTGTAAAGCTCCGGGAAGACAACATAGGAAAGAACCTAGATGACCATTGTATGACCTAGGTATGGTGATGACTTTTTAAACACAGCATCAAAGGCACAATCCATGAAAGAAGTAATGGACACGCCAGGCTTCATTAAAATTAAACATTTCTGCTCTCTGAAAGACAATGTCAAGAGAACGAGAAGATGAGCCACAGACTGAGAGAACATTTTTGCAAAAGACACATCTGCTGAAGGACTGTTACCCACAATATACAAAGAACACTGAAAACTCAGCAGTAAGGAAATCAACAACCTGATTTAAAAATGGGCCCAAGGGGCGCCTGGGTGGCTCAGTGGGTTAAGCCTCTGCCTTTGGCTCAGGTCGTGATCTCAGGGTCCTGGGATCAAGCCCTGCATCGGGCTCTCTGCTCAGCAGGGAGCCTTCTTCCCACCCCACCCCCGCCCCGCCTGCTGCTCTGCCTGCTTGTGATCTCTCTCTCCCTCTGTCAAATAAAAAAAAAAAAAAATCTTAAAAATGGGCCCAAGACCTTCACAGACAACTCACTGGAGAAGTCATACAGATGGCAAAGAAACATATGGAAAGATGTTCTGCATTATATGCCCGCACAAAAAAAGTATGTGCAGAAGTTTATACCCATTTTATTCATAATTGCCCAAACTCGGAAGCAACTAAGATGTCCTTCAGTAAGTGACTAGATAAACAAACTGTGGTATATACAGACAATGGGATAGTATTCAGCACTAAAATGAAATGAAATACTAAGATACAAAAAGAATGGAAGATCCTGGAATTTGCATTGCTAAATGGAAGAAGTCTACTGTGGCCTGAATGTTCATATTCCCCTAAAATCCACATGTTGAACACCTAAATGCTCAAGATGATGGTATTAGGAGGTGGGGCATTTTAGAGGTGATTAGTTCATGAGGGCAGAGCCCTCATGAATGGGCTTAGGGCCCTTAAAATAGGGGTCCCGGGCTAGCCTAGTCTTCTACCATGTGATGACATGCTGAGAACCCAACAGTCTACACCCAGAACCCAGAAAAGGGCCTTCATTCGCCTGACCATCTTGGCACCCTGATCTTGGAGGAGTTCCAGCCTCCAGGACTGTGAGAAATGTCTGTGGTTGATCAGCCACTTGTGCTACGACATTTTGTTATGGCAACCCAGACAAACGAAGACAGAAGCCAATCTGAAAAGGCTACATGTAATGTACCATGCATACTATAGGACATTCTGGAAAAAGGCAAAAGTGTGGAGACAGTAACAAGATGAGTGGTTGTGAGGATTTGGGGTGGAAGGATAAATAGGCAGAGCACAGAGAATTTCTAAGACAATGAAAATCCTCTATATGATAGCATGATGATGGATACGTGTCATTATACGTTTGTCCAAACTCGTAGAGTGAAACCTACTGTAAACTATGGACTTGGGTGTCCAATGTCCACCACACTGACACAATGATGTGTCAATGTGGTGGGGGATGTAAGTAGTGAGGGAAGCTATGCAGGTGTGGGGGCAGGGACTGTATAGGAAATCTCTGGAACTTCCCCTTAATCTTGCTTTGAGCCTCAAACTGCTCTAAAAAAATGAAGTCTTTACCAAAGTTAATTAATTTAAATAAGTGGGAAGAAAAGTCACAGAGAGGCATTGCATGGGGAAATGAAAACTGATTTGTTGCAAAGGTGCTCTGAATGGAGGGCCCCAGCTGGAAAATGTCTTGGAGGCTTCTTCATGCCCACCTCACTTAATTTTGGGGTGCTCACTCCTGAGTGCCTTCCTCCAATCCCTAGCCTAGTCTCATTAGACTGAGCAGAGCTCCAAAAGCCCAAATACTCCCTGCACTCCCCAACACCAAACACAGCTTTTATCTGACATCTCTTCTCCCATACACAGGAAAGTGCTTTGTGATGAGGGACAGTGACAGGCACATAAGGGTCCAACGAAATCAACCCAAAAATGCAAACTCCGTTATGGTCTGTGTTAAAAATCTCCAGCATCGGGGTGCCTGGGTGGTTCAGTGGGTTAAAGCTTCTGCCTTTGGCTCAGGTCGTCATCCCAGGGTCCTGGGATCGAGCCCCACATCGGGCTCTCTGCTCAGCGGGGAGCCTGCTTCTTCCTCTCTCTCTGCCTGCCTCTCTGCCTACTTGTGATCTCTGTCTGTCAAATAAATAAATAAAATCTTTTTTAAAAAAAAGTCTCCAGCATCGGGGCACGTGGGTGGCTCAGTCATTGGACGTCTGCCTTCGGCTCAGGTCGTGGTCTGGGGGTCCTGGGATCGAGCCCCACATCGGGCTCCCTGCTCGGTGGGAGGCCTGTTTCTTCCTCTCCCACTCCCCCTGCTTGTGTTCCCTCTCTCGCTGTCTCTCTCTGTGTGTCAAATAAATGAATAAAATCTTTAAAAAAAAGATCTCCAGCATCACAGCACCTTAAGCCTGTGGGAAATGACATGTAATTTTAAGATCTTTGGGAAATTTTTTCATCCTTTTTAATTCTGATAATGGCCTGTGTAACCTACTCTCGGAGCAATGGTTCTAGCCAAGGGCACGCTGCTGAGCTCAAAAGTGAACAATAACCTGCAAAACTTTGATGTGGGAACCACGAGTCAGGCTCTGGTCCAGGTCATGGGGAGGCAAATGCACCCGGCTTTTCCTGCCCATTTGGCCTGCTGGTTGGGGAAGGGATGGGCACTTTTGATGAGTGTACAAAAGATAAATTTAAGGGGCGCCTGGGTGGCTCAGTGGGTTAAGCCTTCAGCTCGGGTCATGATCCCAGGGTCCTGGGATCAAGCCCCACATCGGGCTCTCTGCTCAGCAGGGAGCCTGCCTCCACCTCTCTCTCTGCCTACCTCTCTGCCTACTTGTGATCTCTGTCTGTCAAATAAATAAATAAAATTTTAAAAAAAAAGATAAATTTAAGAATGAAGGAAAAGATTCAAGGATCTTTTTTTTTCCTGACTTGCCCACCAACTGGGGCTTTTGGCAAGGCACTTAAGGTTCCTGGGTCTCAGTTTTCCCATCTGTAAAATAGTAACAATAACCCCCACCTTTCCTGGCTGGCTGGGTCACCTTGTAGATCTGAGGGAATAATGTGTGGGTGACTATGTTTAATTTTCTAAGCATTATACAGATGCAAGGAAGTATTCTCAGGGGACAAACACTTACAATGGGATCCTGGCCAAGGGAGGCCACACGAGAAGAGGCATATCTTCTCATGTTCTTTGTGTTTGTGGCTGGGCTCCAAAGCCCACAGTCCACACCAAGGGCTCTGTCCCTTGAAAAAGCTTCCTCTGAATCCTCATGGTCCTTATGTGCCAAGAAGTGGCTTATCCACATCACTGAAACTTCACTGTTCTCTGAATATGCCCAGCAATGCAAACCATCTCTTGTCTCTCTATGCACTTAGCAGTTTACAGGCCTGCCTCATACCATGGCTCATCCCCAGAGCAGAGTAAGAGAGGCAGCCCAGTGGAATGGGTGAGCGTGTGGGTTGTAAAACAGCTCCTTGGAACACTGCAGCTCTGACACTGGCTGGCTGGGTAGCCTTAGACAAGTCACAAACTCTCCTAACCCAGTTTTCTAATTTATAAAATAAAGATGCAAATAAAATAGTACCTACTTCACAGCATTGGTGGGAAGATTAAGTCAATATGTGAACACACTTAGAGTGGTGTCTGGCACTTAGCAAGTGCCTGATGAATGTTTGTTATTGTTATCGTTGTGCAACATGGAGTATGTTATCCCCTTTTTAGCCAATGGTAGAGTTAGGGCCATAACTGGGAACTTTGTTCTAAGAAAAGTCATCCTATGAAAATGAGTGCACCCAAGGAATGGAGGAAAGTATTTGTGAACCATATATTTGATGAGGAATTAATATCCAGAATATATAAAGAGCTCCTACAACTCAACGACAAAAACCAAGCAACCCAATTTTTTACAAAGGGGTGAAGGACTTGAGTAGACATCTTTCCAAAGAAGATGTACAAATGGACAACATTACCCAAAAAGATGCTCAACATCACTCCTCACTAAGGAAATGTTAATCAAAACTGCAATGAGATACCACCTCACACCCATTAGGATGGCTACTATGAAACAACAACAACAACAACAGGGGCACCCACGGGGGTGTGGTCCATTAAGCGTCTAACTCTTGGCTTCAGCTCAAGTCATGATCTCAGGGTTATGAGATCAAGCCCCCCGTCAGGCTCTACACTCATCACAGAGTCTGCTGTAAGAGGTTATCTCTTCCTCTCCCTCTGCCCCTCCCACACCTAAAATAAAGAAATAAATCTTTGGGAGAAAAAAACCAGAAAGCAATAAGTGTTGGTAAGGATGTGGAGAAATTAAGACCCTTGTACCCCATGGCTAGGAATGTAAAATGGTATGACCACTATGGGAAACACTACAGAGGCTCCTCAGAAAAAATAAAAATAGACCCACCATATGATCCAGCAATCCCACTTCTGGATACATACTCAAAAGAATTGAAAGCAGGGACTGGAAAAGAGATTCATATATCCATGTTTATAATAGCATTACTTGCAACAGTCGAAAGGTGGAAACAACCCAAACGTCTATCAACATAATGGATAAACAAAACATGGTGTATACATATAATAGAATATTAGCCTTAAAAAGGAAGGAAATTCCGACACATACTACAACACAGATGACCCTTGAGGACATTTTACTGAGCAAATAAACCAGTCTCCAAAATCAAATACAGTGAGATGCTCTATGTGAGGTGCCTCAAGCAATAGAAAATAGATAGAAATTAAAATGGTGGTTAGCAGGAGCTGGGGGACGGGAGAATGGGAGCTGTTGTTTAATGGGAAGTTTCGGTTTTGTAAGATGAAGTTCATGTGGATGGACAGTGGTGATACAGTCCTATAATGTGAATGTACTTGGTGCCACTGAATCCACACTTAAAAATGGTTAAGATGTGGGCTCCTGGGTGGGTTCAGCCAGCTGAGTGTCCGACTCTTGATTTCAGCTCATGTCATTATCCCAGGGTTGTGGATTGAGCCCCACATCGGGCTCCACTCTGGGCTTGGAGCCTGCTTAAGATTCTCTCTCCCCATCTCCCCCATGTCCCCCCATCCCCCCATAGGTAGGCACATGATCTCTAAAAAATAATGGTTAAGTTGAGTCAGTGGAGCAGTAGGTGATCTCAGGGTTGTAAGTTCAAGCCCCACAATTGGATGTAGAGATTACTTAAAAATAGAATCTTTTAAAAAACGGCTAAGGTGGTAGACTTTATGTCATGTATATGTTACCACAATTTTTAAAAATGAAAAAAATACATAAGTGAGTGCAGTGGCTGGAGAGGACAGTAAGACCTGGGCCAGATTATAAAAGGGAACTGTCAATTGGACAAGTACTGTTAAAGGAAGAGTGCCAGACCCACAGTTCCTAGTGCACCATAGGTCTCCTCTGCTGTCTTGTCAGGTTCTTCCGAGGCTGAAGTTTTTTGCTCCATTTCAGGAGAACTTTGCCCCTTGGAACCCAAGAAGGTCAGAAAGGAGATTTATTTGCCTATGAATAGACCCACATGTGCTCAGAGTAAGAAAATAACACTTTTCTTTCTTAAGTAGTAAACTGCCCCTCCAACAGGCTGACATTTTCTTTTTTTTTTTTAAAGATTTTATTTATTTATTTGACAGAGAGAGATCACAAGTAGACAGAGAGGCAGGCAGAGAGAGAGAGAGAGAGGGAAGCAGGCTCCCTGCTGAGCAGAGAGCCCAATTCGGGACTCGATCCCAGGACCCTGAGATCATGACCTGAGCCGAAGGCAGCGGCTTAACCCACTGAGCCACCCAGGTGCCCCAGGCTGACATTTTCAAAAAGAACTTGACCAAGAACTTCCTGTGGCTCTTAATATAAAGATCAAATTCCTTAGCAAGGTCTTTCAAGGCCCCCGCACTGTTTGGTCTTGGGGCCCTGCTGACTGCAGCTGCAGCTTCCACTGTGCTTCCCCTCTCTCTGCCCCACCAGACTGGCCTTCTTGCAGACCCACCACAGGGCCTTTGCATATACAGATGATCTCTGACCTAGGATGGCTCGACTTAAAATTTTTTAACTTTATGATGGTGCAAAAGTGACATTCAGTAGAAACAATATTTTGAATTTTGAATTTTGATCTTTTCCTGGACTAGTGATAAGGTGGTATGATGCTCTCTCGTGGTGCTCGGTGGGGGGCAGGTGGGGAGGGGAGGCCACAGCAACCAGTCAGCCATGCCATCATGAGAGTCAACAACAAATACACTAAAACCCAATCTTTGCCCACACAACCATTCTATTTTTCACTTTCAGTATAGCTGTCAATAAATTACATAAGATACTCAACACTGCATTATAAAGTAGGCTTTGTGTTGGATGGCTTTGCCCACCTGCAGGCTAACATAGGTGTTCTGAGCCCATCTAAGGTAGGCTAGGTGAAGCTATGATGTTCTTCTGTAGGTTAGGTAAATTCAATGTACTTTCAACTTATGTTGGGTTTACTGGGAGGTAACCCCTAGAGCATATATCTCCCCCTTCTAGAACTTCCTGCAAGTGCATTTTAACATTCATTCCCAGGATTATGTGCTTAAGAACCGGCTTGGCAGTTAGACCATAAGTTGCATGAGGGCCAGGACCATGTGTGGTTTTGCTCCTCACTGTGACCAGCACAGTGCATGGTCCTAGCAGACAGCTTAACAAATATTTGTTGCACAGATGAAAGAACAGAATGAAATACTTATGAAAATTAAAATAGTATAAAGTCATGTTTCCAAAGTATAGATCTTTGATTTTAAGAATCCAACATAAAGGAGAAGGAGCAAGATGGCAGAGGAGTAGGAGATATCACCGGGTCCCAGGAGTTCAGCTAGATAGTTATCAAACCATTCCAAACACCTTCAAACTCAACAGGAGATAGAAGAGAAGAAGAGCAGCAATTCTAGGAACAGAAAAGTGACCATTTTCAGGAAGGCAGGACGTGCAGAGAAGTGAATCCAAGGTGACAGGAAGATAGACCATGGCGGGAGGGGCCAGCTCCCAGCAAGCAGTGGAGCAGCAGAGCACAAAATCAGAACTTTCAAAAGTCTGCTCTACCGAAGGACATTGCTCCAGAGGCTAAGCAGTGGGTGGAGCCCTCGTGGGGACAGTGTGGTCTCAGGACCCACAGCGTCACAGAAAGACCAGCAGTGTCTCAGTGTGGTAGAGCTGCCAGGTATCGGACCAGGGAAGTTGGCTGCAAGGAGGGAGCTCTAAGCTTGAGGTTGCCTTAAACCATGATTCAAGGCACAGTTAGGCCACTGCTCTTTGAGCAGGGACCTCGCAAGTGGCAGATCCAGGAAGACTCACCTTCCTCCTCTGGGAGGAGCAGTGTGGAAGAGCATGGCAGGAATCTGCTGGGTTTGGAGACTCCAAACGGGGCTGTGTGCCAGGGATAAAAATGATCAGTCACAGGCAGGGTGAGCAGAGTGTGGCTGGAGACCAGGGAGATGGGAGTGATTGACTGCTTTTTTTTAAGGTGCACTGAGGAGGGGGGCCCCGAGCTCTCAGCAACTATGGGGCTGGAGATTGGGAGGCCACCATTTTCATTCCCGTCCTCCAAAGCTGTACGGAAAGCATTCAGGGAACAAAAGCTCCTGAGAGTGAACCGGAGCAGATTACTTAGCCTGGCCCCTGGGAAGGGCAGTGCAATTCTGCCTCAGGCAAAGACATTTGAGAATCACTACAACAGGCCCCTCCCTCAGAAGATCAGCAAGAACATCCAGCCTACACCAAGTTCACCAATTAATGACAAGTGCAAAACCTCAGAAATACAGGAATACAGCATATGGAATTCATGGCTTTTTCCCCATGATTCTTTAGTCTTTCAAAGTTAAATTTGTTTAATTTTATATTTTTCTTATTCTATTTTTTAAAAATTTTCCACTTTCCTATATTAATGTTTTTTTAACTATTTTATCTCAATACCTTTTTAAAATGGTATTTAATTTTCATTGCTATAGTCATATTCTATCTCTTCATTTTATTTAGCCTTATTTTTTGTATACATATAGGTTTTTTTTTTTCTTTAAATTTTGGGATACAGTTTCTTCTAACAGATGAAAACATACCCTAAATCTAGCACATGGCTTTTTCTAGTCTCCAGCCTGATCATATTCTTTATTTTTTTTCTTTTTCAACCAACTCCTTATCAATTCATTTTTTAGAACCTTTTTTAATTTTCATCTTTACAGTCATAATTCATCCCTTTGTTGTGTCTACCCTTATTTTTGAATATATATTTGTTTTTCTTTCTTTAAAATTTTGAGTGGCAGTTTCTTCTAACAGACTAAAATACACCCAAAATCAAGTGTGTGCCTCTGTTCTATTCGCCAGTCTAATATATATATATATATTTTCCTCCTTTCTTCTCCCGGTTTAAGGTCTCTTCCAATTTGGTTAGTGTATATTTTTCTGGGGTCATTGCTAAACTTTTAGTATTTTGTTCTCTCAATCATCTATTCTTATCTGGGTAAAATGACAAGGTGGAAAAACACCCAAAAACAAACAAACAAAAAAGAACAAGAGGCAGTACCAATGACTAGGGACCTAATCAATACGGACATCAGTAAGATGTCAGATCTAGAGTTCAGAATGATGATTATTAAGGTGCTAGCTGGGCTCAAAAAGAAGCATGGAACATACTAGAGAATCCCTTTCTGGAGAAATAAAAGAACTAAAATCTAACCAAGTTGGAACTTAAAAAGCTATTAATGAGGTACAATAAAAAAGGGAGGCTCTTACTGCTAGGATAAATGAGGCAGAAGAGAGAATTTAGTGATATAGAAGACCAAATGATGGAGAATAAAGAAGCTGAGTAAAACAACTACTGGACCACGAGGGGAGAATTTGAGAGATAAGTGATACCATAAGATGAAACAATGTTAGAATAATTGGGATCCCAGTAGAAGAAAGAGAGGGGCAGAAGGTATATTGGAGCAAATTATAGTAGTGAATCTCCCTAATTTGCTGAAGGGAACAAGCATCAAAATTGAGGAGGCACAGAGAAACCCCCCTCAAAATCAATTAAATAGGTCAACACCTCATCATCTAATAGTAAAACTTACAAGTCTCAGTGACAAAGAGAAAATCCTAAAAGCAGCTCGGGAAAAGAGGTCTATAACTTACAATGGTAGAAATATTAGATTGGCAGCAGACCTATCTACAGAGACCTGGCAGGCCAGAAAGAACTGGCATGATATATTCAGAGCACTAAATGAGAAAAATATGCAGCCACAAATACTATATCTAGCTAGGCTATCACTGAAAATAGAAAGACAGATAAAAAGCTTCCACAACAAACAAAAATTAAAAGAATTTGCAACCACCAAACCAGCCTTACAGGAAATATTGAAAGGGGTCCTCTAAGCAAAGCGAGAGCCTAAAAGTAACAGACCAGAAAGGAACAGAGACAATATACAGTAACAGTCACCTTACAGGCAATACAATGGCACTAAATGCATATCTTTCTCTTTTTTTATTTTGTTTGTTTGTTTGTTTGTTTGACAGAGAGAGAGGGGGGAGGAACACAAGCTAGGGGAGTGGGAGAGAAAGAAGCAGGCTTCCCACCAAGCAGAGAGCCCAATGCAGGACTCGATCTCAGGACCCCAGGATCAGGACGCAAGCCAAAGGCAGATGCTTAATGACTGAGCCACTTAGGCACCTCTCATATCTTTCAGTAGTTACCCTGAATGTAAATGAGCTAAATGCCCAAATCAAAAGACACCAGGTATCAGAATGGATAAAAAAAAAAAACAAGGCCCATCAATATGTTGCCTGCAAGAAACTCATTTTAGACCCAAAGACACCTTCAGATTTAAAGTGAGAGGGTGGAAAACAATTTACCATGCTAATGGACATAAAAGAAAGGTGGGGTGGCAATCCTTACATCAGATAAATTAGATTTTAAGCTAAAGACTATAATAAGAGATGAGGAAGGACACTATATCATACTTAAAGTGTCTGTCCAACAAGATGATCTAACGGTTGCAAATATCCATGCCCCTAACATGGGAGCAGCCAATTATATAAACCAATTAATAACAAAATCAAAGAGACACATCGACAATAATACAATAATAGTAGGGGACTTTAACACCCCCTCACTGAAATGGACAGATCATCTAAGCAAAATATCAACAAGGAAGTAAAGGCTTTAAATGACACACTGGACCAGATGGACCCCACAGATATATTCAGAACATTCTATCCCAAAGCAACAGAATACACATTCTTCTCTGATGCACATGGAACATTCTCCAGAATAGATCACATCCTGGGTCATAAATCAGGTCTCAACCAGTCCAAAAGATTGGGACCATTCCCTGCATATTTTCAGACCACAATGCTTTGAAACTAGAACACAACCACAAGAGGAAAGTTGGAAAGAACTCAAATACATGGAGGCTAAGGAACATCCTACTCAAGAATGAATGGGTCAACCAGGAAATTAAAGAAGAATTGAAAAAATTCATGGAAACAAGTGAAAATGAAAGCACAACTGTTAAAAATCTGTGGAACACAGCAATGGCGGTCCTGAGAGGAAAGTATATAGCAATAGAAGCATTTCTCAAGAAACAAGAAAGGTCTCGAGTATACAACCCTAACCCAACACCTAAAGGAGCTGGAGAAAGAATAACAAAGAAAGCCTGGCAGCCTTTTCAAGATTTATGTTAGGCCAAGGTTTCTGAACCTTGTACTATTTCCGTTTGGGACTGGACCATTCTCTGTGGTGGGGTCATTTTATGCATTATAAAATGTTTAGTAGACTCCCTTGCCCCTGCCAATATTGTAGCAGCCCAAAATGTTCCCAAACATTGGCAAATGTCCTCTTGGAGAGAAAATCACCCCAGTTGAGAATCCACTGTACCAGGCTGAAGAGAGTCATCTTGCTGGAATCATGCCTCCTTCACAGGGCAACCTGCATCTAAAAATGGAGCCCAAAGTCTGAAACTAACTTGGGACAACCCGAAGGCTCATTCCAGCCTCAGAGTCCCTATAGGTTGGCCGAGGTATTCTTCTATTGACTTTTGTACAGCCCAACCTTTCCTTCTGCCCAACCTTGCTTCCTTCCCTTCCCTGACAGGGCCTGACCCCAGTAAGATGTCCCAATTATTTTACACACACATCTTCAAGCCTGAGTTTAAATCTACAATCATCTTCCACTTCCTTGGAAGCTGCCTTTATTAAAATAAATTGTGCAATTTGTCTTTGCTGTACTACTTTCTTGATGACAATATTAGCACTTCCTAGCTCACCTTTATGAGTTGATTCAATAAAAACTTTCAACAATTAAAAAAAAAAGATCAGAGCAGAAGTCAATGAAATATAAACCAAAAAGGCAGTACAACAAATCAAACGAAATTAGAAGTTGGTACTTTGAAAGAATTAATAAGATTGATAATTCCCTGGCCAGACCTAGCAAAAAGAGAGAGAGAGAGAGAGAGAGAGAAAGAAAGGACCCAATTAATAAAATCATGAATGAAAAGGGGGAGATCACAACCAACACCAAAGAAATACAAACAATTATAAAAACGTATTATGAGCAACTATACACCAGCAAATTTGACAATCTGGAAGAAATGGATGCATTCCTAGAGACATATAAACTACCAAAACTGAACCAGGAAGAAATAGAAAGCCCAAACAGACCCATAACCAGTAAGGAGATTGAAGCTGTCATCACAAATCTACCGACAAAGAGCCGGGCTTCCCAGGAGAATTCTACCAAACATTTAAAGAAGAATTAATACCTCTTCTCCTGAAACTATTCCAAAAAATAGAAATGGAAGGAAGACTTCCAAGCTCATTTTATGAGACCAGCATTACCTTGATCCCAAAACCAGACAATGACCCCCTTCAAAAAGGAGAATTAGAAACCAATATCCTTGATGAACGTGGTTGCAAAAATTTTCACCAAAATGCTACCCAATAGAATCCAACATTCTATGTTGGATCAACATCTGCAAATCATCAATGTGATACAATACATTAATAAAAGAAAGAACAAGAACCATAGATACTCTCACTAGATGCTGAAAAAGCATTTGACAAAGTACAGCATCCTTTCTTGATCAAAACTCTTCACAGGGTAAGGATAGAGGGTACATTCTTCAATATCATCAAAGCCATCTATGAAAAACCCACAGTGAATATCATTCTCAATGGGGAAAAACTGAGGGCTTTTCGCCTAAGGTCAAGAACATGGCAGGGCTGTCCATTATCACCACTGCTATTCAACATAGTCCTAGAGGTCCTAGCCTCAGCAATCAGACAACAAAAAGAAATAAAAGCCATCCAAATCAGCAAAGAAGAAGTCAACTCTCACTCTTTGCAGATGATATGATACTGTATGTGGAAAACCCAAAAGGCTCCACTCCAAAACTGCTATAACTCATACAGGAATTCAGTAAAATGTCAGGATATAAAATCAATGCACAGAAATCAGTTGCATTTCTATACACCAACAGCAAGACAGAAGAAAGAGAAATTAAGGAGTCAATCCCATTTACAATTGCACCCAAAACCATAAGATACCTAAGAATAAACCTAACAAAGAGGCAAAGAATCTGGACTCAGGAAACTATAAAGTACTCATGAAAGAAATTGAGGAAGACACAAAGAAATGGAAAATGTTCCATATTCATGGATTGGAAGAACAAATATTGTGAAAATGTCTATGCTACCTAAAGCAATCTACACATTTAATGCAATCCCTATCAAAATACCATCCTTTTTTTTTCAAAGAAATGGAACAAATAATCCTAAAATTTATATGGAACCAGAAAAGACCCCAAATAGCCAGAGCAATGTTGAAAAAGAAAGCCAAAGTTGGTGACATCACAATTCCAGACTTCAAGATTTATTACAAAGCTGTCATCATCAAGACAGTATGGTACTGGCACAAAAACAGACACATAGATCAATGGAACCCAATAAAGAGCCCAGAAATGTACCCTCAACTCTATGATCAACTAATCTTTGACAGAGCAGGAAAGAATGTCCAATGGAATAAAGACCGTCTCTTCAACAAATGGTGTTGGGAAAATTGGACAGCCACATGCAGAAGAATGAAACTGGACCATTTCCTTACACCACACACGAAAACAGACCCAAAATGGATGAAAGATCTCAATGTGAGACAGGAATCCATCAAAATCCTTGAGGGAAACACAGGCAGCAACCTCTTCGACATCAGCCAGAGTAACTTCTTCCTAGGAACATCGCCAAAGGCAAGGGAAACAAGGGCAAAAATGAACTATTGGGACTTCAACAAGATCAAAAGCTTTTGCACAGCAAAGGAAACAGTCAACAAAACCAAAAGACAACTGACAGAATGGGAGAAGATATTTGCAAACAACGTATTAGATAAAGGGCTAGAATCCAAAATCTATAAAGAACTTATCAAAGTCAACACCCAAAGAACAAATGACCCAATCAAAAAATGGGCAGAGGATAGGAGCAGACATTTCTGCAACGAAGACATCCAAATGGCCAACAGACACATGAAAGAGTGCTCAACATCACTCGGCATCAGGGAAATACCAATCAAAATCATAGTGAAATACCACCTCACACCAGTCAGAATGGCTAAAATTAACAAGTCAGGAAACGACAGATGCTGGCGAGGATGTGGAGAAAGGGGGAACCCTCCCTCACTGTTGGTGGGAATTGGTGCAGCTTTTCTGGAAAACAGTATGGAAGTTCCTCAAAAAGTTGAAAATAGAGCTCCCCTATGACCCAGCAATTGCACTACTGGATATTTACCCTAAAGATACAAATGTAGTAATCTGAAGGGGCACATGCACCCGAATGTTTATAGCAGCAATGTCCACAAAGCCACAATATAGAAAGAGCCCAGATGTCCATTGGCAGATGAATGGATAAAGAAGAAGTGGGGTGTGTGTGTGTGTGTGTGTGTGTGTGTGTGTGTATATATATATATATATATATATATATATATATATATATAATGAAATACTATGCAGCCATCAAAAGAAATGAAATCCTGCCATTTGCAACGACATGGATGGAACTAGAGGGTATTATGCTAAGCAAAATAACTCAATCAGAGAAAGAGAATTATCATATGACATCTCTGATATGAGGAATTTGAGAGGCAGGGTGGTGGGTTCCTGAAGGGTAAGGAGGGAAAAAATGAAACAAGATGGGACCAGGGAGGGAGACAAACCATAAGAGATTCTTAATCTTACAAAACAAACTGAGGGTTGCCGGGGGGTGGGAGGGAAGGGATAGGGTGGCTGGGTTATGGACAGTGAGGAGGGTATGTGCTATGGTGAGTGCTGTGAATTGTGTAAGACTGATGATTCGCAGACCTGTACCCCTGAAGCAAATTATACATTATATGTTAATTTAAAAAAAAGAAAGAAAATTTAAAAATTTAAAAAAAAAAAGAATCCCAAATAAAAGCAGTGGGATGTTTCCCTGGGTCTTAAAACTCCTTATGGGACGCCTGGGTGGCTCAGTGGGTTAAGCCGCTGCCTTTGGCTCAGGTCATGATCTCAGGGTCCTGGGATCAAGTCCCGCATCGGGCTCTCTGCTCAGCAGGGAGCCTGCTTCCCTCTCTCTCTCTCTCTGCCTGCCTCTCCGTCTACTTGTGTTCTCTCTCTGTCAAATAAATAAATAAAATCTTTAAAAAAAAAAAACTCCTTAAAACTCTCTCCCTTCAAATGACTATATTCTTATTAGGTAGGATGGGTTCCTGGAGACGAAATCCACTTCCCTCCCTCCGTATCTCTACTTGCTCCACCCCATCCTACGGCCCTCAGGTATCACCTCCCCATATATCAGGGGTGTGTTCTGTTGGTGTCCATCCTCTGTGGGGCAACCCTTTAGCCCAGTAAGTAGAAAGCAGGATCCAGGGTCAGTGTGAGCCACAGCAAGAAGACAGCAGTTCCTTTGAGCTGCCCACTCAGGGCTGAGAGATAAAAGCCAAGGATGGATGGAAGGAAAAAGTACAGCATACCCACTCTGGAGTCAAGGACTATACATCCTCTGGTCTCCATACAGCCCCTAAGCCCTGACTGACTGAAGGCACGTGGGATCTGCTGGCAGATTCCAAATGGGAGTCGGAGAAAGAGATTTTTCCTCCATAACTTGGCATCCTGCTCATCTGCAAAGATAAATACAGACCCAGCCGAAAGGGTTGACTTCTGATTTATGAGGACAGCATGAAAAGGTAGTCTGGAAGCCAAGCGCATTGGGATTGTAACCCCCACTTCTTGATGTCTGTGGAGCAACATTTCTGTGGGAGGAGATGGGAAGTCAATTAATTTTTGATACCACGTAAAAAACTGGTATTTCCTGACCAAACACCAGGGCAGCCAGACGGTTATAAATGAGGACTCTGTGGTTCCTTTGTTTGAAAATATGTAAGTTGTTGGAATTAAAGCTTTAGTTCCTTATCAGAAATATTCTGTGCTGGTAAATAGAAGCCAGAAGCATGTTGACGGACAGTATGGCTTTAGCATGAGCAGGCCAATGATCTGTTCGCTGTCAGCCTGGGCTGCGGAGGCATGTGACAAGAGCCAGCCGCACACCATCACCACAGTTGAGAGGAGCCCATGGAGTCGGTGGAAATCAAACAAAACTTCCTAGACTCTGCGGACGTGCATTCCAAACAATTGGTTTTGTGGCTCCTCCTGGTCTGATTCTTCCCTGCACGAGACCTCTTTGCACCTCTGGGACTTTGCTCATGCTGGTCTCCCATCTCCCCTGCCCCAGAGAGAGAACCTTGCTGGCATGTCATGAACCCTAACCCAGGAAGGGTCCCATTCTTCTCTTGCTATGTTTCTTCCTCTTGGAAATGAGAAGTTTGGGCCAGAATCTAGTAACCAGATGTTTTCTATGGTCCCTTCATCCTCCAATGACTTCTGAGTTGTCCTGATAGGAATCTAGCATGCCTCTTCCAATCTGTCTGTCCCTTCCTTCTAGATGGGGAAAGAGCCAACACTCCTCTCCTCCAGGAAGCCTTGCCTTATTATGAATGCCACCCAGTCCTAGCCCCAGAGAGCATAATCTCATTCATCTCCTGGGTGTCTTTGGCTAGGTAGGTCCTTGGGTACAGGAAAGGTGCTTTCTATTCTTTGGTCTCAAACCCCATCTACAACACATAGCATAGTTGTCCTTTAAAACTGGTATGCAATCTTAGCTATTGATTGACTAGCTGACGAATCAGGCGGTTACATACTGAAGATGAAAAAAAAACTAGAAGACCTACCGAAAGAAAAGCAATACCAATTACCATCAAACAGCCTTCCTAAGCAGGACATTATCATTCAACCCAATCCATCCCCACCATCTACAAAACCACCAGAGGGAACATTCTGAAACTCCAAAATGCCCAAGTCTATTCCTGCTTTCAAAGCCCCTCCCTGTCTCTCCAGGGCTCTGGGGTGAAGTGTAAACATTTGATAAGACACAAGCAATGACCCCAGCTCAATGGTACCCATCATTCCCTCTTCCCCTGGGGGCCTCAAGGGACAGATTATAAGGCTCTGAACTGCCCTAATGCATTACTGGTGTACACTTCTCTTCCACCAGTGCCTAGAAAGTGCTCTCCTCTTCCTCCCCCAGTCTGGTGAGTCTAAACTACCTCCCCTGGGAGGTCTTCCCTGTTCCCTCCCCACGACAATAGCCTCTCTTTTGTGCACTAATATTTCATAGAAGACCTTGAACACACCCATCGCATGGACACTGTCTGCTCAAACTGAAGCCTCTTGGGACAGGAACAGTATCTTACTCATCGCTGTATCCTTAGCATACAACACAAGACCTAGCCCAAAGGAAGCATTCCATAAAGGTTTGTGGAATGAATTAATGGCCTCACTAAGTCTCTATCCGCAATAACAATAGGTCAGTGCCCAGTAAGGGTTACTGGACTTGGGCAGGCATAAGATCTAAGAAATATCAGGAAATTTGAGCTCAGGCCTTGGCTGGGACTCCATGTGACTCCTTATCCTCAATTCAACTTCTCCATTCCACACCCCAGATAAGAAGCACAGACAGAACTAGAGACACAATCAAATGGCCTTGAGTCCTTGGCGGTAGTATTCCTCCACTCTCTCCAAATCCTTCTTTCATCCCTGGAGGCCTAGTTTGGAACTTATCCATGGCAGGGTGGGGCGGCAGGGCGGGGGAAGCATTCTCACCCCAGCCAAGCAAGGGGGTTCTCCGCCTCTGAACTTCTGGAAGACTATTTGCCTGCACAAGTCCAGTACCCATCATGGACAAGCTTGTTGGCTTAGTTTAGTTGGCTTCCCAGGGAATCCATAGACTGCAAGTGTCCTGGGGAGTGTGATCAAATAGGTCCCTGCCCCCGCCCTTAATCTGTGAAATCAGAATAAGGGTGTAGAGGGTATTGGTAGAGGAATCTGGGTTGCCCTACGTTACATTTGTGTTGTGTCTCCTCAACAGGTTTACCAGGTACTAGATGGCAGAACCTTGCTCCTTAGCTTTCTGTGTCTTCCTTAACATCAAGTACAGGGGTGCCCTATAAAGTTTTCTTCAATCAGTAGTCTCTGGGCTGCTTCCCCATGAGAAAACTCAAATGAGCAAAGAAATCCAACTTGAAGTTAGTTTATCTGAAGGCGCCCAAGAAAAGGTAGCTTTAGCCGTACTCCCCAAAGTCTGCTTTCTGACTGATTTTCCCAGAGCCAAGGTCATCCCTGACCAAAACAGTTTTAGGCCAGAAGACTCTATTCCTAGGAAAATAAAGATTCAATGACTTGGACCCTCTCAAACATTTTTCTTAACTCCCCTTTTGGGAGAAAAAAACCAACATTCCAAAGCACACATACATACACACACAAATGCACACAAACACATGATTACCCAGACATCTACTGGGGTCAAAATCTTACACTCTGTTGGTGTGTATCCCCAGCCTCGGCGGTGATCCCAGACAATAAGGAAGCTTACTCACCACCCAAAGGCCTATGACAGTCACAGCTTGAGCTCCTGAAGGCAGAAAGGTGGCCTCAGACCCTTTGGTAACTCTTCCAACAAAGAGGATGACAAAATATGCTTTCCGCTTGAGCCTCAGTTTCCCAGAAAATCCCACTGAGCCCCTCCCACAAGATTCTGAGGGAATCTTGTCTTCCCTCTGCAAACACAGCCAGAAATACCTCAGGGCCTATGTCCCCACGGGCTCCATGACCCTGCAGCCAAAGTCCTCTGGGAAGAAAAGTGGCCTCCATGCTTGTCAAGCATCAGAGAACAGACACAAGACTAGCCCCAGTCAGGCCTCAATGTTCCCTCCATGGCCAAAAGGCCACTGTCCTGTCCCTGGATCTTTGAGCACAGTTGGACAGGTAGGCCCACAGGCTAGAAGAAGGAAGAGTCACTCACTCCCTCATTTGTACTGACCTGCATAGCAAGTGCCCTCTGGAGCCTGTGAGTGCTCATTTCCATCTATAGCTTGTCCTGTCACCCCTCTGGGGGGAGAGGTGACCAGGTAAGCTCTGCTGAGCTGGAGCCCCTGGGGTGGGGCCATTACTTAAAGTCCCCCCAAAAAGTACATGCTGTCTCCTGGGAGACCAGAGGGTCTGTGGGGTAGGGGACAGGGGACAGGGGCAAGGCCACATTCAGTTATTAATTTCCAAGGGCTAGTGCAAAGCCAGCAGCAAGAGGTAAGACCTGAAAACTCAGACACCAGGTAGACCCTGGGATGGAGGTAGGACTGAAAAGCAGGAGTGGCAGCAAAGTGAGAACGTCCAACCACCTTGGAAAGGGCTTGGGTAGGGAAGCTGTAAAGATAGGCCTCAGGGTTCATGGGCAGATCATCCTAGATTAAAGCCAGGGGGACCTGGATGGATGCTACAGTTTTCTGGTGGGGCCTATTAGAGAGGACCTCGTCCTCCAGGAGTCTGAAGTCTCAACACGGCCTGTCCCTCCTATAAAGAAATCCAGACCTAGCACGGGTGCCTTCCAGTCCTGGGTTCCCCCAAAGACCACCACAGTTTTGAAGCTAGAGAAGGTCAGCAGGTGACGGTGAGCCCTGGGGCATGGAGGGGATGCTAGCTAGTGGCACTGTCCCCGCTCCCTGGAGAGCTGCACATGCACTTTGGGTCCTTTTCCTCACAAGGGAGATTGGGCCACATTCTCTCATGGAGTCTTCACAGCGGCTAAGGAAACATGCTTGCCAAATGGGACAGGTTTTGCTATCGGAAGTTTTCTGACGGAGGCACCCTGTTCCCAACAACTGAGATAACAAGAACACCAGTGTCCGGAAGGCACCCAGGGAAAGAAACATTCCAGTTTCTCTCTGGCCCATGGAGCTTCACAACAGCCCATCAGTTTTCTGCATGTCATTCCTGTCAGCAGGAGCCGGGAGCCAAGAGGACCCACAAATCAGATAAGCTTTCTGATACTTTAAAAATCTCTTCAGTTTTATGAGAAAGACAATAAACCCTTACAATCCTGAGGGAGAGAAAACGGAGCCCTTCCAAGGTCTTTTTAATAAGGATGGCCGTCCCACTGGGCTCCAGTCCTTATGCAAGGCGCTATGTGTGTGCTTTACATGTATTATTTATGCTCTTTCTTACAACAACCCCAGGGCAGAGCAGCTATGTATAAGAAGGCCCACTTCACAGAGAAGTTGAGTAACTTGCCCAAGGCCACACAGCTAATAAGAAGCAGAGCCAAGATTCAGATGCTGGGCTATGAGACTCAGAGACCCATGCTCTTAGCGGCTGTGCCTGCGGTTCTCAAAGCAGGAGCTTAGATATGGGAGAAGGTTCTCAAAGCAGGAGCTTAGATACAGGAGAAGGTTGCCCACTGACAGGATCCTGAAGGGTGGGCCCGGGAATCCCAGTGCTCAACATCACACACTGGGTGTGTGGAGGGGTAGGGTGGGCTGTGTTCTGAGGCACAGGGAAATTTTCGACCCTGGTTGACACCCTGCTGCCTCCTGAGTTGGGCCCAGGGTACAGGTGAGAATACTAAAGGCTCCGTGTCAGCCCCCATGCTCTTAGCAGTCTTCTCTGGGCATCCGCTGCTCAGTCCTGGTCCCTGAACACCAGGGTTCTCTCGGTTGGACCCTTCACCTGGACCACAGATTTCAGGCTTTTTATGGGGATCAGATACCGCTCAGAGAACTTGTTGAAAACTCGGGCTCTTCCCCTTCCTCCCCTGACCAGGAAACATATACACAGAGGCCTGCACTCCCTTGGTGGCCTCCTTACAAAATACTCACACACACATGCGCGTGCACACACACACACACACACACACATTTGCATATTTTCAGAGGATACACAGATCATCTAAAGCTCCTTTATGAACTGCCTGCCCGCTCAACCCAAGAACCCCGCATCCCAGAAACTTCTGCTCTAGAAATCTGGACACAGACTATGGCCTATGGTTGTGTTTTTGTTTTTGTTTTTCTTCTAATCCCATCTGTTAGAGATACACACTAAAGGCTTCTCGGCCTTTTGGCTACAATCAAGTGTAGAGATACACACTAGTGTGTTAGGGAAAATGATAAGTTGTCTGCAATTTGTTTCAAAATATTGTCATTTATGTGGGGGTGAGGCACCTGGGGAGATGCAAGACAGACACACAATGGGCCACAAGTTCTTCATTTTTGAAGCTGAGAGTTGGGTACAGGGGGATTCAGTCTACTGTCCTCTCTACTTTTGTATATGCTTAAAATTGTGCATAATGAAAAACTATCAACAATTAGGTTGAATTATGTGTTATGTGAGTTATATCTCAAGCTAGGGGTTTTCTTTAAGATTTTTTTTTATTTGAGACAGACAGAGAGAGAGAGAGAGACAAACAGAAGGGAGGAGCAGAGGAAGAGGGAGAAGCAGACTCCCCACTGAGCAGGGACCCCAGTGTGGGCCTCCATCCCAGGACCCTGATCAGGGTCATGACCTGAGCCAAAGGCAGATGCTTAACCGATGGAGCCACCCAGGTGCCCATAAAGCTGTTTTTTTGTTCTGTTTTGTTTTGTTTTGTTTTGTTTTAATTAACCTCCTGTTCTAGACTTGTATAAGTCTGTCAGTGGACACACTAAAGGCCCAGAGAGAATCACCTGTTCTCCTGACTGCTGTTCCTTAAAGTCACAGCAACAATCAGAACCTCTTGGTCTCCCTAAGGTGACAGGAGCCCTCCAAGCGGGCCTCACTGGAGCATCAAGAAGACTAGTTGCTAAATATGAAGGACCACAGACAAGAGGCTTAATCGCCTCTAATAATAGGCATTACTGTGCTGATAAGGAGCCCAGTAATGATAATCATCACTTACCATCCATGTTCAGAGCACTTTACAAAGAGAAACTTCCCCAAGAGTATCCAATACCCTCTCTCAAGAGGTCAAAAAATGTAGCAGACATCCCCTAACAGGCCTACTTCCCTGCTGTGGAAAGCCTGGAATAAGAAAGAAGTTTCCAGAATGGATTTTAGAAGAAACAGTTCTTAAAGCTAGCCACCAGTGATGAGTTTTGTTAATAAGACAGACACCAGAATAAACACCCACAGGGGTTCTAGAGAGGAGGCTATGGGGGTGGAGGGTAAGGAGTGACGTCAGTGCTTGGAAGCAAATATCTACAGAGTCCCCTCATTCCCCTTCGTGGGGTGAAACCTAGAGGCCTTCTCGTGCGCACCCCCAGGATACTGCAGCTGCTGCTCAGGAAGTGACTAACCCCCCAGCAACCCAGAGTTGGTTTAACCACACCTCCCCTTTTTACAGTATGTGTCCCTCTGCCTCTGGAACTTCCTCGTAAAATAGAGAGGACAGTGGTCCCTAACTCAGGGGGTAGACATGAGGTTTCATTGAGTTTATCTAGGTAAAGCCCTTGGAACAGGGTCTGGGCACAGAACAAGCCCTTGGCAAATGGCAGTAATTCTCATTAACAGTGGTTTCTTTGGATGGCTACAACACCAGCAGAGTCATTCCTTGGATATGGCAGAGCGATTGCCCCCCTTGAAATACATTTTCTCCCAATTCCATCTGGATATGTACTAGACCGGAAAGGAAATAACCAGAAGATGACCCGCCCCCTTCATTCCCCCCCGGGGCCGGCTATTGGTCTGCCGACACTACCAATATGGCGACCTGAACTCTTGTTTCCTCCCTCGAGTTCTCCAGATGGAAGTCCTCCATGAGCCACAAGTGAAGAGATGGTCCCTCTCCTGAAACCTACTCTTTCTCAATTCTCTTGCTTTAATTCGTTTTGTTTTTAATAACTTTGATTGTGTCCTTAAATAGTTTCTCCATCCAGAAGGGCATCAAGGCGTTTCTAAGCAACCTGACCCTCTAAGGATGCTCTTTACAGTCCACCTGGTCTTCACCACTGGCAGGAAAGCCCTGTCATTGGCTCTTAAACATACACCTTGCTTCTTAGTCTGATTTCCAGTGCATGGTACTTAGTAAGGGTGACATTTTGACAAACAACGCCATGAGAAACCTCCACAACTCCTGGGAAATAAGCACCGTGGAGCATTGGATTTTCCCTAAATAGAGTCTTGAGTGTCTCTTGGATGCATTTCTTAAGACTTTATTTATTCATTTATTTGCGAGAGAGAGAGAGAGAGAGAGAGAGAGCACATGCATGAGTGAGCACATGAGCTGGGGGAGGTGCAGAAGAAGGAGAAACAGACTCTTTATGCTCAGTGAGTCTGACGCGGGCCTCAATCCCACAACCCTGAGATCAGAACCTGAACCAAAATCAAGAGTCAGACACCCAACCGACTGAGCCACCTGGGCGCCCCGCCCTTGGATGAATTTTTTAAAAAGCAAAAACAAACCCTTCTTTAGTGGATGCAACAAAAACCACAAGGAGAGAGTAGCCAGCCAGCTCAGGGTGAGTCCAGCTACATGACAAAACAGACCCTACTGCCATTGGTCACCGCCACACTCCTCTGGGACCCTGGAGGCCACATCTGCGAAGAGCCACAGGCTTTGGGGGTCTGGTGAGCAGAGGTCAACAGATGACAAATCACATGTGGCCTAGAGTCCAAAGAGCCTGTTTACCTCTCTCCAACAATAGCCCTTCTGGGTGACACTGGCCTCATTGTTCTCCTGGGGGCCTTGTCCTGCCCGGGACCCAAGTTTTCTGGGAAGGGTCTGGCTGTCTTCGATGTAAGGTGTGCTTGTGAAAAGCCACAAATGGGAAATGGTGGCATACGCACTTGGGTCCATACTTAACAGAGGCGTGCTCGGTGCCCCTGACATCTGACCGCTGCAGGAGCTGAGCAGTGGTCTCAAGGCGCTGCTCTGCCACTGACTTACTTCTCTCCACACAGACCAATGCCTCTGGATCCCCTTTAATATCCCCGCCTCTCTACCCCAGCCTGAGGCCAGATGGCATAGACACATCAGTCGGGCAGACCCAGGAACCCATGTGCCAGCAAAGCAGCTCTTTCTTCTGGGCAATCTGGATCCAGCTAGAAATGTGGGGGGTCCTGGGGGAGGGCACAGAGCTGGGCAAGAGATGCAGCCAAAAGCACTTCACCTTAGGCACGTGAGATCTGTATGCTGCACGGGTCACGGTGATGAGTTTCAAAACAACTCTTCTAGACTGACTTCACTCCAATGCCCAAATCCCTGTTGCTAACTGCGGTGCAGACAAGGAGATCCTGCTGGGTTTTGTTACGAGTGTAAGTCAGGACCAGATTGCAAAGGCATAAGTTTGCCGTCATCAATTCTGAGACTGAGATATAAAAATATTGCAATGGCTAGTCCTGCACCTTGATGGAGGGAAACTGTCTGGGCCAGCATCTTCTGATAACCAGCAGTTTTATCCTGGCTAACCCCTTAGAGGGCAAATGAGCCAAATCAGAAGACAGCGGGGAACATTTTAAAGGGGGGAATGTTTGGAGCACATCCATGTTTCGGCCCAGTCTCCTCCCTATCTACCTCTGGTTCTCGTCAGACGTTAGTGGGGAAGCAGAATCCCCCGGGCACTTGTTGAACAGGTGAAGTCTCAAGGTCGCTTCTAGTAACTCACTGGATTGTTAGTTAACATTCAGGGAACACCTACTTTGTGCCAGGCACTGTCATAGGCACTAGAGATCCAACAGTGAGCAAGACAGAGTCCCTGTCCATGGGAAACTTATAGTCTTTTTTTTTTTTTAATTTTATTTATTTGAGAGAGAGAGAGCGTGAGGGAGGGAGCACAAGCAGCAGGGAGGGGCAGAGAGAGAAGCAGGCTTCCCGCTGAGCAGGGAGCCTGACACCGGGCTCCATCCCAGGACCCCCGGGATCATGACCTGAGACGCTTAACCGACTGAGCCACCTGGGTGCCCCGGAGAGCTTATGATCTACTGGATGGGACAGACAAGAAGTTTACATGCCATACAGATGTGACAGGGAGAGACCAGTGGCTGTGATTTTAAAGAGTGTGAGCAGAGCAGCTTCTCTGAGTGAAAGAAGGAGCCAGCCATGGGAAGGGAGTTATATCTGAAGGACGAGCAAGAGCAGAGGCGCTGACCAAATGAGACAGGCCTTGGTTTGCTCAAGGGCAGAAGGACAGACAGACAGAAGTTCCTCGAGAGTCATTGTCAGTAGCTCTTAGAAAAGAGCCAAGAACTGCATTTTTAACCAAAGCCTCCTCCACCCCCACCCCAGGTGATTCTGAGCTATAGGCCCAATTGAGAACCCCCAGACCATGCTGTCGTTCAGAAAGCCTGACCCCAAAGTCTGCAATGTCACCCCAGTCAGCAGGCCTGAGCTAATCATTGTTCATTGAGAAGGAAAAGGGCCCCCAAATAATTCCACCGGAAAGTTCCCTGGGAGAAGGACAGTGTCTGTCCATTGTGTAGCCATGGTGCCTAGAACCGTGCCTGGCACTCAGGGTTACCTGGTGAATGGAATGAGTGGCCGCTGCCCCTCATAGCTCCTGGTGCTCCGTGAGCTCAATTTCAGTGAACCAGAGTTTTTCTCACACACAAATGTCATAAACGCCACATCAAAAAGCAGCCTCTTCCTGCCCCTAGTTACTGGAGAATGCTTTGGGAGAAACGGCCGCTGTCCGAGCAGCCACATCCGGTGTGATCTCTGCATTTTGAAGTAGGGGCTCCGTCTCACCACGGGGCCCTGAGGGCTTAGAGAAAGGACTGGTTGAAGGGGCTAAAGTCACACTTTTGGAACCAACCAGCCAGGGCCTCAGCCAGGGGGCCATCTGGAAGGCCTCCATGTGACTTCCCCGATGTCAGGCGCCACCTGCAGGCTGCCTGGAGTATGGCGGACTCCCTTAGGAGTCCCTAGCCGGGGCTGCTGGTGGGGGCCTCCCCAAGCCATTGGAGGCCTCAGCATGATCCAGTTGAGGTAGTAAGGTCCAGGCCATGTGTGGGGGCCTCCCACCTGCCTCTCTATGCATCCCTCTCAGCACCTCATACCTCAGGCAGCCGGGACCATTGGGATGACTGAAGCTGATGGCTTTCAGTCTCATACGATCCAGCAGTTCTACTCTTGGGCACACATCCCAGAGGAATGAAAACTTATGTCCACCAAACACCTGTCCACAAATGACAGCAGCAGCTTTATTCATAATAGCCAAAAGCCAGAATGGGCCCAGATGTCCTCCCACAGGTTCAGCAAACAGTGCGCTATTTCCATACCACAGAAAACCACTCAGCAGCAAGAAGGAATCAAGTCTTGACCCATTCAACAGCCCAGATGAACTCCCAGAGAACTGGCGTGAGCAAAAAAAGCCGAAGGTTACATGGTCTGATTTTGCTCAGATGACCTTCTTGAAATGACAGAATTAGAAGAATGGAGAACAGATTAGCCGTCGCCAGGGTTGAGGAGGAGGGGTGAGGTGGGAGGGAAGCGGGTGTGACTGTAAAAATGCAACCGGAGGGATCCATGCGGCGATGGAGACGTTCTGTACCTTGGCCATACTGATGTCCACACCCTGGCTATGACTGTGGGCTATAGTTTTGCAAGATGCCACCACTGGGAAAACTTGGATAAAGGGTACTTCTTCTCTCTCTGTGCTGTTTCTTACAACCGCATAGGAACCTAGGGCAAAACAAAAATTTTAGTTCCAAAAAAAAAGACCTGGGGGCACCTGAGTGTCTCAGTCGGTTGGGCATCTGCCTTCGGCTTAGGTCACGATCCCAGGGTCCTGGGATCCAGTCCCGCATCAGGCTCCCTGCTCAGTGGGGAACCTGCTTCTCCCTCTGCCTCTGCCCCGCCCTCTGCTTATGTGCTCACTCTCTCTCAAATAAAAGAAATAAAATCTTTTTTAAAATCACCAAAACTTAAAAAAAAAAAAAAAAAAGAAAAGAAAAGACCTCTCTGTTCCACTGTTTCTCCTCTTGGGCCCTCCTATAGTAATCCAGGCAGGGTGCTAGTGGGTAGCAAAGGCACTGATGTATCCGCACTTCCTACCTACCTCAGCAGGGGTTTCCTGGTGATCACAGAAGGGCAACAAGAAGAAATTGCCTTGAATTTAAAATCAGGTTACCCTGAGGCCTGGTCTTCCTAGGCTTTGTGACCTCAGACAAAGTGCTTGGCCTCTCTGAGATTCCATCTCATCCCCTGTAAACAAATTTTAAAGAGTAACTGAAAAAGTGAAAACACATGATAAATTGTAAAGCGGTACACCAGAGAAGGTCTTTCTCCTTGTCTCCCTCCTTCCCTGTCTGTATTCCTTCCAGTCAGAGGACGAGACTATGTCTGGAAGCAGTCTGACGTTCTCCCATATTTCCAGGGTTTAGCCCAAGTCCCTGACCCTGGAGGTGCTTGGAAAGTGCTTGCTCATGCTGATAATGGCAGACTCTTTAAAACCCGGAGTCAGCTGTAATGGGGGAGAAGAAAGGTTCAGCCCTGCCGTGGGACACAGGCCTTGGTCGTGTCTTGGGTTGAGACATTGAAGAGCCCTTGGTAGCGTCCCATGTCAACAGTTCCCTTCCCTGGGAATAGTTTCACTCAGAGACATCATGGCACAGAGAGGCAGGGCCCATGGAACAGCCCAGCTGCCATTTGGGGGACCAGAGAGGACTGGAGAGAAGAAAAGTGTCTCCCTTTGCCCAAGAACTTTGCTATCCCTTACACCTTTACTTGTCCCTGCGCTCCTGAGGCAGGCAGAGCAGGGGGCTTTCCCGTTGTCCATGTGCAAACGCTGAAGGGAGACAGGGCTGAGGCCTGCCCAAGGCTCTCACTCACAGCGAGTGAGTCAGTGGCACAGCTGGGGCCAGACTCCAGAGCCAGAAACTTTCCACAGCAGGGACGGTGTCCAAATGGAAACACTAAGACAGAGAAAATGTAACTCTTCCCTGACCCAACCAGAGCCTCTCCTGAGGGAATTTCGGCCAGGCTTCACCATGTCTTTCCAGCCAATGTGCTTTCTGAGGGAGCTGCTGTCACAGCAGGCCTGGCGGGGGGCTGTCCCGGGTAGATGATGGCTTCCCTCCCTTTAGGCTCTGAGCTTTCGGTGACCTATTTAAAGACAGAGAAACCAGTTTGGGGTTTGGGTCTCTCTCACTCTCGGGGTGCCTCTCACAGGTGGCTCCCCAGGGCCTTCCTGGGCCCTCCTTCCTGCTTCTCCTCAGTGGTGACCACTGAGGGTGGGGTAGGGAGGGCACTTTTCTTCTTCCCTGGCCCTGAAAGCCCAGAGTATCCTTAGAAACTCAGAGACTGAAGAGAGCAAGTCAGGGCCTTTCTGGAAGGTAGGCTGAGGGAGGGGTAACCACCACAGGCACCCCCGTTTCCCCAGTCTGAATGCTTTCCCCAGGGACCCCTTCTCCCCACGGCCACCCCCACCAGGTCTCTGAGAAGACTGAAATGCTTGGATTCGGTCACCCCTTAGCAGGTTGCCAACTTGGAAAGCAGAGCGCTCCACAGCGGCTGGGAAGGTTTGAATGGGGGAGTCAGAGGAGGTGGGGTTTCGGGGAGGACTTTGGAGCAAGCAAGCCCGTGCTGAACCCCCCACTCTGTGCCTGGCCCCATGATGGGCCCCCGGGGTAGGGGGGCCCTGCGCCTGCCCTCATGTTGCTTTCTGTTTGGGACGAGGGGCCAGAGCTCCCAGGGAAGGCCCGAGGCAGGAGGTACGAAGGCTCAGGCCAGCCAGTCTTGGCTTCCAGGCAACTCGGGGACCTTTCTGGCAGCCTGCCTCACCATTCATTTGTTCATTCACTCATTCGCTCATTAACCATTTCCCCACTTCATAAATACTTATGAAGTGCCCATTCTGTGTTGGGCTCTGGAGAACAGCGGTGGACAGGGCAGGCTCTGTGCCTTCTGGAACTTACTGCCGCAGGGGGTCGTGGGTGGGGGACTCCTTTAGATCGGGTGGTTCAAAGAGGCCCCCCCTCACCATGAGCCACACCCTACTTTGTAAAGATCCACAGATGCTTTCCAGTCAGGGCTGCCAAACCTGAAATCCAAGTGTCCCGTTCAAACTGCCAACAGTCTGCAGACAGAAAAGACTCAAAAATGGGTCCCTAGCACCTCATAAAAACCTTCTCCCTTCTCAGGGCCTCTCACCCTGTAAAGGAAGGTTTGAAGAGGGAGGAAAGGGGCAGGCGAGGCTGCAGTGAGGCCCCTGGAACAGCTGGCCAGCCCAGCCCATGGAGCTAGTCCGAGTGTCCCTCAGCAATCTCCTCCTCCTCGCCCGAAGTCCCTCCCCATCTTTTAAAGTCACAGTAACTTAGGACCAGTCAGTTCTCCTTCCCCTGATTCTTGTGCTCGACAAGAATCCAAAGCGTGGCCACAGACTGCAGACACTTGTCCGGCGACTGGAGCTCTGAGGGTCAACTAGACAGCCCCGGGCTCTCTGGAAGCTTCCTGCCCCACCAGTGGACGTGACAGGAATGAATGAATTTCATGAAGAACGAGTTCATTACAGTTATGCTGAATACTTTGGAAGAGACTGAGAGGAAGTCCCTTCATCAAGGCAGGTCTCGGGGCTAAGGAGGTGAAACCCCGAAAGATGGGCAGGATTTGAAGACCAGAAGGGCTGTCTCTCAGAGGACACGGCAAGGGGGAGCCCAGAGGCCCCGTGGCGGGTACTTTCAACAAACACAAAGCAGGCCGGGGCTTGAAACTGAGCGAAGTCAGGAGAGAGATGCTTAATATGAATTCTGGAGGAGGGGGGGCATCTGGATGGCTCAGTCCGTGAAGCATTTGCCCTCAGTTCAGGTCATGATCCCAGAGTCCTGGGATCGAGTCCTGCATCAGGGTCCCTGCTCAGTGGGGAGTCTGTTTCTCCGTCTGCCTCTCCCCCAGCTCCTGCTCTCTCTCTCTCTCTCTCTCTCTCTCAAATGAATGAATAAAATCTTTTAAAAATATATATGCATTCTGGGAGATAGGCAAGGAGGGGCCAGGCAGGCGGGACCTCATGATCCCAGAGAGGCATTTAGGTTGCAGCCTAAGAACTTCGAGGTGCTACTGCAGGGCTTTGGCAGAGGACAGAATCAGGTTGGCATTAGCTTTGGGGGGCGCAGTCAAGAGTGGAAATGGGGAGACAGTTGGAAAGCTGCTTACAGTCATTCAGGTGGGAGATGAAGATGGAAGCCATGATCTGTGTGGGGTGGGGAAGACAGAGGCCAGTGGAAGAGTCCGGACACACTTAGGAAGTGGAATCAACAGGACATTTGGGGGGAGCTTTGGCTGCGGAGCTTCAGGGAAGGGAGGATTTGTTCCCATCGTCCGGAGTGGCAGGTGAGAACACATGGGAGAAAATCTCCAGAACCAAGGGCTTGAGAGAGTTCTTTTTTTTTTTTTTAAGATTTTATTTATTTATTTGACAGAGAGAGAGATCACAAGTAGGCAGAGACAGGCAAAGGGGCGGGGGGGATCCAGGCTCTGCGCCGAGCAGAGAGCCCGATGCGGGGCTGGATCCCAGGACCCTGAGATCATGACCTGAGCTGAAGGCAGAGGCTTAACCCACTGAGCCACCCAGGCGCCCCAAGAGAGTTCTTACACAAGACACCACAGCACTGCCCATAAATGAGAAAACAACATTCTCAAAGTGACGGAATGATAGAGAATGGAAAACAGATGACCAGTTTCCCAGGGTGAGGGATGGAGGGCGGGTGTGACTGTACAGAGTCGCTCAGGGGAGAATTTCGTGGTGACACTGTAATTCTGCGTCTTGGTCATGGTGGTGGCAGTTACACACGCGGTGAAATGGCAGAGAGCTTCAAACACACATGGTCCCAGGGCCAGTTTCCTCGTTTTGATATTGTATTATAGTAACTAAGATTTAACTACCGGGGCAGACTAGGCAAATAATGCGTGAGAACTTTCTATACTATCTTCACAGCTCCCTGGGACTCTATACTTATTACAAAAATGTTTTTAAGTTGGAGGGAAGAAAGAGACAAAATACAGTGTGTGGCATAGAAAACATTTTATGAAACGTAATTACTATTAAAATAGATGTTGCCTCTCCCCTCCCCCCCCCGCCCAAGTTTTCAAGGAACCTCTAACTCAGGCCTGTGGAGTAAATAACAAGGCCTGTGGCTATGGTGACATTCTGAGTTGGGGTTGGGGGGAGACTTAGGATGTATTGAATAGAGGAGACAGAAGCTGGACAGAGCAGATAAAGGAATCCATAAGGGTTTTTTTTTAATCAAAAATACAAATTAGACAAATTACAAGTTGAGCTTAAGAGAAGGGGTCCCCTTAAAGGTCTTTGAAAGATCAGCCTGCATTTATGAATTTATTTACAGGTCATTAACTCTTTAAGGAAATTCTGAGGAGCAAAGGAAATCTTAGCAGGGAATCTTGGAAGTCCCACTGGCGACATGTCATTGGCAATGACCGCATCCTACTGGGACCATGTTACTTCACGAAGGATGCTTCCTGACCCAACTCACTTTTTTCATGTGTGTAGAGTAGGCTAGGATTTGGGGGGCACTGAGGTGGGTCTTCCCCATCCAGATCTTTGCCATTTGCTGGTTGGTACTAACTTCCCCCTTAGAGTTTCATTCCTTTGGCTTAAGATCAGACTCCCTGTTACAACCTTAATCGTAGCTAAGAGTAGATTTTGATGAGAGAAGACTAGGCCAGCTGTCGGCCGAGGGAAGAAGGGAGCAGAGCATATGAGTAAGAAGGAGAGAAGGCTTCCTTTCATGGTCTTTGTGGACAACTCGTCCTGTTCGGGGCACATTCCTCACATGCCCCCCCCCCTTATTCACTGCTGAGAGTTTAGTTGAGCATAGCAGAGCCAGCAGGTTGGTGATGATGACGGCGATGGTGATGACAATGGGGGCTACCATGTTTTAAGTACCTACTGTGGGCCAGGAACTAAGCATGCATTTTCTCTCACTTTCACAACAAATCTCACAAAAAGGGTGCTATTTTTCAGCACCTCTTTAAAGGTGTAGAACCAGCTTCAGAGAGGCCAAGGGGCTTGGTATAACCAGGTTAGGAATCCAGGTCTTGTCTGGCCCCAGAAGACTGCCTTGAAAGAGACGGTGATAGGGCAGACTTCATCCAATGTAGGGGTCAGGGAAGGCTCTAGAGGAATCATCCAAAGGACAGTTCTCCAGACACGCCCTCCATCCTTGGGAGTCAACCAGCACACACTCACCCACAGCTGCTGGGCTCCCATTTCCCTGGTGACAGTCTGTAAGATGGAGATCAGCTAACAAGTCATGGGACAATGTGGACCCCAATTTGGTCACAAGTTTGGCTTCACACCTCCTGTTCCATCAACCTGTGTCCCCTAATGTTCAACCAGAAACCTAGGTGGCCTCAAATCTGAATGGTACCATTTTAGGATGCCTGCCCCTCCCCTCATGTGCTGAACCAGAACTGCCTCCTTCCTTTAGGGTAGGGCCTCCTTTCTCCTGTGTGGGGTAGGGACCAGCTAGGTCCCCTCAGCTGCCAAAATGCAATCCGTCCCTCCGGCCCCCGCCCCCGGGTGTTCTCTGTGTTCACTGTGGTGTTCTCACAGTGAATCTCAAGTAGGAAAGCACTCTTGATGCACGTGGAGATAAAGACAGGTAGGCAAGTTGGAAGGGAGAAAGAAGACCATGGGGTGAGGGCAGAGCTGAGAAGGATGGTGGGGGTGGGCTCGTGAAGGCTCGGACTTGGCGGATGTTCCAGAGGGCAAGCTCAGTAACCACATAGTAGGCTTAAGGTCTTTATGCAAAGAAAGCCAATAAACGAGGGATGTCTGGGTGGCTCAGTCGATTAAGTGTCTGCCTTTGGCTTAGGTCATGATCCCGGAATCCTGGGATGGAGCCCCCCATCAGGCTCCCTGCTCAGCAGGAAGCCTTCTTCTCCCTCTGCCCCTCCCCTTGCTCTTGCTCTCTCTCTCTCATTCTCTCAAATAAATAAATAAAATCTTTGAAAAGAAAAAAAAAAAGAAAACCACTAAATGAAAAGCAGGGCCCTGATGAAATGAGTGGTGGGAAGAACACTAAGTTAATAATAGCTGAGTCTGGTATGGGACTATGGATAAATATACACATATATGTGTGTGAGAGAGATATGCTTAACATAATATATAGACTAGAATGCACTGTAATGTACTGAGAAAGAGAAAAGCATCCCCCACCAGCCAGGAGCTGTCCTGGAGATCGATATCAGTTAGGCCTAGGTCTGGCGAGCTGCTGGCCCTGCACTCATCGGGAGGCCCCGGTGCTCTGTCCAACAGAAACAATTCCACAAACAGCAACATCAGACAAGGCCACTGGGTGACTGTGATGGACCAAGGCCAAAGCAAGACCACTCCTTAATCATGTCTCAACCCAGACAAAACATGACAGGGGTCCAAACCACGGTGGTTGATCAAACGCCCCCCTCTCCTGGCAAATACGGGAACTGCTACTGCTTTGCCCATTCCAGCTCTTGTCTGCCCTCCTTCAAAATAAGATTTATTGAAATATGCAGTCACAGACGTGGCCTGTATCCGATCTAGAGCAAGCCATGGCTTCCTTAAACCCTCCCAAAGTCACAGAACCGAAGCCCAGACCCCTGTGAGTGCTTTCTAGCACCCTCTTTGTGAGATGGCCAAGGTTCTCCATAGTGTGCTTTATTCCCCACTGCTGGAGAGTATGGAGTGTGGGGCGTGTGTGTGTCTGTGTGTGTGTGCGCGTGCACGCACATGTGAGCTCACTAATTAAAAATAGAACAGTGTAGGGGCACCTGGGTGGCTCAGTCGGTTAAGCGTCTGCCTTCAGCTCAGGCCATAATCCTGGAGACCCAGGATCGAGCCCTGCGTCAGGCTCCCTGCTTTGTGGGGAGTCTGCTTCACCCTCCGCCCCTCACCCGACTTGTGCTCTCTCTCTCACTCTTTCTTTTGCTCTCAAATAAATAAAATCTTAAAAATATATATATATAGATATTTGTATCAATGTAGATATAAATATATCTCATACACCTATATTCTTTGGCTACATGATTTGGTCTTAGCTTTAAACTCGCCACTCAACATTAGAATGGGACCTTGGCTGGACATCCAGAAAAACGAACAAAATCTCATTAATTGAAAGAGCTGTAATTCACAGTACATGAGGAGTATAGGCTGCAGAAGTTCACCCTTGTCCTAATTTAAAAAAAAAAGGAGTAAGATATGAAAAATAAACCATCTGAATAAAAATGGCTTCAAGTAGTTCAGAAGCAACCTCATTTGCGTGTTAATCATATACTAATGACTTTACATATTCATTAACACAAGTCAAAGGCAGGTGTTAGCTGGCTCAGTGGGCAGAGCCGGTGACTTGATCTTGGGGTCATGAGTTTGAGCCTCATGTTGGGCAGAAAGATTACTTTAAAAATGTTTTAATTGAAATAAGTTTTAAAAAGTCAAGGGAACCTCTACTTACTCTCATCCTGTTACACATGAGTTGGAGTTACTGTTTTACTTGAAAAGAACTTCTTTGTAAACAGTCTGTGAATGGGACTCTTGTAGGGGCCTTTACCTACTAATTATTCAAAAACTCTGAGACCAACTACCCACTGCATACCTCCTGGGTTGTTCAGTTCCCTCCTGGAGCAAAGGTACGTAACCTATGTGCCTTTTTGGGAGACAAGTAATTTGATATCTCTTTCGCATTCCAGGCACTCTGAGCCCCATGGGTTTCTCAACCTAATCTAGGGCTTCTCAACCTAGAATTATTGACCTGGGGCTGGATAATTCTTTGTAGATGAAGGGAGACTTTTCCTTGCCTTTCAAGATGCTTACTGTACCCTTGCCCTCTACCCACCAGCAGCTGGGAGCCCACCTCCCCACAAACCCCATGTAAAGATAGAAATGATCCCCAGACTTTGGCAAATGACTCCCGAGCGTCAAAATCCTCCAGTTAAGGGGCGCCTGGGTGGCTCAGTTGGTTAGGCAACTGCCTTCACCTCAGGTCATGATTCTGGAGTCCCGGGATCGAGTCCCACATCGGGCTCCCTGCTCAGCAGGGAGTCTGCTTCTCCCACTGACCTCTCTCCTTTCATGCTCTCTCTCATGCTCTCTCTCTCTCAAATAATTAAATAAAATCTTTAAAAAAAATCCTCCAGTTAAGAATTACTGTTCAAAGGCCACAGTTTCGATAAACGGCTTGCACTTATCTCTTGAGCCTCACCTCCCCATTCATTTAAAACAGACAGTGAACAGTCATCTGGAGTCTTGCCCCAGGCTTACTGCTGCCTCCAATCAGGCGAAAGGACCACACAAAACTAAGGCACAACTGGGGGAATGAAGCTCAGAACAAATTCCCAATGGAGCTCCTTACTGGAGGAGGGTTTCCAGGTGTCTATCTGTCGCTAGTCCCTTGGCCTTGGAGGGATTTCCACAGGTTTCCATTGCTTAATTCCCTTCGCCCTACAGTTGTTTCAGGGACCCCTTGCCTCCCCACTGTCTAAGACCTAAGTGTTGGGCATCTGCTCTGTTGGCCCTACCCTGGGTTAAAGAGATGGCTAAGGGGTGCCTGGGTGGCTCAGTTGGGTAAATGTCTACCTTTGGTTCAGGTCATGATCCTAGGGTCCTGGGATCAAGCCCCACATTGGGCTCTCTGCTCAGCCAGGAGCCTGCCTCTCCCTCTTCTTCTCCCTCTACCTCTGCTGCTCCCCCTGCTTGTGCTCTCTCGTGCTCTCCTTCTCTCAAATAAATAAATAAAATCTTTTATTAAAAAAAAGAGAGAGAGAGAGGCACCTGGGTGCCTCAGTGGGTTAAGCTGCTGCCTTCAGCTCAGGTCATGATCTCAGGCTCCTGGTATCGAGCCCCACATGGAGCTCTCTGCTCAGCGGGGAGCCTGCTTCTCTCTCTCTCTCTCTCTCTCTCTGCCTTCTTCTCTGTCTACTTGTGAACTTTCTTTGTCAAATAAATAAATAAAATCTTTAAAAAGAGAGAGAGAGATGGCTAAGGTGGACAAGTAGCAGACAATCCCAATGCAGTTTAACCAAGGGTCTGAGAGAGGAAAGCCCAAGGAGGCCATGGAATCCCCAAGAAGGGCAACTGCCCCAGCCTGGGAGGTCAGGGAAGGGGTCCCAGAGAAGGTGACATGTAAGTTAAGTTACGAAAAAAGAATGGCAATTTGCAAGGCAAAGTCTAGGCTGGGCTAGACTAAGGCCAGAGAAGGGACTGGAACAGAGGGATGGGGTAGCATGGTCTTTGTTTGGAAAGTAGTGGTAACTCCAAGTTGCTGACCATTTCCCCAACTTTAAAAGCGAAGAGAGAAAAGATGAAGACAGAGTGGTAAACAGGGATCTGCTAATGAAGGGTGCTGCGTGTCAAGCTAAGAAAGGCATTCTTTATCCTGAAGGGTTGTAGATCTTGAAACATCCCCAGAAACACTGGGGGTCAGGGAGGTGTGAAAATTCAGATTTCTTGCTTCAGTTCCCAAAGATGCTGATTCACTTAGAACCCAGCCATCTATATTTTCTTCTTTAGACTGTTAATATGGTGGATTACATTGATTTTCTTTTTTCTTTTTCTTTTTTTGTTTTTGTTTTTTTTTTGAGAGACAGAGTGTGGGGGGTGGGGGCAGAGGGTGAAAGAATCTTAAGCCAACTCTGTGCTTAGTGCAGAGCCTGACGCAGGGATCTATCTCACGACCCTGAGAGTATGACCTCAGCTGAAACCAAGAGTTGGATCCTTAACTGACTGAGCCACCCAGGTGCCCCTGATGTTTAAATATAGAATCTGCCTGGCGTTAAATTATTGGATAACCCCACTTGGTTGTGGCATATTATTCTTTTTATATGTTACCAAGTTCTATTTGGCAATACATTGTTGAGGATTTTTGAGTCTATATGCTCAAGGGATATTGGTCTCTACTTTGATCGATGTTTGGACCATCTCTGTCTGGTTTTGGTATCAGGCTGATGCTGGCCTCATAAAATAAGTTGAGAAGTACTCCTTCCTCTTCTATTTTCTGAAAGAAATTATGTAGAACTGGTGTTATTCTTTTCAGTGTTTGGTAAAATTCACCAATGAAGCCATCTGGGCCCATGCTTTTCTTTGGAAAGTGTTGAATTACTCATTCAATTTCTTTAATAATTATAGAACTATTTGGGTTATCTAGTTCTTCTTGACTGAGTCTTAATAGTTTGTGATTTTCAAGGAATTGGAACATTTCATCTGAATTGTCGAAATTATGTGCAGAATTATTGGCGGTGTTCCCTTGTTATTCCTTTGATATCTACAATGTCTGCATTGATATCCCCAATTTCCCTCCAGATATTAGTCATTTATGTCTTCTTTCTTTTTCTTTGTCAATCTTGCTAGAGGTCTGTCATTTTCATTTGTATTTTCAAAGAAACTGCTTTTGGATTTCATTGCTTTTTTTCTTCTTCTTTTTCTTTTCTTTCTCTGTGTTCAATTGCATTGATTTCTGCTCTTTATTATTTCCTGGTTTCTGCTTGCTTTAGGTTTATTTGGCTCTTCTTTTTGTAGTTTCTTGAGGTGGAAGATTAGATTATTGATTTAAGACCTTCCTTCTTTTCTTACATGAGCATAATGCTATCCGTTTCCTTCTCAACACTGCTTTAGCGCACACCACAAATTTTGATATCTTGTACCTTCATTTTCATTCAGTTCAAAATCTTTTCTCATTTCCCTTGACTCTTCCTCTTCGACCCTTGGATTGCTTAGAAATCCGTTGTTGAGCTACCAAGTATTTAGAGATTTTCCTTATATCCTTCTGTTATTGCTTTCTAGTTTGATTCCATTTAGTCAGAGAACATATTCTGTATGATTTCAATGCTTTTTAAATTCATTGAGGTTTGTTTTATAATGTAGGATATAGCCCCTTTTGGTGAATATTCTTCATACACTTGAAAAAAATGTGTATTTTGCTGGAGTGGTTGGAGTGTTCTAGAAATGTCAGATCTCTTTGGTTGGTAATGTTATTCCGTTATTCTCCATCCTTGCTGATTTTGTCTCAGGCACCTACATTTTTAACCAGATTTGGGGAAATGAAATGCAGCCCTCATATGAAACCCCACTGTTTTGAGGACCAAAAAGGGAATGGTGAAAACCTGATTTAAAGGGCACAAGGTGGGGCCGCCTGGGTGGCTCAGTGGGTTAAGCCGCTGCCTTCGGCTCAGGTCATGATCTCAGGGTCCTGGGAGCGAGTCCCGCATCAGGCTCTCTGCTCAGCGGGGAGCCTGCTTCCCCCCCCCCCCCTGCCTGCCTCTCCATCTACTTGTGATCTCTCTCTGTCAGGTAAATAAATAAAATCTTTAAAAAAGGGGGGGGCACAAGGTGGGATGCCTGGGTGGCTTAGTTGGTTAAGCATCCAACTCACGGTTTTGACTCAGATCATGATCTCATGGGTCATGACACAGAGCCCCATGTGGGGCTCCATGTTCAGGCAAGAGTCTGCTTGAAGAGTTTCTCCTGCCCCTTCCCCCCTCATGTGTGCATTTGTTCACCCTCTCTCTCTCAAATAAATAAGTAAATCTTTTTTTTTATTTTAAAAAATAAAATAAAATACATAAAAGGTTCCAGGAAAAAAGGACTCTCTGACCCCAAGACTTTCCCACTCAGGTGCAGGTTGTGAGGGTTTTCATTGACCTAAAGTTCCATGTTGCCTGGGACAAAGCACTAGGGATCAGCTGATTAGTTCTTTTCTGCCTCCAGAATGGGATTTTGAGATTGGTTGGCCCGCAAGGGAATTTTGACTAGGACATCACCAGTAAGGGCCACAATTTTGTCCTACTGTTTTCTTTGCTCCAGCCCAAGGAGCACACTATTCTTACTTCCTGTCCAAGCATGAGCCCCACAGGCCTCTAGCCCCACACTCCCTACTGCAGTTTTCTCTGGGGAACACTGAGGTGTGGATGAAAGTGTAAGGAATTGGAGGTACACGGAGAACCCCCAGTTTTAGCCAGATTTCCTCAGTCCTCCTCTCCCATACTTCCAAAGTGTGGCTGAAGCACCGATTTGGGCTCCTGAGGGGACCGAGTACAGGAAGAAGAGGGGGACACCAGAAGACAAAGCAGTCAAAAGCAGTGGTTCTTAACTATCAGTGTGTCTCAGAATCTTTTGAGAATCTGAAATAGTTCTGGACTTTATTCCCGGAAAAAAAAATGTCCTTGGGATGGGCCCACAGTTAGGCCCTCAGTTTTGGGGTGTCTGCAATTCCCTGAGGAGCATTTGTGGTGCCCCATCCTAAGAACTTCTGTTTTAGAGAAAGTGGCAACCTATATGTCTTTCTTCCCCTTCAGATGGCAGAAAGCCTCCTTTGTACCCCAAAGCTTCCCCTCCATCTGCTTTTTTTTTTTAAGATTTATTTATTTACTTGACAGACAGAGATCACACGTAGGCAGAGAGGCAGGCGGGGGAGGGGAGGGAAGCAGGCTTCCCACTGAGCAGAGAGCCCAATGTGGTGCTCAATCCCAGGACCCTGGGAATCATGACCTGAGCCGAAGGCAAAGGCTCTACCCCACTGAGCCACCCAGGGGTCCCTCCCCTCCATCTTCTTGAGTGGCCAAGATTTCTTATTGCTATAGCCAATGGCAAAAGACAATAAGCAGAATCTTAAGGGATCCTGAATAGCCAAAACAATCTTGGAAAAGAAAATCAAAACTGGAAGACACACTTCTTTATTTCAAAACTTATTACAAAACTATAGTAATTAAAGCAGTGTGGCACTGGCATAGAGACAGGCATATGGACTGATGGAATAGAATAGGGAGTTCAGAAATACACCCTTGCATACAAGGTCAAATTATTTTTGGCAAGGGTGCCAAAACCATTCAATGGGGGAAAGAATAGATTTTCAACAAATGGCCCTGGGAAACTGATTATCCACATGCAAAAGAATGAAGTTGGGCCCTTACCTCAGGGCATATATAAAAATTAACTCAAAGCAGATCAAGGACCTAAATGTAAGACCTAAAATAAAACTCTTAGAAGAAAACATAGGACAAGAGCTTTATGACATTGGATTTGGCAATGACTTCTTGGATATGACACCAAACACACTGGTAACAATAACAAAAAATGGACAAATTGGATGTCATGAAAGTTTTAAATTATTGTGCATCAAAAGACACAATCAGCAGAGTAAAAAGGTGGCCCCCAAAATGGGAGAAAATATTTGTAAATCATGTATCTGGTAAGAGATTAATATCCAGAATATATAGAAAACTCCTAAAACTCAACAACAACAAAGCCATTCAAAAACAGGCAAGAGAGGGGCGCCTGGGTGGCTCAGTGGGTTAAGCTGCTGCCTTCGGCTCAGGTCATGATCTCAGGGTCCTGGGATCGAGGCCCACATCGGGCTCTCTGCTCAGCAAGGAGCCTGCTTCCCTCTCTCTCTCTCTGCCTGCCTCTCCGTCTACTTGTGATCTCTCTCTGTCGAATAAATAAATAAAATCTTAAAAAAAAAAACAAAAACCAGGCAAGAGACACCTGGCTGCATCAGTTGGTGGAATGTGCAACTCTTGATGTCAGGGTTGTGCATTCAAGCCTTACACTGGGCATGGAGTCTACTCAAAAAGGGGCAACCCACAATTGCACTCCTGGTTATTTATCCCAAAGATACAAATGCAGTGATCCAAAAGGGCACCTGCACCCCAATGTTTATAGCAGCAATGTCCACAATAGCTAAACTATGGAAAGAGACCAGATAGTCATCAACAGATGAATGGATAAAGAAGATGTGATATATATATATATATATATATATATATATATATATATATGATGGAATACTATGCAGCCATCAAAAAAGGAAATCTTGCCATTTGCAATGACATGGATGGAAATAGAGGGTAGTATGCTAAGCAAAATAAGTCAATCAGAGAAAGACAATTATCATATGTTCTCACTGATATGCAGAATTTAAGAAACAAGGCAGAGGATCATAGGAGAAGGGAGGGAAAAATGAAACAAGATGAAACCAGAGAAGGAGACAAACCATAAGAGACTCTTAATTTCGGAAAACAAACTGAGGGTTCCTGGAGGAGAGGGGGGAGTGAGGTATGGGTGGCTGGGTGATAGACATTGGGGAGGGTATGTGCTATGATGAGTGTTGTGAGGTGTGTAAGACTGATGAATCACAGACCTGTATCCCAAAGACAAATAATACATTACATGTCAATAATTAAAAAAAAAGGAGGGGGGGCAGCAAAGGACCTGACTAGCCATTTCTCCAAAGAAGACATACAAATGGCCAAAAAGTACATGAAGAGATCCTCAACATCACTAATCATTAAAAAAATGGAAATCAAAACCACAATTAGATACCACTTTACATCCTTTAGCATGACTACTACAAAAATGAACAAATAAAAACCCAGAAAACAAATTTTGGCGAGGATATGGAGAAGCTGCAACCCTTGTGCATGGTAGGCAGGAACATGAAATGGCACAGCCATGGTGGCCAACAATATGGCAGTACCCCCAAAAATTAAAAATAAAACTACCATAGGATCCAGCAATTCCACTTTGGTATATATTCAAAAGAATCAAAAGCAAGGTCATGAAGAGATATTGTACATCCATGTTCATAGGAGCACTTTTTCGTAATAGCTAAAATGTGGAAGCAACCCAAGTGACCATCAGGGGGTGAGTCAGTAATAGCTAAAATGTGGAAGCAACCCAAGTGACCATCAGGGGGTGAGTCAATAAAAAAATATGGTGTGCCCATACAATGGAATATTATTCAGACTTAAAAAGAAATTTTGCACTATGCTATAACATGGATGAACCGTGAGAACATTATGTTAAGTGAGATAAGCCAGTCATTAAAGAGACAAAGACTTTATGATTCCATTTATATGAGGTACTTAGAGCAGTCAAATTCATAAAGACAAAGTAGAACGGTGGTAGCCAGGGGCTGCGGGGAGGGGAGAACAGGAAGTGTTGAATGGGTGTGGAGTTTCAGCTTTAAAAGATGAAAAGAATTCCAGAGCCGGATGATTGCACAGCAACGTCAATGTATTTAACGTCACTGAACAATGCACTTAAAATAGTTAAGGGCATCAATTTTATGGTAAATGTATTTTACCACAATTTTTAAATTTTTTTAATAGATGTTATTTATTTATTTGATAGAGCAATCACAAGTAGGCAGAGAGGCAGGCGGGGGGGGGGGGGGGGAAGCAGGCTCCCCGCCGAGCAGAGAGCCCTACGCAGGGCTCAATCCCAGGACCCCAAGATCCTGAGCTGAAGGCAGAGGTTTAACCCACAGAGCCACTCAGGTGTCCCTATCACAATTTTTAAAGATTTTATTTATTTAGAGAGAGAGAGCATGAGCCGGGGGGAGGAGTGGAGAGGGAGAGAGAATCTCAAGCAGACTCCACCCCCTTCACAAGCCAGACCTGAGGCTGGATCTCACGACCCCAAGATCATGACCTGAACGGGAAGCTTAACCAACTGAGCCACGCAGGTGCCACAGTTTTTTTTTTAAAAAGACAACAGGCAGAGACATTAAGGCCACAGCACTAGCTACTCACTTAGACCTTGAACCCGGGGGATGATCGTCCCTTAGTTTCATGTCCTTCAGCCCACATTGGATCTCATTGATTCGTGCTTCCAGTGCCTAGGCAGTTGGGCTGTTTCCAGAATGTGAACATCACTCATCTTCTGGGAATCACGATGTCTAGAGACAGACTATGATGACTAGGCTCTCTTCTCTGATTTCAGATTTGTGCCAAGTCCGATATAAGGAGCAAGTACACAGGTGAAAGAGTGCTGCAGACTTGAACTTGGTTGCAGCAGCCCTGCGGGAACTCAGAAAACTTATAGATATATAGGGCTTGGTGGGGTGAGGGGGGAAAAAGAGGGCTTGGTGGGGGTCCTGAATCCCTGTTCAAGTAACTTCTATTTACCCCCGTGGGGGTACAGAGTGGACCCTGAGATCAAAACACATCTTGCATCATTTTATGAGGTCAGTTCCTTTATAGTCGTTAACTGATTTATCACAGACTTTCTCAACCAAGAACATCTTTTGATTGCTTCATCAGGCCAGGGGAGCACAAAGTTTGACTTGGTTCTCCTACTCCACCTCCTCTGTCAGCCCAATAACTCATGCATTTTCTCTGGAACATTCCCAGTAACTGCTGTCCCAAACACTAGGCTTCTCCTGCTCTGGCCCAGAGAAACATTAAGAGCTATCCCCAGGTAGCTCTAGCTCCTGGGGCTAGTACTGCCCTGTGGAGGTAAGAGAGGAATCCAGCTTCCTGCAGATTGGCTGTTGAATCAGATTCCTCCCCCATATTTGTGTGTTTCTACCACACGCTGACTGACTTCCTGGCTCTCAGGGCTCCGAAGGATAAACAAATCAGGGGAAGCCGCTGGATACCGCGGTGCCCTGCAAAGTTAGGGATGCACACCTTGCATCTTAGGGTACTAGCCTAAGACCCCGGAGCCAGATGAGGCACAATGGGTTCCATTTGCAGAGCACTAGATGAAACCATTTCAGGACAAGAGCCGAAAACCATTACCACGCTATATCTCATTCAGCTGTGGTTTTTCTTTAAAAAAAAAAAAAAAAGTTTAATCTTCATTGATTTTTGAAATTGTCCGGGTAGTTCCATGGTTCAAAACTCAAAAGGTATAAAAAGGTATTCAGGGCAAAGCCTCCTTCCCACCACCGTTACCCCTCAGGCTCTCTCACTAGAGACGGGCTCTAATAAGCAGTTTCTTCTTCTGTCCTTCCACCAACACTTTGTTTCATTCTTTATTACCTCCTCTCCAAGTTTTAATTGGGGCTTTTTTTTTTTTCAGTGTTTCCACCGAAGTGCTTTGCTCTCCACTTGTAATCAGAGATCACAGAACGTGTCTTTGCAAAACGCTGCTACAAAATTTGCTATTGCCTGGATTGCATTTTAAGCAATTCCTTCTTATTCCACAAGAGCTAATCCTTTGCACCCTGCTCTGGGCCCTGAGAGGGACCCCAAGATGAGTAAAGCCTTTGCCACTGCCCTGAGGGAACTTCTTTGTTAGTTAGGGACCCGAGACTAGGCATCCAAGATAAATGGCGATAAATGGCTAGAGCGGATGGGGTGCACTGGGGATTCATACGTTGTCTTATGGAAAGCCTTGAATGCCGGAAGACGTGTGACCTCAGGACTGTTGGTTTTCGGTGACCTGGTGATTCAAGGTCCCCGGGGTCCATAGATCTAGGCTCCAACGCCAGCTCCAGCACTCCAGCAATTTCCTTGACCTCTCTAAAGCCAGTCACTTCCTCTGTTAGATGAAGAAAGCGTTTGCTTCCAGAGGCTTGTGGTGCAGGATAAGCAAGATGAGGACGATGTGGTGCCTGGCATGCAGGGGATTCCCCGGAAGTGGGTTGGTTGTGCTTTCTTGTAGGGGAAACCCCATAAAACTTGAGCCCATGGTTGGGGGGGTGAGTGTGTGTAAGTGTGTGCGAGGGGTGTTGTGAGTGTGTATGTGTGAATGAGTGGGGAGGGAGTGTGTGTGTGAGGGGATGTGGGGTGTGTGGGGGTGTGGGGTGGGTGAGGGGGTGTGAGAGTGTGTGCGTGTGAGTGGGGGGAGCATATGTGTGTGTGAGTGTGGTGGCATGTGTGTGAGCGGGGCTGTTGTGAGATTGTGTGTGTGTGAGGGGGTGCTGTGAGAGTGTGCGTGTGTGAATAGAGTGCAGAGTGTTGGGGAGTGAGTGTACGGGGGTGGAGGGGCGGGGATGTGTGTGTAGGGGCACATGTAGTGGAACCTAGTAATAGTGACAGGTTCATGAGCTCTAAGAAGTGGGAGCAGGGACGAGGCAGAGAGAGACCAGATGGGGGCATTACCCACTGGTGGGAGCTCATACTGCGTTCATGGGGTTGAGCTTCCCAGTTGACCGCTAGGGTTGGCAATGGCAGGGGTTGTGGGGGGGTCTTTGACACTTCGTGGGCATGACCATGACATGCTGAAAGTGTTTGCCAGCCAGGAGCAGCGTGGAGGCTGATGTGGAAAGAGACAGGACTAGAGGCATAGGGACCGGTAAGGACAGCGTCGAGGGGACAGGTTCTGAGAGCCGGCGCCTTGTGGGTACAGAGGAAAGGGCTGAGTTCCAGGTGACCATAGGGCTTCTAGCCGGCAGAACTGGGGCTATGACGCTGCCTATAAGAGAACGAGCAAGCGGGACTCAGTTCGGAGAGGGAAATAGTGGTACGTGCCAGCTGTGTCCTTGGTACAGCAAGACACCTAGGGGAAGCAAAACATCCTACTGAAGTAGGTGGTTTGATTCCACTTTCCTATGAATGGAACAAGGGCAACTGAAAAGGTTGCATACATATCAGTACGGAATACCGAGATAGAGCCAATCGCATGGGGCCAGTTCGCTGGTTTCCTGATTCCCCCAATGTTCTCAATGATAAAGAAAAAATCTGCCTAAAAAGAGAGAGGGAAAAGCAGAATGTAGCTTTAGATCTTGACGTGAGATTAGGGACTGTCTGGATGGTCATGCTAATGAGGATGTAGAGAATGCTTTGGCCATCAGCCATATCTTGGGGTTATGTTCCTCTGTACTTTTGGGGGACAAAGGTTCTGAGCAGCTAGATTTGCCCAATAGTGTGAATGGCATGAGGGATAGATGTGGAAGGCCTCGGCTATACCATACTGTCCGGTAAGCACCTGCTCTGGGGTCAGCACCAAGATTCCACCATCCCAGGTCTCCCTGGGCTGGGGGAAGATGACCTTCATGCTAACAACTTTTCAGGTCTTCATTACTCTGGGTACATTCCTAACTCCCCTGTCATGAGCCGAGTGGCATCTTAGCTTGGTGCCAAGGAGATGACCTAGACGAAAGTGCTCAGAGGCTATTAGAAAGGGTTCATTACTGGGGCATGATACAGAAATCAGAGGGGCCATGTACTGTCTGATTCCATTTGTATGAAATGTTCAGAACAGTCAAGTCCATAGAGATGGGAAGCAGGTTAGTCACCAGGGGTGGCCGGATGGGGGAGGAGGAAGTGAAGGGTGACTGCTATGGGTCAGGGTTTCCCTCTGGAGTGATGAAATGTTCCCGAATTAGATAGTGTGGATAGCCGAGTAACTCTGTGACTATTCCAAAACCTCTGAATGATACACTTCAAAGGAATGAACTTTATGATATGTGAATTCTATCTCGATAAAGCTGTTATTTAAGAAAACAATCAAAGTAGATGTCTGCATTCATGTCTCATGTGAAACCCACAAATATGTACGCGCACTGAGGGGTAGCTGCCTTTTCACTGACAGATCACAATTTTTAAAAATGTATTACTGAAGGAGAGTTGACATACAGTTATATTAGTTTCAGGTGTACAACATAGTGATTCCACAACTCTATACACTAATCCATGTTCGCCACACTCGTGTACTCACCATCAGTCACCATAGCATGTTGTCATAATATTTTTTTATTAACATATAATGTATTATTTGTTTCAGGGTACAGATCTGTGATCCATCAGTCATACACAATACACAGTTCTCACCATAGCATCTACACTCCCCAATGTCTATCACCCAACACACTCCATCTCCCCTACCCCCCTCCCCTCCAGCAACCCTCAGTTTGTTTCCTGAGATTAAGAGTCTCTTAAGGTTTGTCTCACTCTCTGGTTTCGTCTTATTTCATTTCCCCCTCCCTTCCCCTATGATCCTCTGTCTTGTTTCTCAAATTCCTCATATCAGGGAGATCATATGATAATTGTCTTTCTCTGGTTGACTTATTTCTCTCAGCATAATACCCTCTAGTTCCATCCACATCATTGCAAAAGGCAAGATTTTGGGGGTTTTGATGGCTGCATTCTATATATATATGTATATACAAACACACACACACACACACACATATGCCACTTCTTCTTTATCCATTCATCTGCCAATGGACATCTAGGCTCTTTCCTAGATGTCCATTTGATGTCCATATTGTCCATTTCCTAGATGTCCTAGATGTCCATATTGTGAACATTGCTGCTATAAACATTGGTGTGCACGTGCCCCTTCAGATGACTACTTTTGTATCTTTAGGGTAAATACCCAGTAGTGCGATTGCTGGGTCGTAGGGTAGCTCTATTTCCAACTTTTTGAGGAACCTCCATGCTGTTTTCCAGAGTGGCTGCACCAGCTTGTATTCCCACCAACAATGTAGGAGGGTTCCCCTTTCTCTGCATTCTCGCCAACATTTGTCATTTCCTGACTTGTTAATCTTAGCCATTCTGACTGGTGTGACGTGATATCTCATTGTGGTTTTGATTTGTATTTCCCTGATGCTGAGTGATGTTGAGCACTTTTTCATGTGTCTGTTGGGCATTTGGATGTCTTCTATGCAGAAATGTCTGCTCCTATCCTCTGCCCATTTCTTTTTTTTTTAAGATTTTATTTATTTATTTGAGAGAGAGACAGTGAGAGAGAGCATGAGCGAGGAGAAGGTCAGAGGGAGAAGCAGACTCCCCATGGAGCTGGGAGCCCGATGTGGGACTCGATCCTGGGACCCCGGGATCATGACCTGAGCCGAAGGCAGTCGTCCAACCAACTGAGCCACCCAGGCGTCCCCTCTGCCCATTTCTTGATTGGATTATTTGTTCTTTGGGTATTGACTTTGATAAGTTCTTTATAGATTTTGGATACTAGCCCTTTATCTAATACGTTGTTTGCAAATTATCTTCTCCCATTCTGTCCGTTGTCTTTTGGTTTTGTTGACTGTTTCCTTTGCTGTGCAAAAGCTTTTGATCTTGATGAAGTCCCAATAGTTCATTTTTGCCCTTGCTTCCCTTGCCTTTGGCGTTGTTTCTAGGAAGAAGTTGCTGCGGCTGAGGTTGAAGAGGTTGCTGCCTGTGTTCCCCTCAAGGATTTTGATGGATTCCTGTCTCACATTGAGGTCTTTCATCCATTTTGGGTCTGTTTTCGTGTGTGGTGTAAGGAAATGTTCCAGTTTCATTCTTCTGCATGTGGCTGTCCAATTTTCCCAACACCATTTGTTGAAGAGACAGTCTTTTCTCCATTGGACATTCTTTCCTGCTTTGTCGAAGATTAGTTGACCATAGAGTTGAGGGTCTATTTCTGGGATCTCTATTCTGTTCCATTGATCTATATCACTAGATCATTGACTATATTCCTTATACTGCAACTTTCATCTCATGACTTATTTATCTTATAACTGGAAGACTGTAACTCTTAATCTCCTTCACCTACTGCTCCTAAGAATTGGTATGACTATTAATACTCACCATTGCATTTATGTTATCTAAATTGTCCTTTGCTAAAACTCAGAAACCCCAGGGATGGGGTAAATGTAGGTGGGTGGAAGGGTGTTTTCTCGGATGATGAGGCTACTGGGTTTTTGTTTTGTTTTTTTTTTAAAAGCTTAAACAAAACCCACCCAAACAAAACCAAAAGTCCAACAAACCACATGACAGTGATTAGTGCTTACACTTCAGATAGCCTACGCTTTCATCAGCCTTGGCAGTGCCGTGGAGAAATCTTGACATCAGAATGAATTGTGCTCATCCCTTTCCCTGGGACTCAAGGCATGAATGTATCTTCCTCAACATCTGGCTGACATTTGATTCCCTTCCTCATTTTGAATGTGCTGTTGTGGGTGTTTTCAATGCACGGTTCAGTACGCATTCTCATCCACACTGCAATGAATACTTCCCCTTAGAACTATATGAAACTCAGTTCAAAGTGAGTGCCCACCATGCACGAGGCATCATAAGAAGAACAAGATGGCCCATGAGGCTATCTCCTCCCCCTGGCTGCATAACCACACTGCTGGGTCCAACGGAGAGCACTGAAACGCCTCTGTGGGTTAGTTCACAGTCATGTTTGGCCACTCTCATGACTTCATTTTAATTTATACCCAGGAAATGTGTCTGACCAATCATTTTGACGCTGCCGTCAACACTAGGGTCCGCCCCAAGAGTCCAAAGAACCAAGGCAGGGCTGTAGGTGCGTACCTTTGGGGCCCTAGGCATGGCTCTGCCACAAATTCAATGTGTGGCCTTGGCAAAATCACGCCCCTCCCCCCTTTCTGGTACATTTCCTTTGTAAAATGAGGGAGATGAGTGTGACAAATTGCTATCCAAGGGTCTTTCCAGCTTGGCCATTTTATGGTTTATAGAACCATAGCTAACGGGGTGTATCAACTTAGAGCAGCCAGGAGGGGGTTAATGCTGAGACGAGGATTGAGAATCAGTGGGATGCTTCCAGAGGCCATGAGAAAGGGGGCAGGAAGCAAGAAGATGTGGCTGATTCCGTTTCAAGTTTATATAGGCTGATTTCCACAAAGAAAGAAGCCAGTGATTTGAAGGGTATTTGTGTTTGTCCTGGATCAAGAAGCAAGCCAAGGGACATGGGGGTTATTTTGGTGATTGGTTAGGAGATTTTCTTAAGTTCAGTAATGGTTAAAATAACTCCGGGAGGATGGACCTTAGAAGTCATCTCCATTTAGGAGTATGGGAAAGAGAAAGACTCCTTTGCCCCCATCAAATACCTCTTTTCCCATTTACCATTACAAAACCAAACCAAACCAAAACAAAAAACCCACAGGCAATCAATAGATCTCAATGATCAGATTTACATGAAGGAGGGAGGGGCTTGCGGTATACAAGGCTCTGTGCTGGGAACTTTATTTCCATCCAATAATTCAGTTTATTCTCTCAACAAAGCCATGAGGTAGGGGCTACCACTATGCCTATCCTACAAATGGGGAAACTGAAGTACTTCACCTTCGCTCAGCACTCTTCCAGGAACTGTGGGTGGTACCAAGCAGTAGAGGCATGGGACAGCACGTTCCCTACCATATACAGTGGTTCTGTGAACAAAAATTATGTCAATTGTCTAGGATAAAGTCACTGAAAGGATTTGCAAGAGCTGAAGAAGATCAGAGATGGTTTGCTAGTGATGTTTTCATCTTCTCACTTGAAGACAAATTTCCCATTTTCGTACTACCCCAGAACGAAGAGAACCATAACTTGTGTCTCTCAGTTTTGGTAAGAGATTGAATGCACTTTTAATAGTTTTATTGTGCTTCCTACAATGACCGTGTTTCCTTCTGGAAAGCAGAGAGGTAGCATGTGGCCTCCTATGTCCGTGCTTTCTCTATGTCCAGGCATTTTCTCAATGCATTGTGAAAGGAAAAATTGTGCCTTGCAAAATGAAGAAATGGAAGGATCTTCCTGGGGAAGAGAGGACATTTATTTTCAAAAATGGAAGGAAGAAGACAAGTCAACATCACCCAGCCTCCCCCATCTCCTGCCCAGTCCCCGGCCCCAAGCAGGGTCAAGTGCAGACCGTCCATTCCTCAAACACATTATGTTCTTTCTACCTCTGTGCCTTTGGGCAGGCTGTTCTCGAGGCTTCTCATTCTCTTCCCCTTCTCCACAAATTCCAAATTCAGTCAAGGTAGAGCTCAATACTGTTGCTGAATCTTGTGAACCCCATTGCCCATGTATCCTGCTCCCCCACTTCCAACAGACTGGATTTCTTTCCCTTTACCCTGTGCACCAAGGAGAGGACTAAGGTATGGCAAGTATGATCAGTATGACATGGCAGACTCCCCAGCTAGGCCCGTCTCTTCAACTTTGTCTCCTCCCCAAACACACAGACACACAAACACACACACTCACAGCACACGCATGTGCACATCTCACAGAGCACAATAGGTGGCTGTGGTTAAGCAGCTGAACTCAGGAACCAGACAACTTGAGTCTGAGACCCAGCTTTGTCCCTCACTAAATGAACGACCTCGGGAAAGTAATTGACTCACACTGCAAATCAGTCGTCTCCTCCAGAAAATGGGAATAATAATAGCACTTCTCTCATAGAATCATTTTAAGGATTAAGTGCACAGCTCAGTGCCTGGCATATAATAATTGCCTCGTCAGTGGTACTTAGTATTATGATTGCGCAGGACCTGGCATATAAAGGATATCATATACATATGTGAGTGTCAGAGTGGTTCACACAATAAAGCTTTAAGGGCTGGAATTAGGGAGAAGTCAGGGACAGCTGGGCTACACAGGGAAGCTGCTTCCCCTGCCTTCATTGTAGTCTCTCTCTGCACCCAGTTCTTTAAAAAACAAAAAAGATTTATTTACTTATTTTTTTTGGATTTTTATTTATTTATTTGAGAGAGAGACAAAGAGAGTGAGAGCACACAAGTAAGGAGGAGAGGGAGAAGCAGTCTCCCTGATGAGCAGGCAGCCCAACGTGGGGCTCAATCCCAGGACCCTGGGATCATAACCTGAGCTGAAGGCAGACACTTAACCCACTGAGCCACCCAGGCACCCCAATTTATTTACTTTAGAGAGAGAAAGCGTGGGCGCATGCAGGGGCCAGAGGCAGAAGAAGATGGAGAGAGAGAATCTCAAGCAGACTCCCCGCTGAGCGTTAAGCCCTGACACAGGGCTCAATCTCACAACCCCAAGATCATGACCTGAGCCCAAAATCAAGGGTCGGCCATTTAACCAACTTAGCCACCCAGGTGCCCCTCACTGCACCCAGTTGTTTTCCTTCGATGCACATACCACACTTTGTAGTCACACCTATGTTTGTTTACTTGTTTGGTGTCAGCCATTCCCAGGAAGCTAAGTTCCATGAGGCCTGGCCCATGTGTGCCTGATATGGTGCCAGGAAGATAGCAAGTGCCCATGAAATGGTTGCTGAGTTAATGAATAAATGAAGGAAGAATTCAGGTAGGGATGTGAGATTTAGGTGGTCCCAAAGAATGGGTGAGCATTGAATACATAGGTAGGCAAGGATTCCAAATGGAAATCCTGAGACAACTGAGCATGTATAAGGTACTCGGGGGAATACAGCCAGAAGACCCACTTGGCTGGCAGAGCAGGAGACCATCACTCAGCTTGCAAAGAGCGGTGGTTAGTAAGAGAGAAGACAGAGAAGAGGTAGGGAATTGCATTGAAAGTCAGGCCACTTTGGGATTCATTCTGCTGGCTAAGGTTTTGGCCTCTTTCAAGATGCAAATATTCCTAGGGAAAGTATGTTATCAGCCAAGTAGGATGGAGTATAAATTCATTTACTTGTTCTTTGCCTTGGGGAAAATTTTGTTAGAGGGGAAAGTGATGATACCATTGGAAAGTGGGGGTAAAAAGTGTATAAAAGGGTGTGTGGATGGCTCAGTCAGTAAAGCGTCTGATTCATCTTGGGGTCATGGGATCGAGCCCTATGTTGGCTCTGTGCACAGCAGGGAGCCTGCTTAGGAATCCGTCTACCTCTCCCTCCACCCCCCATCCTTTCTCTCTCTCTCTCTCTCTCTCTCAAAAAAAAAAAAAAAGGCATATGCAGAGGGAGGTGGAAACAAACCTTTTATCCTCCAGTGTTTCCTCGGTTCAGAACCTGAACCTCAAGCTATTTATAGCTTCTTGTTTTATTGAAAAATGACTTTTCTTTATTAAAGACGCAGACCTAGAGTAGGAGTCACATGGGTGACATGAGGAGGTTTTTAATTATTGATTAAATCTCTTTACTTGGTATAGGTCTGTTCAATGTTTCTGTTTCTACTCGAGTCAGTTTGGTAATACGTGTGTGTTTTTTTAAAGATTTTATTTATTTATTTGATAGAGATTACAAGCAGGCAGAAAGGCAGGCATAGAGAGAGGAGGAAGCAGGCTTCCCACTGAGCAGAGAGCCCGATGAGGGGCTCGATCCCAGGACCCTGAGACAATGACCCAAGCCGAAGGCAGAGGTTTAACCCATTGAGCTACCCAGGCACCCCAATACGTGTGTTTCTAGGAATTGTCCATTTCATCTAGTTATGGTACATTTCCCTGTGCCATTGAAAGTCCTTTGTAAATACCATTTTTGATAGCTGCATAAAATTCTATTGTATGAGCATCCCATGATTTATTTAACCATACTCCTAATGGTTCTCCGCAGGTTATTCCCAGGACTGAAATGAATGTCTTTGTACAAAAAATCTCATCTGTATTACTATTTCCTTAAAATAAATTCCTAGACATGGAATTTCCTGGACAAAAGATGGCGTTTGAAACATCTGGGCCAAATTGCTATCCAGAAAGGCGAGACGAGTTTGTTTTGTTCATCAGCACATAAGAATGCTTTATAATGTTGGGGCTTATGATTTTTAGAACATCTTTGCTGATTTGATTGGTGAAATATGCTACCTTAGTTTTAGCAGGCATTTTGAAATTTCGAGTGACATCCAAGTTTGGTACTGTTTCATTATGCATTTGTATTTCTTCGTATGTGATTTATTCATTCAATTCTTTGTCCATTTGTCTTTTTCTTCTAGTGTATTTCCCATTTTCAAATTTTTTAAAGTGTATCTATTTAGGAAATCTTTACACCCAATGTGGGGCTCAAACTCACGACCCAAGATCAAGAGTTGCACACTCTTCTGACTGAGCCCGCCAGGAGCCCCAGTGTCTTTCCCATTGAGGTATATCTCTTTATCTATTGTCTTCAATACTTATTATAAGAATTTTCAGGGGTGGGGGGCTTGCCTTTTGTTTTTGCTCTTTCTTCGTGTCCAGAAAGCTTCGTTTTTATGTAAGCATACCAATCAACTTCTTCCTCAATGACCTCTTTTAACATATCTGCCTAGAAAGCACTTCTCCATTCTAGAAATTAGATGGATAATCTCATTTTTCTCCTTTTAAAAATTTGTCTTTCATAGATGCAGAATTTGGTTCAGTGTAAGATATGATTATTTTTCCCAAATCGCAAATCATTCTACCGCTGTTTATTCGATAACCTTTCCCTTTCCCATAGATTAGTGAGGTTTCCTTTACCTGATAAATTCCTGTATATTTATGTATACATATGTACATATGCACATATTTTTATTTTGCTTATTTTCTAGGCTGTCTCTTCTGTTCCGTCAATTTGTCTCATCCCACCACTATTATACTACCTTCTGTTTTTCAAAACTAGTATTTGTTCTGTACAAGCTTCCACTGTACATTAGACATTCTTCTACTCTTGCTTACAAGCTTCCACTGTACATTAGACATTCTTCTACTCTTGCCTACATAGTCACCAAGTACATACCAGCCCTTTGGCTCAGGTTCACAGGACTTCCCCGGAGAAGGGTGTCAAGCCAGCCACATTCAGGATGTCTTTCTCTGATGTCCCCTCCTGGGAGCACTGCAAAGTTTCAGACTCCGAGCTGTACAAAGCCAGGTTCAGCTGTGTGGGTGCAAAGAGGTCCACACACAGAGCTCCGTGTCTTGGTGCCAAACAGTTTATTTCCTGGGATGGCACGGAGTGTTGTCCAAATACTCAGGGCAAAATCAAGCCCCTGGGAAAGAATCATATGACTGCGCAAGATGTCCCCAGGCACCTAAGTTCCCACTCCCAGTGCAGGACTGAAGACCAGAACCAAGAGGGACCAAGAGACAGTATGGACATTTCTGAGATACTCAGTCCTACAGGCCTGTTTCTCTAGGTTGTATCTTGTTGCTGGAACTACCATGCTGTTTTAAATACTGTAGTTTTGTCATATATCTTGATAGCATTACTCCTCTGACTCCAGGTTTCTTAGTTCTTTCCATTGGCTACTCTTCCAGATAAATACGACCATCAATTTGTCAGGAAGGCTGGCCTCCCCGCAGAGCCCATCTAAGTTATAAATTTCACCTGCTTAGATCATCAGACAACATCCTCATAGTGAACAAAGCAAGAGCCAAAATGAACCCGGTGTTAGTTAGCTGTGAGATTTCATGCCCTCTTTAGCTTGCAGAGGGAGGGATCTAAAGAGGGAGGACATTCGAGCTACAACTGTCTGAAAAGCTGAACTGAAGATGCATAGCCTACCATGCCAACGAGTTTCAAAGTCTATTTTTCCCTCTCTCCAAAGTGGAATTACTCCCTCAAGCAACAAATATTATTTTCTTTAATTTACTTCTATTGGTAGCATGATGGAATTACATTTCTACATGCTCTTGGACTTGTCTCTGTCTGTGGAACACGAACAACTGACCTAGCCTCTCCGAGCCTCAGTTCCCTTGTCTGTAAAATGGTGATAATGGCCAATGATCTCAGTGTGCAAAATGCCTGGGTTGGAAGCTGGCACAGAGTAAGGGATCAGTAAGTGGCAGCTAGAGCCATCAACTAGAGAGGTGGTGAAGCATATGGTTGAAGACGATAGGCTCTGGGGCCAGACTTCTTGAGTTCAAATCTTATCTTCATTGCTAATTTTCTGATCTTAGACAAGTCACCTAAACTGAACGTGCTTCCATTTCTTCTTCTGCAAATTATGGGTAATGGAAGTACCTGCTTTATTGAATGGAAGGAATGAGTTTGTACTATAATATAGAGGTTTCTGGTACCTATTAGGCACTCAATTAACATTTGCTATTCTTGTTGACCATGCCCTTGATCTTCAACCTTGTTATTTGTTATTGGGTCAAGTGCCACAACCAGGAATATGCTACCTCCTAGTACCATCTAGTGCTTGTTTGGGGAAATTCCAAATCTATCCAGCAAGCAGCAATCACTTGGTTGGGAGGGTATCTTTTTTTTTTTTTTTCAAGTGGGCTCCATGCCCAGTGTGGAGCCCAACCCAGGGCTTGAACTCACAACTCTGAGCTCAAGACCTGAGCTGAGATCAAGAGTCAGAGACTTAACTGACTAAGCCACCCAGGTTTCCCTCTTTTATATATATATATTTATTTATTTATTTATTTATTTATTTTATAAATATGTTTATTTATAAAATAAATATATACATATATGTATATATTGTTTATATACATATATATGTATATGTTTATAAAATAAATATATATATTTATACATACATATGTGTATGTATATGTATATATACATATATACATATATTTTTTTTTATTACTTGTGACAAGCATTTTTTTTTAAGTAAGCTCTATGCCCAACGTGGGGCTTGATCAAGAGTTGCATGCTCTGCTGACGGAGCCACCTAGGCACCCCAGGAGAGTGTCTTTTAGAAAGTAATAAGAACCATTTTTAGGGATACAAACACTTTTCTGGAACTATCTTATGATTCTGACTTTTCTCTAGCTTCTCTCGGCTTGTATTTATCAGTCAATGTTCTTGATTACAAACAACAGAAACTGACTCGGGCTGAATTAAGCAGATGATAGAGCATTTCACAGAATCAACAGGAAGACAGATGAACCTGCCTAGGGAAACGGACAGAAAGCGAGGGAGGCTGAGCAGGGGGTGGGGGAACTCCCCAGTGAAGGTCATGCCATAGGACTGGTTTGGTTAGTATGTCACCATCTCTACTGTTTCTGAATACTACCACCAGGAGTCACGACTGCCTGTGGATGCCACTAATCTGACATTAGCTGCTGCGGTCTCTGCTCCATGCAGTTTCTATGAATGGAATGAACTCAAATACTGCCACTTGCTGTATAAGTCTCTCAAGATTTGAAGTCTTTGGTGAGACCCTGGGTCCCCTAGTGGTGTCCTAACTGCCCAGGACATGTGAAGACACTTATGTGCTTCCCTTGGTGTTCGTGGTGGGAGGTGAGGCCTTGCCTTCCAGATTCACAGTGAAGAATTGCCTAAAAAAGAAGGTGTAGGGGCATCTGGCTGGCTCAGTTAGTAGAGCTCAGGGTTGTAAGTTTGAGCCCCATGTTGGGTGTAGAGATTACTTTAAAAAAACTTTTAAATCTTTAAAAAAGAGAGAGAGAGAGAGTTCAGATATCCGCCTCAGGGAGGGTTGCCAGGCAAAATACAGGACACCCAGTTGAATGCAAATTTCAAGGGGGAAATGAATGCTTTTTTAAAAGATTTTATTTTTAAGTGTACACCCAACATGGGGCTCGAACTCACAACCCCAAGATCAAGAGTCACATGCTCTACTGACTGAGCGAGCCAGGCGCCCCTGAATGTTTTTTTTTAGTATAAATATGCAAATATTGCACGGGACATACAGCAAAAATTTGAAAAGCCAATCATGCCTAGTTTAAGTGAGGAGGGCATAGGGAGACAAGCACTCTCATACATTGTTGGTTTTATTAGTAAAAGTGTATTAGTCAGATGTCTCCAGGGAAACAGAACCAGTAGGAGAAATATATAAAAGAAGATATTACAGGAATTGGATCACACAGTTGTGGAGGCTGAAGTCCCACAGTCTGCCATCTGCAGGACAGCCGGAGTCCCAAGACTGAGAACCCGGAGCGATAATGGCATAAATGCCAGTCCAAGGACAGGAAGAGATCATTGTCCCAGCTCCAGCAAGCAGGCAGGGAGGTGGTGGGTCCATGGATTCAAATACTGATCTCATCTAGAAATACCCTCGCAGACACACCCAGAAATAATGTTTCATCAGGGTACCTCACGGGAATCAAACGGGGACAGCCACTGGGGAAAACAGTATGGCAGTTCCTCAAAGAGTTCAAATTAGAACTACTCTGTGATCCGGTCATTGTGCTACTGGGTATTTACCCCAAAATACAGAAACACGAATTCAAATGGATACATGCACCCCTATATTTATTACAGCATTATCTACAAAAGCCAAATTATGGAAGCAACTCAAGGGTCCATCCATAGAGGAATGGATAAAAAGATGTGGTGTCTATACCCATACAATGGAATATCATGCAGCCATTAAAAAAAGAATGAAATCTTGTCATGGACGGAGCTAGACGATAGGATGCTAAGCGAAATAAGTACATCAGAGAAAGACAAATACCTTATGATTTCACTCATATGTGGAATTTAAGAAACAAAACAAACAAGCAAAGTTGGGGGGGGGCGGACAGAGAGACAAACCGAGAAGCACACTCTTAAGTCTAGAGAACAAACAGATGGTTACCAGAGGGGAGGTGGGTGGGGGATGGAAGAAATCGGTGATGGGGATTAAGAGTACACTCATCTTGGGGCGCCTGGGTGGCTCAGTGGGTTAAGCCTCTTCCTTTGGCTCAGGTCATGATCTCAGGGTCCCTGGGATCAAGCCCCGCATCAGGCTCCCTGCCTAGCAAGGAGCCTGCTTCTCCCTCTGCTGGCTGCTCCCCATGCTTGTGCTCTCTCTCTCTCTTCTGTCTCTGTCAAATAAATAAATTTTTAAAAATCTTTTAAAAAAAATATTCACAACCTCTGTTTGCAATGACATGGGTGGAACTAGAGAGTATTATGCTAAGCGAACTAAGTCAATCGGAGAAAGACAGTTATCATATGATCTCACTGATATGTGGAATTTAAGGAACAAAACAGAGGATCATAGGGGAAGAAAGGAAAAAAACAAAACAAGATGAAACCAGAGAGGGAGACAAACCATAAGAGACTCCTAATCTCAGGAAACAAACTGAGGGTTGATGGAAGGGAAGGGAGTGGGGGATGAGGGAACTGGGTTATGGACATTAAGGAGGGCAGATGATGTCATGAGCACTGGCTATTACATAAGACTGATGAATCACTGACCTCGATCTCTGAAACCAATAATATATTATATGTTAATTAATTGAATTAAAATTTTTAAATGTTAAAAAAATATTCACAGCCTCTAACCCAATAATTCTATTTTTAGAAATCATTACAGCCTTTGACCTAGGAGTTGAATTTTAAGGAGTTTGTCCTAAGGAAATAATCAGAAATAAACAATAACTTGTATACGTAGCACTTGTTGCAGTTATCATTTTTTAAAAATGGAAATAAGCCTAAATATGCAAATAAGGGAATGATTAAATAAATTATGATTGGTTAATGCACATGATGGTATTATGCAGTCCTTAAAATGATGTTTATGAAGAATTTTAGATATATATAAAATTGCTCAGGTAGTGAGGATGATATTAACATGGGAGGTCAAACAGCTGTGAGCACCAAGGTCTTGAGAGTACGTTTCCCATGCAAGACAAACTGACAGGAACGTTCGAAGATAAAAGCAGGGCAGATGACCGCATGTACAACGCACCAGTGATATCATCTTTGGCAACTTGCTGAACCTCTATCTTAGTTCACTCGTCTGTACAATGGGGATAACATAACAACAGAACTTAGAATAGTGCCTCGCACATACAAAGTGTTATGTATGAGCTGGCGTGCATGTGCACACGTGCACATTTGAGGAGAGAGAGAGAGAGAGAGAAGTGGTGATCAAAGACAGTTGCCAGAGCACCTGGGTGTCTCAGTGGGTTAAAACCTCTGCCTTTGGCTCAGGTCATGATCTCAGGGTCCTGGGATCAAGCCCCGCATTGGGCTCTCTGCTCAGTAGGGAGCCTGCTTCCTCCTCTCTCTCTGTCTGCCTCTCTGCCTACTTGTGATCTCTGTCTGTCAAATAAATAAATAAAATCTTAAAAAAAATAAAATAAAAGACAGTTGCCATATGCTGTTCACCCAACTCCATGCTCCTCTATCTTTGCAAAAGTTTCATGAATTTTGGAAAGCAGTTTATGGGGCGGTGGAAGTGGTTCAGCTTCCCCAGATAGCAGCTGCGGTGATATGTTCTTAAAATGGACGATCCTAATAGAAGCTTCCAGATGGCCTCTTTAATGGTAGAGCCCTGGGAGTCATTCCTGAAGTCTTGCTCCTCCAGTTCTTCCAGTGATTTTGCAAGCACGTAATTCCTTGTGTTAAATTCCTTTTTCAAAAGTACTAAACGATTTCTGTTTCTTACCACTGAACGCTAATACAGGGATGAACTAAAAAGGTCTGCCTGGGACACGTAAAGATGCTAATGCCTTTTGACATCGGGTGTGCCTAACCGTACAGGGGAGTCTGAAATCTAGGCGTAGGTCAAGGGTAAGTTGTTTAAATATATGAGTCATAAGCATATGAAGAACATTCTAATCCATAAGAACAGATGAAATCCCCTAGCTAGAGAGTGGGAACAGATCCTGGCCCGGGACATGCCCGGGGCAGCCCAACACTTAGAAGTTTGATAAAAAGAGGTAAGAATGGGAAACCAAGCTGAGAAGGAGTAGCCTGTGAGAAAAGGAAAAAAATATCAGAATATGTATCTCAGAAACCCAATGAGGGAAGTAACTCAAGGTGCACGAATGAACTATGTCAAATGCTGCTGAGAAACAGAGACAAGGTTATAAAAATATCCGTGGGATTGGGAACATAGACAAGAATGTTCCTGAAGGAGTGATGGAGGTGGGGAGGGGGGGCAGAGCAAAGCCCCATGGAGCAAGTGGAGGGGAGGGAGGGAGTCAAGGATATAAGGACAGTGTGTGCAGATAGACAAGCCTTCTGAGAAGTATGGAGATAAAGGAAGCAGTTAAATGGAGGGGTAGATAGAAGGAAGATCTGAGGTCCAGCGGTGGGTGGGGGGAAGGTCACGTTAAAGGAGAAGAAATAGTAGAGCAGGTGTATTGCACACCGGCATGATCAAGCAGACAGGATGATATTAATATGCAAGAGAGATGACACACAACTGTGGGCACAGAGGTCTTGACGGTACGCAAGGCAAACAGGTGCAAAGCCCAAGGGGGACACCATGGACACGAGGAAGGATGTTCTCTGCATTGCACCAAAAAGGAAAACAGAGAATGGAGACACACAGAGAGGGTGGTGGGTTTGGTGGGGGGGGGGAGATAAGGGAGTTTCCATCTAATTGCTTTTATTTTCCCAATGAAATAAAATGCAAGGTCATCTGTTGTGAATGAAAACAGAGAGGGGATATAGGAGGTCTGCAAAGCAGGGGGGTGGTGTGATAAAGCATGAGAGAGGGTGGAAGGATGGACTGTGGTTATATGGTATCATTGTGGGATGCATTGTCCATTTGAGACTTATGCTGAAAGAGTTTCAAGTGAGTCCTTCTCCATCCCGTTCCCAGGTCACCACTGATCTGTTTTCTGTCACCATAGATTAGATTGCATTTTCTGGAGATTTATATCAATGGAATCATGTATCATGTGCACCTTTTGGTCCCTAAATCTTTCATATTTTTGATGCTACAGGAAATGGCATCTTTTTCATTTCAATTTCTGACCATTCATTGCTATTATCTAGAACTAAAATTGATACTTCTGTGCCAACTCTGTCTCCTTCAACCTTGCTAAATTCATTCATTAGCTCTAGTAGCTTCTTTCTAGAAGCTATCGATTTCTTATATAAATGGGCATTGAATCCATGAACAAAAGTTTTACTTCTTCTAAAAAATATATAACTTTTTTCCAAGTGAGACCAGCCAGTAGGGTATGGTACTTCCTGCTACCATGTTCAACGGTTTATGTGTAATTGGGGAATAGGGGAACAGCTGGGTTTCACCAGGGTTAGGTTTTTGAAAAGGTCTAGTGTGTGACCAAGAGGGAAGGTGGCCAATGGATGGTAGATGGAAAAGCTGGTTGGGGTTGAAGACCATCAAGGAAGTAGAAGGCCAGGGTATAGAATGGGTCGTCCATGTGGACATTAAAGTCACCAAGAATGTTGAACTTGAGGGGGACAACTGAGTCTGAAGGAAATGGCTCCCTCAGTAGAATGTATACATCTCCTGTTCTAGGCTTCTAGAGGGTGGAAGGGCCCAGGGTGTAGATCTCAGACATTCTGGGACTCTGCCCCCTCCCTAATATGCACTTAAAGTTAGGGGGTCGAGCACTGGCCTGGGCTGGCTCACACACCACCTCTTCGACCCTAAGAGGACTTCACTCTTAGCCAATCCAGCCGCAAGCTCTCCTGAACCCAGACTGAAGGGAAACCAAGTCCTCTTTACTCTCCTCCTTGGGCAATTCAAGTCCAGACCGCCTTGTCACCAGCCCTGGACACCCTTTCTGGCAAGATGGAGTAAGGGAGAGAAAAATCAATTTCCAAGTGGGATAGTGAGATCACACGTATATACATGTTGAGGCATGGAGTCTCTGTGTGTGTGTGTGTGTTTATACACAAGCAAAAGGAAATACGGGAAATTTGTCTTTGATACCCTACACTTGCCATCTATTTGATAATTCCTCCCATTTTATTTAAGTCTCTTGTCCCGGAGGTACTCATGCCCCCACATTTTCTCTAGGCTGAAGAGGGATGCCTCTGTGAGCCCTGTTTCTGCCTCTATTCACCAGTCCTCTTTTATGTGACAATGGATAAGAATGGGTTAATGGGATTAAAAACAACCCTACTGTTGCTTTAGCAAACCACTGAGTTTCCTAGGCAACATAATGCCTGCATTTCTCCTGTTTCTTCCTGTCTCTGAAAGCCCCTATGGAGGGAATGGAGAAAATATTAACCTTGGCCGGCACTCAAGTCCCTGTTCTTCCCTTCCCCCTCGCCCCTCGATTCCCCCAGCGGTTGACCTTGCTCTCCTACTCGGAAAACACTGAGGCTACCAGGTGTAAATTCCCTCAACCTTGAGGTCCCCACATCTCTCCCTCCCCTTTTAAAGGAGAAGGCACATCTCTGTGCCTGTCCTTTTGATTTCAAGGTCTCATGTCTCACTTCCTGCCATAAAACTGGTGAATATCCACCCTGTCTTGTATTTTCAGCCTCTGAGCATGGTGGGGGAGGGGAGCTGGCCATGGGCGCTGCTGGCCCAAGTCTATTACAATTTAGGGAAAAACAAATCAAACCCAGAAATCCAACTTCCCCTGTCTTCCCTCCCGCTCCCTGCAGGCGAGCTCCTAAAGCTTATTGTTTTAGAGCTAGATCTCCCGACCCTCACAGCCCACCCGTTCCTGAGGCCACTGGAACCAGGTTTCCACCCACCTGACTCAACACTAAAAGGGCTCTGGCTTAGGTAACCCAGGGTTTGTTAATGGCCTTGGCCCACTTACTCCTTAGTCTGCTTGCTGACTCAGCAGCACTCAACAGTGTGAGCCTCTCCTCTCTTTGCTTCGTTCTGACCACATTCTTCCAGGCTTCATTCTCAATCTCTTTGGTGGGTTCCTCTTTCTCCACCTATCCTTACAATGGTAATCTTCCCCGAGATTGGATCCTGGCCCTCTTTTTCTCTCCACAACCCGCTAACCCCCTACAGACGCCAGTCAAGTAATGTGAATGCGTAATGGGAAGATGATGGGTGCACAGTAATGCACAAAGAAATATCACCTCCCCCCCTTTTTTAAGAAACAGTAACCCTTGGGGCGCCTGGGTGGCTCAGTCCTTAAGCATCTGCCTTCAGCTCAGGTCATGTTCCCAGAGCCCTGGGATCGAGCCCCACATCAAGCACCCAGATATCCAGCTGGACACATTAACGATATGTCCACAGAGATATTCCTTACGCTTGTGCTTTTTAAACATGAATGCACGTGGCACTCATATCGGCTTCTTGTTAAAATTGGAGACTCTGATTCAGTAATTCTGGGATACTGCCTGAAATGGGCCATTTCTTTCTTTCTTTCTTTCTTTCTTTCTTTCTTTCTTTCTTTCTTCCTTTCTTTCTTTAAGATTTTATTTATTTATTTGAGAGAGAGAGAGAGTGAGAGAGAGCGAGAGAGCATGAGCGGGAGTGCGGGGGGGGGGGGGAGGGCAGAGGGAGAAGGCAAAGCAGGCTCCCCACCCCTCACCACCCCATCCTCCCCATCCCCCATGGAGCAGGGGGCCTTCCCATGCAGGGCCTGATCCCAGGACTCCAGGATCATGACCTGAGCAAAGGCAGATGTTTAACTGACCGAGCCACCCCAGAGCCCCAAAGATGGGGCATTTCTAACAAGCTCCCAGCTAATGCCTCCCTTGCTGGTCCATGAATCACACTTTAAGACACAACCTCCATCTGAACACAAGGTCCTTTCTGCAAGTATGCTCTTTCCCCTGTATATCCCCTCTTGGTGGAAGACACACCATCTACCCACTCACCCAAGCAAGGGCTTGGGGCAAAACTTTGCTGTAGACAGAATGGGAAAAGTACGAGAGGACTCCTAAGCCCTGTTCCATCCAACTCCTTGGCATCTGTCACATCCATCCCTGGGTTTTAGGTTCTCACTAGCACAGCCTGGATTTATGTTCCCATTTCCTCCCCAGGTAAGTCTCCTCATTGGTGTTCCTGCTCTAATATCCAAGCCTTCAATGCATCCTCAGCATAATACTACCAGCATAATACTTCTACAAAGAAAAATGACTTCATGCAAAGCCTGGACTCTGGAGCCAGAATTTGGGATTTAAATCCCAGCTCTGCCTCTGACTAGCCTTGCAACTTTGGGCAAATAACTTAACCTCGGTGTGTCAGTTTCCTCATCTATGAAAAGAGGATGATAATAGAACCTAACTCATGAGAGATGAATGAGTTAACGTATGGAAAGTATTTGTAGCACTCTACATACCTCAGCTGTGATCTTGGCCACATCACTCCTAGCTGTAGTATAGTTGTTGAAGGTAAGAAGGAAGTAGAAAGAGATCAAGCTAGACAGGTAGGCTGAGGCCAGATCATGGAAGGTTAGAGTGTTCAGTCAGGTTCCCTGGAAAAATGGACTCTACGATGGGAATTAGTTTATCAGAAGTTGCTAGTTAGTTTATCAGAAGTTAGTTAGTTTATCAGAAGATGCTCTTGGCATCTATGCCTGAAGGGTAAGGCAAAGAAGCAGGGTCCAGAGAGCAATCAGAACACAGCCTCAGTTGATCCCACAGGGAGCTCTGAGACTGGGATGGCCCCACAGAGTCAGGCCCGCAGACTACCTGCCTCACCTTGTTTTGGGAAGAGTACGGAGTTATCCAACCAGTAAAAAGAAATGCTAATGATGTGGTATGATTGAGGCGTTGATGGTCACTACAATGGCAATCCTATTGCAATACAGAAATGTATCATTCACATGTTGTATACCTGAAATTTACACAATATCATAGGTCAAATATATGTCAATAAAAAAGAGTACATAAGTCACTCCATACAAAGGGCTTAGAAGATTGTCTAGCACATGGGAAGTGCTCCAGCGATGTTAGCCATGACTAAAGACGTAGATTCTCGGGCTTTACCTTAGACCTACTGGATCAGAATCTTCAGGGCTGATCCTAGGAATAGACATTTTAATAAGTGCCCTCCCCCTGCTCCAGATTATTCTGATCCTCACTAAAGTGTGAGAACTACCAGTTTCCCTAGAAAACTCATTGTTTCCTTGTCCACTGGGTGAACATTTTTTTTTAAAGATTGTATTTATTTATTTGACAGACAGAGATCACAAGGCAGGCAGAGGCAGGCAGAGAGAGAGAGAGAGGGAAGCAGGCTCCCTGCTAAGCAGAGAGCCCGATGCGGGGCTTGATCCCAGGACCCTGGGATCATGACCCGAGCTGAAGGCAGAGGTTTTAACCCACTGAGCCACCCAGGCGCCCCCTGGGTGAACATTTTTAAGGCTCAGCCCAAAGTCACCTCTTGCATGAAATCTTCCTAGACTAGACCCCCAATTCCTCCTTTCTTTACCTCCTCCTTTTCGTGTGCAGACCACGATCACAGCATCTATAACCTTTTGACTGTCTGTCTCCCGTTGCTGGACAGTGAGCTCCTTCCTTGACGGGCAAAGATTTTGCATACTTAGTAGCTGCCACAGAGCCTAGCTCAGAGCAGAGTCTCAAGAGGTCCTCAAGGTCAAGTGAATACAGATGGACAGGTCCCTTTTGGGTCTCTTTAAAATCTCAGGACCAAACTCTGCCTACTGTGATCTCTGAAATTGAAAATGTAGAGTCCCTATACCTGGTTGTTTGTTTTGGAATCTGTATACTTCTATTATGTAAGACACAGTCAGCAACTTTGAAGTTTTGGTTTTCATCCTTTTCATAGTTTGAACTTTGTACGACTTTTTACAATAATAAAAGTAATTAATGCTCACTGTACAAAAAAGAAAGCAAAAATTATCTATAATGTCACAACCCAGATGTAGTTGTCATCAACTTTTTTACATTTTAAGTCCACTATAGTTAACATACTAGTTATCAGGGGCACCTGGATGGCTCAGTGGGTTGAGCCTCTGCCTTCGGCTCAGGTCATGATCCCAGGGTTCTGGGATCGAGCCCCGCATCGGTCTCTCTTTTCGGCAGGGAGCCTGCTTCCCCCCTCTCTCTCTCTGCCTGCCTCTCTGCCTACTTGTGATCTCTGTCTGCCAAATAAATAAATAAATAAAAATCTTAAGAAAAATACTAGTTATCATTAACTTTTTCTTTTTTAAGCATTACAATGTCCCTCTTTCTAGGCGAGGTAATGGGCAGAGACAATGAAAACTTGGTCCAACAATTCAAGCTGAAACCACTGTTTGCTTTAAGGCCTATAGAAATCTGAGTTACATTTTATTACGAAATTATAAAGTACATTCATTCAAACGATGGCGTAAAAGAAAATTTTAAAACGAAGAATATGTCCTCATTAGACATTTGCAAATTGTTCTTTCCTAAACACGTACAACTAGACACGACTCTTAAGAATCCAAATAATCAGCTTGAACTTAATGAGGAATCCTATACTTACCATAATGTGAAAGGCGTTCACACTGAGGTACTCCAGCCCCAACTTCTGCAGACTCGAGTGGAAGTTGGGAGATGCTCTATTACTCGATGAAAAAAATTTCACTTATGTCGGAGGAAATTATCTTAGACTAACAGTTTAAATGAGCAAGAGCTCACATATGTTAGAGAAATCACCTTGTGCCTTACAAAGGCAAAATAAATTCTGTAGACCCCTTCTCTGGAGAGGCCATCAGCTCACTCTCAAGGCTCTGAAACGCAGTAAGCACAATCGGGGAAAAACAAGACAGGCTCCAATATGAGAGTTGGCCAACCCACATTTCCCGAGGGAAGCAATTCCTGGTTGTTCTGGTTAAGTGTTCTCTTGATCCTCGAGCTCTTTTGAAACCCAGTCCATTCCCGAGATCACTCTGAAATTGCCTCAGTCGGATGCATGAACCCTTTTTTGGTAACTTTACGTAAAACACACCTTTTGAAAAATGCGTATAGTCAAAACTTTTCAAGTCCTGATACATAAAGCACAGAAGCCGGGGGTCTCCCTGGGACAGTCTAAGGCTTACTTTTGCAACCACCAATTGAGGAAGTTCCCTCCAACCCTAAATTTGCCTTTGGGGATGAGAACTCAACACAGAAAACAAAGTCAGTTGTCAATCAGGTACTAATTTAAAACAAAGCTGTACGACACAGCAAAACCCCATTTATTACATTTTATCTTCTGCAAACTTAAAAATGTTTAAATAAGAACTCCAGGCCCCAATGTAGACCATGAATCTACTATCAATTTTTTTAAAAGATTTTATTTATTTATTTGACAGGCAGAGATAACAAGTAGGCAGACAGGCAGGCAGAGAGAGAGGAGGAAGCAGGCTCCCTGCCAAGCAGAGAGCCCGATGTGGGGTTCAATCCCAGGATCCTGGAATCATGACCTGAGCCGAAGGCAGAGGCTTTAACCCACTGCGCCACCCAGGCACCCCTACTATCCTTTTTTTTTTTCTTAATTTTCCATATTCCTGGAAGTGTGGGGTTTTGGGGCGGACAGGTCAACATCAGAGATCAAATCTGTTGCCACTGAATGCAACCCGGTAACATAAAACCATTTGGTAAAGGGACCCATGGCCAAGAGTCTAAGACTACAGAATTAGAGGCTTTCTTTTGGATTTTGTCCCTTAATAGGAAAACCATGAAAAGTCTTCCAGCTCAGTAGAGACCTTGAACAAAGTATGGTGGGGGCGCCTGGCTGGCTTAGGCCCTGGAGCCAGCAACTCTTGATCTTGGGGTTGTGAGTTCAAGTCCACATGGATTGGAGAAATTTCTTGAAAGAAAAAATTAAAAATCTGGTAAAAGTGGGCAGCTTTGCAGACCCTGGGTAATGCCAGGCAAGTTCAACAGGCCAGAGGAGACAGTTTTCATGATGGGGCTCTCACCACTCGCTGGTTTAGGACCAGTTTTCCATATTTGGGCAAGAACATTCCAGCAAAAGGAATCACAAGTACAGGGTCCCTGAATTTGAAACATGCCTAGTTGTTCCCGGGCCAGCAAGGTGATGACTGCAGCTGGAAGTTGAGTGACCAGGGAAGGAATTGGGAAATGAGGTGTTAACATCCTAAAAGTAAGGGTAGGGTAGGTGGTGTGAATCCTGTGGGTCCCTGTAATCTGCTCTAAGGACTTTGGGCTTTTACTCTGAGTGAGATGGGGAGCATCTTTGAAAACTTAGGTTGTTTCCAGTTTTTGCTACCATCTATCATGCTTTGTGATTTTTTTCTGTTTTTTTTTAAAGAGTTTATTTATTTATTTGAGTGAGAAAGAGGCAGAGATAGCGAGAGAGAGCACAAGCAGGGAGGAGAGGGAGAAGCAGACTCAGCAGCTGAGCAGGGAGCCCAACGTGGGGCTCCAACCCAGGACCCTGGGATCATGACCTGAGCCCAAGGCAGATGCTTAACTGACTGAGCCACTTAGGCACTCCTGTGATTTTTTCTATATAAATCTCTGTTCACATCTTTGAGCACTTCCCTAAGAAAAAGCTCTAGAAGTTAAATTCTTGGGTCACAGGTTAGGAATAATTTGAGGCTCTTGCTGCATATTGCCAAAAGGGCTTTCCAGAAAGTCTATACTCACTCAAAATATAATTTAGTTCAACAATATTGAGTGCCTAGTACTTTATTGAGATAGACATGGTCAAGGGACTTGAAATACACTTGTGAACAAAATGAATCTTTCATTCTAGCAATTTCACTCTTGCCAGCATTGTGTCAGAGTGCCTGCCTTTATTGTATGCTTGGCAACACCAAGTATTACCATCTTAAGAAGCTTCAAGAAACAAAAGGCAAAAGAGAATGCTCCCGTAATTTGAATGATGAAAAGTGGTCCGTTGTTATTATGTTCTTGTGGATTTGATTACTAGTGAAGTTGAATTACTTCCCACACATTTTTTAGCTAATCAGCCAATTGTCCTATTTTTCTTTAAAAGCTTTTGAAAACCTTTGAAAATAATTTAAAGAAGGCAGGAAGTTTGGAAACGTCAGCAGATTTAATATATATCTTGGGAAAGAAGTAGTGCTCAGGTCAAGTACATAAGCTTTAGAAATTGATCTGAAGCCAAAGAGCACGTATAATGCAACTCTCATGTTCTGGAGAGGGCTCTTTAGTCAGGAACTCCCTTCCTATTTCCACAGAATTTAAGAACTCTGGACAAGACCTTTCCACCGACTATAAATTAGAAAGGGGGGGTGCTTTTCCCCAACAATCTCAACATCCCAGTGTTCCCAGTGTTACTTAAGAGCCCACATTAATATCAAATCTGCTTTGAGAGCATTTATATTTTCAAGCTGTCATTGCTCAAGGTTTTAAGTTGCACAACTTTTTTACCCTCTGTGTGAGGCAAGACTTCCTTCAATCTATTATCCAGGGGAATACAGAGATGTAGCAGAAAGGGCACTGTACTGTGATAAATGAAAATTATAAATAAGCCCAGCCCTCCCTAAAGGTATTTCTCCCACTTTTTATTAAGATAAAATATAGGGGTGCCTGGGTGGCTCAGTGGGTTAAGTGTCTGACTCTTGATTTCAGCTTGGATCATGAGCTCAGGGTTGTGGGATTGAGACCCACATCAGGCTCTAGGCTCAGCGGGGAGTCTGTTTGAGATTCTCTCTCTCCCTCTCCCTCGGCTCTCCATCCCCCATTCTTTCAACTACAAAAAAATATATATAACATAAGTGAGATAACATATAGCATTGTGTAAGTTTAAGGTGTCCAACACACTGATTTGATACATTTATATTGTAATACAATTGTTATTGTAGCATTAGCTAACACCTGTGTCATCACTTAATTTTAATTCCTTCTAGTGGTGGGCACAATTAAGATCTAGTCTCTTAGCAAGTTTACTGTTTAAGATACGGTTTTGCTGTCTAGAATTTGCTGTCTAGAATGACTGTACTATACGTTAGCTCCTCAGGACTTACTTATCTACTGGTTGTAAGTATGTAGCCTTAAACAACTTCTTTTCCCTTCCCCACTCCTAGCACTTGATCACCATCATTCCACTGTTTTTTGTTTTTTTGTTTTAGTTCTGTTGTCTGTTTTTAGATTCCACATATAAGATGTATCATACAGTATTGTCCTTCTGTGTCTGACACTGCCCCCACTTTCAATAGTACTTATTTTTGAGGAGAGAGAATCAAGGCTGAAAGGAGAGCTTTAATATACTTTTGGTGTCTTTCCATAGTTTGAATTTTACGACCTTAAACAAATATGACTTTAAAAAAATTTCAGGGGCACCTGGGTGGCTCAGTGGGCTGGGCCTCTGCCTTCAGCTCAGGTCGTGATCTCAGGGTCCTGGGATCAAGCCCCACATCAGGCTCTCTGCTCAGTGAGGAGCCTGCTTCCCCCCTTGTCTCTGCCTGCCTCTCTGCCTGCCTCTCTGCCTACTTGTGATCTCTCTCTGTCAAATGGGTGAATAAAATCTTAAAAAAAAATTTTCAACAAGGGTTATCTGGGTGGGAACTAATGATTTATTCTTACTTTTTTTACTTTTTATCTCTGTTAGGAAAAAGACCCCTGGTAAACCATTTATAATTTTTAAATTTCCCTAGTTTTGTAAAACAAAACCTGTGTGTGTGTATAGGTGTGTGTATGTGTGTTTCACCTGTCTGCAAGAATATAAACCAAATTGCTAATGTGTGGGCCCCATTCAAAGATTGTCTGGGGAGCTGGGAGAGAGAGAATGAATCTCATTTTTTCTTTTATGCACTTAAGTATTGCTTAAGTTTGTTACAATGAGCATGTGTTACTGTGCTACTTTTTTTTTTCACAAAAGTAATAATAAATTATTTTTTTCCTCCTGAGGCTAGAAGTGACATGTGCTCATTGTGGAAAACATAGAAAAGTACAAAGAAACTAACAATCACAACAGTTAACATTTTAGCATGCTTCCTTTTAGGCTTCCTTTTAATGCATTTTTTTTTTTTTTTACAGAGTTGAGTTTTCATACTGCATAGTTTTGTATCTTGTTTTTCTCTCTTAAGATTAAGACATAAGCATTTTCCCATGTCATGCATGTCATAATAATGTTTTGTGGGTTTGTCACATTTCAAGTGGATTAATTAGCTATTTCTCAGAGTTTAACATTTAGGTTGTTTCCAGTTTTCTCATATTCAGAGTGATTTTCCGGGGTGCCTGGCTGGCTCAGTCAGTAGAGCATGCAACTCTTGATCTCGAGGTTAGGAGTTTGAGCCCCACATTGGGCAAAGAGCTTACTACTCAAAAAAAAAAAAAAAAAAAAGGTTTTCTGATAAGCATCTTAGTATAAGTTTTTTTGCATTTCTAAGTGTTTCCTTGGCATGGATTCCTAGAGGTCAAAGTACTGGACCAAACAGTAGATTTCTAGAAGTGGGATTAATGGATAGAAAGTGCTTTTATGAATGACAAAAGATTATATCAATTTCTACTCCCAACAGTGTACGAGAGTCTCATTACTCTCATGCCAGCCTTGTAGATCATCCTTTTTTTCATTGTATCTTTTTGACAGGAAAGCGGTAGGTGACCATGGTATCTCCATTTTTCATTGCCAGCAAGACTGAACATTTTTCTTTTTTTTTTTTATGTTGTGGGCCGACACCATTTTATTTTTTATTTTTATTTTTTTAAACATATAATGTATTATTTGTTTCAGGGGTACAGGTAAGACTGAACATTTTTCATATGCTTATTCACCATTGGTATCCCCACTTCTGTGGACTACCTATTTCCATTTTTTGCCTATTTATTGACTAGCATCTTCTGGATTTTCTTATCAATTAAAATAAGCTCTTACAAGGTATTAACCGTTTCTCTGTCCTTAGATGTAAATTAAAATATATTTCAAAAGTTTGCTTTTGGTTTTGTGTTTGGTTTTTAAAAATATCTTGGCCATAGACTTTTGAAAAAAAAGGTAACTGGAGTCTAACTAAGGCCTTGGGCCCTCATTTTAAGCCTGTTTTCCCTTGATTACATGGAGAAGGTTTGACAAAAGCTCTGTTTAGGGCCATTTCAGCTAACCCTAAATTTAGATCTGTGAAGAAAAAAATGCGTGGGCCCGATTTAAGGATTATTCTGCTCCTATGCACTTTTAAATGATTTAAGAAGATGGGGTGGGGGCAGGGATGGAAGCAGTTGGTTCCAGAAATTTTTAGAATTCTGAGGTAAGACGCCAATTCTCTCAAATCTCTTGCGTGTTGAGAGGCGGAGTAAATTACGTGCAAGCGAACAGAACTCTTGGTGGAAAAGTACTGCTCTGGGCTGCAGATGTGTGCAGGACTTGGTTTTAATTATTTTCCCCCCTTCTCTCTATCCTTTCTTCCGCTACCCACCCCGCCCCACACGCCCGTGACGGTGAAGAGGCCGGCAGGATTAGGGTTCTGAAGGATAGAGACAGCCCTTCTTCCTCCGTAAGGCCTGTTCCTGCACAGACGGTTAGCCCATCGATGGCCAGTGGACCAACTCCCGCCTTCGTCTGGGATACAGCACAGTGTCATTGAGCCTGCCAAGGGTAGCTCGACAGACTACAAATAAAAGAACACTGCCAACAAAGAAACTTCGGTCATTATTCTGAGCCAAAAAAGAAAAAAAAAAAAAAAAAGGCGCAACAACAGAGTTGCTTGCTGATGCGTTGGGACTGAGCAAATCTGTGATTGCGAAAGGGTTTAGATTTCCGAGAATGAACCAATTTGATCCGGCAAGCAGATCTGTCTCCCCCAAATATTGGGAAAGGTGTCAGGCGTGGGCGGGGGAGGGGTGGCTGTGGGCGGACTTGAGCTACACGGGGGTGTCTACACCACAGCCTCTAGCGGGGAGGATTGGAGAAGGTCGTTAAGGAGAGTGAAAGCGGGTTCCCAAGGTGGAAATGGGTAGTCTGGGCCTCCAAGGTGGAGAGAGTTTCCTTGCTGTTCCCCCAAGGGAGCCTCGCGGTCCCGGGGCTATGGGCGGGGAAAGGTGAGGCTTCAGAATGGAAGGCGAGGGAGAAGCTAAGCAAGAGGAATGGAGTCGTGCGTGGCGCGCATCAGGTGGCCGAGCGGGCCTCGGCCAGAGGTCTGCAAAGCCGAGGCTCTCGGAGCGGGTCCCGGTGCAAGAAGCAGGGGAGGGTGCGGAGGAGGGGTGCGCGCCGCGTCGCGCTCAGCTAGAGGCTGGAACGGGGATGGCGTGAGGCTGGGGCCGCGGCCTCGGAGGTAGGGCCGAGGCGGGGGCTGCTCCTGCCGCCGCCGGGGAGGCGGGATCCGGCGGGAGGCCGGGGGGAGGGGAAGGACCGTCCGGAGGCCAGGTGGGGGGCCGGAGTCGGACCCCGCGCTGCGCCCCGGTGGCAGCGGGGGAGGCGGGGCCTGGAGGCTCCGCCCCGGCCCCGCCCCGCCCCGCCTCCTCCGCTGGCTAGTCGTTGTCCGCGGAGCCCCGCGCGCCACTAGCTCGCTGAGAGGGAGGAGAAAGCCGCCAGTTCCGGAGCCCTCCCTAGCCCGGCCCAACCTTTGCTCCAGAGATCATGGCTGCCGAGGATGTGGCGGCGACCGGCGCCGACCCGAGCGAGCTGGAGAGTGGCGGGCTGCTGCACGAGATTTTCACGTCGCCGCTCAACCTGCTGCTGCTCGGCCTCTGCGTGTTCCTGCTGTACAAGATCGTGCGCGGGGACCAGCCGGCGGCCAGCAACGACAGCGACGACGACGAACCGCCCCCGCTGCCCCGCCTTAAGCGGCGCGACTTCACCCCTGCGGAGCTGCGGCGCTTCGACGGCGTCCAGGACCCGCGCATACTCATGGCCATCAACGGCAAGGTGTTCGACGTGACCAAAGGCCGCAAGTTCTACGGGCCCGGTAACTGCGGCCGCCCAGGGGACGCGGAGACAAAAGAAGGGGCCCTGGCCCGGGGCTGGGGCCGGGGGAAGGCGAGGGGGGAGCGGGCCACCCCGCAGGAGAGGAATGGCGGCCCCCCGGCGGCAATGGACGAGGCGCGCTCTAGAAGGGCTGCGGCCGGTGGGGGACGCCGCCAACGCCGGGATGGGCGGGTGGGGGGGACGGAGAGGAGGCTGGAGCGTCCGGGCTGGAGGAGGGGGGGCGGCTGCTGGAGGGGGGCCTGAGGGGTGGGCGAGCTCGCCGGCCTGGAAGAGGGGGCACGGCCGCGCGCAGTGTTGAGGGAGCTTCGAGGGCATGGGGTTTGGGGGGTTCCTCGAAGGAGGGGTTGGTGTCGGGCTGGAGAAGGGAAACGAGGGTGTCTCGAGGGAAGCGGGGGCGAGGGGGGGGCAGGTCCAGCCTGGGAGAGGAGGCGAAGGCCGCTGCCGCCGGGAGGGGCCGCGGTGTGTGTGAAGGTGTGGGAGCCGGAGAGCGGGGGTGGGATGAGCGGCAGGTAGCAGCCGAGTGCGTGCCCGCGGGCGGTGTGTGAGTGCGTAGTCCGTGGCTGTGGCTGGCCCGGCGCGAGTGTGCGTGCGTGCGCGCGCTCGGGATGTGGCATGTGTCAGGTATGTGTGTGGCATGTGTTTGGTATGTGTGTGCGCGTGCTGTGTGTGGCCGACAGAAAAGCTGGAAGGTGAACGGGGAGGCTCGGTGGGGGGAGAGGGGGCGAGCGGATGGAGGGAGGGAGGAGGCTTAACGTAGCGGACTATGGGAACGTGGCGAGATGAGAAGGTAATGGAGCATTTTATTCTATAGCGGGAGAGAAAGGACTAGAAGCCAAAAAAAAAAAAAGAAATTAAAAATGGAGGGAGGGAGAAGTGGGAGGATCCTGGGAAACAAAAGGGGTAGGGCTGTGAGGGCTGCTGGGTGTGGGGATTTCAGGAAGAGCCAAGCAGAGGGGAAATGAGGGTGGATGACTGCTGAGCCGTTGGAGGGGGGCAGGCTTGGAGGGCCTTATGGATGAGGCTTTCTAAGCCTGGTTGCGGATCAGAATCACCTGATGCGCTGGAGAAAAAAAAAAAACACCGATTCCCGGCTTAATCGCAGCCCCGGTGGAGGAGGCTCTGTGGGGGAGGTCCAGCAATCTGCATTTTAAGGAGCTCCCCCCAGGAGCATTTGAGAAGCGGCCGGGTTTGGAAAGTCGCGCCCCGTAGACTATTCCGGAGATGGGGAGGAAGAGATTTTAGCTCCTCTAATACGGACTCCTAAAAACAAGGAGCTCAGGGAGTGTGTCCATATTGAGGGCCCTCTTCCCTACTGGTCCGGAGAGAGTGAAAAGGATAGAAGGCTGTGATCTCTGTCATCTTCGCTCCTGCTTTGTTTTTCCCGCCCAGCCCAACTAATCAAAATCAGATGGGTGAAGGTTCTTCAGGAACTGGTCCCCCTTAGCGGTTTTTCCTTGTGGCTGATTTAGAAGACCTACTTTCTGTAGGCCATGTAACTGTCCAAGGAATGTGGGAACCACACCTTGGTTGTTGTCACTTCCCCTGTCACTTCCACTTTACATAATCCTGTAAATAGCTGTCCCTCCGAGCTACACCATCAAGGACTTCAACCCTGTACGTGGGGTAACATCCCAGGATTGTAATTTGCAAAGTCATTGCGAGGAATGCAGGCCTGTGCACAGAAACACAAAACTCCGGGGAGTCAGGCGACCTTAGTTCTAATCCTGCTTGGATTACTGACTAGCTGTGTGACCTGGTGCAAAGCATTGTTCCCTCTCTGGGCCTTAGTTGTCCCTCTGAAAAATGCTAAGGATGGCCCCCCACCATCGTGAGATCTCCTCAGTCTCTGCCCTGTGGTATCATCCCGTGAGCCCATGAATATGTGACATCACGTGCAAATGATCGTTCATATTATAGAGGATTCTTAAAAATTACTCATTCCGGTGCCCATCATTCCAAGCACGGCGCTTTTGTGGATACTGGGAATACAGCTGTGAGCAAAACAGACACACATCTGTGCTCGTGGAGCTTACATTCTAGTGAAGATACATTCTGGTGAATAATCTCTATTCTCCAAAGACGTTTAGTGCTCCCCTTGAGCCATTTTTTAGTGTTCTGTGACCATAATCTCCAGAGTAGCACAGTCCAAACCAGAACAATTGGCCTGATTTCAAGTACTAGGTGCTACCATGTCCACTAGAAGTATATCTATTTATATACACACACATTTGTGAAAACCGTGAGATGGGTTCTCTTTTTTTTTTTTAACCTTCGTTAGACTCGATAGCATACCATGAAGATCGCAAGCAACCGGTTTTCTTTCGAACCTTATTTGCATTTAAAAGTTGATCATACAGGGGCACCTGGGTGGCTCAGTGGGTTAAAGCCTCTGCCTTCAGTTCAGGTCATGATCTCAGGGTCCTGGGATCGAGCCCCGCATCGGGAGGTCTCCGCTCAGCGGGGAGCCTGCTTCCTCCTCTCTCTCTGCCTGCCTCTCTGCCTACTTGTGATCTCTGTCTCTCAAATAAATAAATAAAATCTTTAAAAAAAAAAGTTGATCATACATTTTGTGTAATTTGTTAAAAAAAAAATTCCTAGGGGATTGAGGTTTCCAGTGACCAGGCCATATTGAAACTTGATCTCATACTTGGCATTATGGTTACCTACAAACTTTAATGTCAGAGTTGCTACCCAGTCTACTTGGGGGGAACAGCACACAGTTGAAAGTACACTGGCTTCTTTTCCTTTACTTGTGCAATATTTAAATAAGTCTACACATCCGCTTTAAGTACCTACAGAATAATTCACCACTCTCTTAGACAAAAGTTCAGTATAATATTATATATAATGGGATTCTAATGTTTTATATAAATTATAAAGTTATTTGGGGATTTGGGGATATTGATTCAGTCTTTCCCCCCCCCACCCCATGAAAGTCTAAAGTGTTTTGAGTCTTCACACTCACCGGAGTGATGGAGCTGATCTCCTCTGCTACCTCTTTACTGACAGGTTTGTTTTTTTTTTAAGATTTTATTTTTCTGACAGACAGAGAGCACAAGTAGGCAGAGTGGCAGGCAGAGAGAGAGGAGGAAGCAGGCTCCCCGCTGAGCAGAGAGCCCGATATGGGGCTCGATCCCAGGACCCTGGGACCATGACCTGAGCCGAAGGCAGAGGCTTTAACCCACTGAGCCACCCAGGCGCCCCTTTACTGACAGTTTTGATGATGTTAACATGGGGATAGATTTCTGGACCACTCTTATCAAATGATTACTGCTACAGATGCCACATGTTTAACACAGTCTCACAACCAAAGATCACTACGAGATGCTTTTGACTCATTTAAACATATCAGTATCATTTCATAAGGAAGTGTTTTCATTTATGCCTCAGTACCTACTATCTTAAAGAGCCATAACTTTCACTGATAGAGCCCAAATGCCTAGAGCCGAGACAGGCTCTGGGTCCAACATTCGCAGTGAATTCTGACCCTTGGATTCAGTATTATCTTGGATGATTTCCCACCACTCCACCCCCCATCCCGCCCCAGCAGAGAATCATTTGTGGCTCGTTTTATTAGCTATTTGAGAATTACAGGAAACAGATGATAACGTATAGCATATTGATTCGTAAGAGTCTGATGACAACAGGTCCTTTGGGATCCACCACATAATGGGAAAAGCATCAACATCACTTCTGGTTTCCACAATTTGACACTGCCAAAGGGGGTGGTCTTTGTTGATGGGGAAGGAAGCCATTTTCTGGGTATGAACCACGGAGAAATTGACTGTCTAATAAAGAATTGGTCTTTGGTTTTGTTTGTTTTTTAAGAGGGGCCATACGGGGTCTTTGCTGGAAGAGACGCATCCCGGGGCCTTGCCACGTTTTGCCTGGATAAGGAAGCACTGAAGGACGAGTACGATGACCTTTCTGACCTCACTCCTGCCCAGCAGGAGACCCTGAGTGACTGGGACTCTCAGTTCACTTGTAAGCATTTTTTAACAAATTGTGCCTGGATCAAATTTCTACCAGTAATGGGATTCACAGCAGTACAATAGTTATTACTAAGCAGCCTGAAACTGGGGAGCATTTTGATAGGCTCCTGAATCTTGGACGGATCAAGTTCATGGCTTGGAGTAATTGCAGCAATGCTGAGTCACTTGCTATGCTTGCCTCCAATTTTGAGCGAGTTCTCTATGGGAACTTGGGTTTCTGTTCAAGTCTTTCGACAGTTTCGCCTGGATTCCACACTAGGATTTGGGGCTTGGTGTGTAGGGGAAAGGCTCTGTAGGGTACAGAGAGAGGGACTGGCAGAAGTCTTGTTGTTTTAAAAGCAGCCCACATTTCTGTTGAAGAATGGGAGACTTGTGTTCTGCTACCAAACAGCTTCTCTCTGAATCTAATTGAGCCTAACTATAGGCCTCATCTACAAATGATGCTTATAATCTGCCCAGCAACAATGGTGTCTGCATTTTTAAAAAGAGAAGAAAAAAGGAGCCCCTTGTTTCCTGGCTTATGCTCCAAGGCTGAGGTCTTTGGGAGGAGGAGGGGAATGAGGATGGGGGTTAAGTTCCAACCTTGAGGCTTGAGGAATTGGCTTTGGTGAAAGCGAAGTGTCTAATGATCACTTTAGTGACGCTGCACTAAGAATTTGACTAATCTTTCCCAGCTTTGATGGTATATAAAGACCATGACCCGCGCTTACAGATTTGTTATTTTACAGTGCATCTTCTCTATTTGCTCTTCTCTATAGCCAGTTAAATATTACTGACTCTTTTGGCTAAACCCCACCATCTTCTTTGAAAATACTGCTGACTTCAGAGTTTCTGGGTTGATCATTAGCCAGCTGCGGTTCCACCTTTAGGTTCTGGGTCCCAAGCAGACAGAAGTAGAGCTTTCAAGTCTAGAGGCAGGTCTTTTTACTTCAAAAACATAATTCAGCTACCTAACATCACCCCTGATTTTTTTTGGTGGGGGGTATCCTAAGGATGCCTTTGTAAATACAGATTCTTCTGTGTGGGACCAGCCCGTTGTAATTTCTAATTTACACAGCTCTCTCTTCTAGAGCTTGCCTTTGTCAAGGAGGTGAAGCCTGGGTCAGAACGTTCTTCCCCTTAAACCAAGATACCCCCAGATCCCATGGTGCCCTTTGAGCTCCACTCAAGCCTGGCGTGGGAGCCCCTAAAAGCAGGTTGCCCGGCGCTGCCTGCCCTGTGTTTGTTGTGCGGTCCCGAGCACCCTGGGGACCTTTTATAACATGTTCCAATAGGGAAGTTCCCATTGTTCTCAGTGATTATTTTGCACAAAAGCAGGTCTGGCTACCTGGTTAGACGGGTTAGTTACTCCTCTCTAATTCCTACCCATACGCAGAAAGGGGAGACTCTCTTGGCCTGGGACAGCGATAGGATTAACCCCGCGTTAGGTGGGCCCCAAGAATGCAGCCAGCCGGCGGGGGGGGGCAGTCTATTGGCTCTGCGCCTTCTCACCTCTTTTTGAAAAATGTTTTATTTCAATTCAGTTTAGTTGACCTGTACCGTAGTACAGTAGTTTCAGAGGTAGAGTTCAGTGGTTCATCAGCTGCACCTTACCGAGTGCTCACCCCATCACGTGCCCTCCTTCATGCTCCCCGCCCGGTTCCCCTCCAGCAGCTGTCAGTTTGTTCTTTGCAGTTCAGAGTCTCTTACGCTTGGCCTCCCTGTTTTCGCCTTATTTTATTTGTCCTCCCCTTCCCCTATGTCCACCTGTTTTGTTTCTTAAATTGCACATAAGAAATCACGTGGTATTCTCTTTCTCTGACTGATTTTGCTTAGCCTAATACCCTGTAGTTCTACCCGTGTCATTGCGAATGGCAAGGTGTCGTTCTTTTCGATGGCTGGGTTTCTGATCTGTGCTCTCAGATCTGTTTCCTCCCGTGCTCTCCTGCCTCCTTAACCACTCGCTTTAACTGCTATGCATAGCTTTTTCCTTGCGTCAGGGAAAAAAGACAGGGGTCTCCTGCTTTCCTCCATCCACTGGACTCCTCACCCCTTCCCCCCACCATCAGCTGCCTGCGAAGTGCTCGCCCCGAACCGCTGCTTCCTTTCCTCCCCGCACCTCCTTAACTCCTGCTGCCGTTTCCAGCCCCACGATTCCACTGGGCTGCTGCTCCTCAGAGCTTTCCAGGGACCTGTTTCTTGCCAGCAGTAACCTGACTTGTCCAGCCCTTGCCTTGGATTTCCTGTCGCGTGCCCTCCCCACCCCACCCCTGCCGAGGGTCTCCGTCTCCAGAGTCCCCGGGTCAGTCCATGGGAGCTCCAGTTTTAACTTAACTCATGCTTCCAGTTTTCCTTTAAAGTAGTTCATACCCTCGCCTTTCCGTTCCCATGGACACCCCAGTACCGGCTCTTGTTCCTTCACACGCAGACCTACCCGCTGGCCTCCTGGGCAGCCTGCACCTGCTCTCCTTGCCAGAATCTGCCCGGTAACGCCCCTGCCACCCCGTGTACACCAGAGCACTGGCTTCCTTTGTCTTAAACCCTTGCGACCTATAGGATCAAGTCCAGACTCTTCAGGCTGGCTTTCCACAACCTTTATGCTACACTGGCTTCTCCACCCTCACTCCCAGTCTGTCGCTGTCAGCTTGCTCCCCAGATCTGTTTGGCCTCACCGGCCTGCCTTTGTACATGGCATTGTCATTTTTCTGGAACCCCCTCTTGCCTCAGGTCCTTCCGTGCATTGTCCAACACACAGCCGCCTTCGTCAGGTGTTCAGAAGTCCTCCTAACAACTCCTCCGGAGCCCTTGCTCTTCTCACCACCCCCCTGCACACAGACATGACTCACTTGGACCTTCCCTTGCCTACTCCGTGCCTGAAATCGCTACCTGTTCACTGTTTCTTCCAAACGAAACTTAATTCTTAACTCCCCATTGGCGAGGACGGTTGGGGTGTGGGGGGAGTCCCGGGCGGTTGACAGCTTTTCGGGAAGCCCAGCCTGCAGGCCTGCAGCGGATGCTTTCAGGTGAAGCATGACAGTGCTCATTTGTGTTTTCTTCTCTCCCTCCAGTCAAGTATCATCATGTGGGCAAACTGCTGAAGGAGGGGGAGGAGCCCACTGTGTACTCTGATGAGGAAGAACCAAAAGACGGAAATGCTCGGAAAAATGATTAAAGCAACCAGTGGAAGCATATCTATTTTTGTATTTTGCAGAATCATTTGTAACATTCCAGTCTGTCTTTAAAACATGGTGATTTCAATATTTAGAGCAGTTTCGAACTTGCTGTTAAGTTTTTGTAATTAACATCACTAGTGACACTGAACCAATTAACTCTTCCGTCTTTAAGTGCATGGCGTGTTTGTGTGTCACAAATCCAGACCGTGAACTGCAGTGCTGTAACCAAACATCAGGACTCTCCCCTTCTGTCTGTGGTTAGTGCCAGCTGCCTTTAAATTGGTTTTTTTTTCCTTGAGCGACACAGGTAAGACTTGGGTATTTCCCCCAAACAGGTTTAAGAAAAAACAAGTTAACTGGGCAAAGTCCTAGCCCTGAGAACCAAGGATCAACTTCTTGTCCCCATGTCCTCAAGATAGCAAATCCCTTATTTCTCAATTGACTTAACTGCATGATTTCTGTTTTATCTACCTCTAAAGCAAATCTGCAGTGTTCCAGAGCCTCTTTGGTATTGACAAAAGAGAGCTGCCCAGGAAAAAAAAATTAAAAAAAAAAAAAAAGAAATCTCAAAGCTGGGCCTGGTCGGGAAAAATACATTCACTGTGTTTGTAGACTACATCATTCTTTTTGTCCTCTGGACACTCAGATGCCTCCACTAACACAGCAATGTACAGTAAGGCTTAAAACAGGATCTGAACATTCAAAAGAAAGCTTTGGAAGAAATCCACTGGCTTGCCGAGAAACTTAAATACAGGAAAAAACGTAGAACTATCTCCCCCATCCCCACGTTCACGGTGGGACAAGAGTGATTTCACACAGTTTGCCGGGAGTGGGAGGGTATGCCTTTACTCTCCGGAGAGCCTTCATACCCTCCCCTGCCACCCCCCAGGAGTGAAGAAAGTATATATCACTAGCCAAGGGGTTTTTTAAAGTATATTCCTTAAGGTAACAGTTATTCTTCTGTTACAAAACCATAGCCACTGCAAGAGTAGTAGGCCAAGTGTCTAGGTCTTTGATATTGGTCTTTTGGTTAACAATAAACTTCGCTTAAGTAGACTGTACAGTTGTATGAATTTGTAAAAGTATTATATGAACTAGTGAGGTTTCAAACTCTTGTAATTGTAGTTGAATAGTCCTTGTATTTTCTTGTGAACTGTGTTTAATGGTTTTACCTCAAATCAGAAAACAAAATGAAGTGCTTTGGTCAGTTAATAAAAAATGGTTTTACCCAGTACAGCGTGGTGGGTTTTTAAACCCTTTAATGTTCTTTAAACCTTAACCTAAGAAACCAGATTCAATCATTTTATTTTAGCTTAATACTCAGCTTCGTGTGTGTGTGTGTGTATTCCAAAAGAAACCAGTAAAGGGGCAAAACTTCAGAGGCCTCATACCACAAACCAAATACAAGCTTGTCCTGTTAAGAAACGGTGAACTGAGATGCCTGGGTGGCTCAGTCATTAAGTGTCTGCCTTCGGCTCAGGTCCTGATCCCAGGGTCCTGGGATGGTGCTGCGCTGGGCTCCCTGCTCAGCGGGGAGCCTGCCTCGCCCTCTGCCCCTCCCCTCCACGTGCAGGCTCTCAAGTAAATAAATATTTTTTAAAAACAGTGAGTTGAGATTAGCTAAACTGCACTCATAAAAATGTGCAAACTGTCATTTTTAAGAAGTTAGTGAATTTATTTTTGTGACTTGTCAATCTCTGCCCCTTAAATCAGAACTTTCTAAACTCAAAGCCACCTCTTCCTTGAGGTCCATAGCAAGGTTATCAAGGGCTAACTTTACTAAGGACATTAAAAGTGCCTTGGCAGGTTTGGCTGTTTCTGTTTTCAGATACCATCTGATCAGGAAGGCATTCGGAAATTCTTATATGCTAGCAAAGTTAATTCGCCTCCTGTCAAAAGGTCAGATTTGCGTATGCAGTTCGTTGTGTCAGCACAACTTCTCAGAATATTAGTGTTTTGCCATTCTAATGTTCAAATCGGCAGAGTTTTTTTTTTTTTTTTAAAGATTTGTTTATTTGAGAGAGAGAAAAGGCACACAAGCAGGGGGAGAGCAGAGGCAGAGGCAGGCTCCCTGCTGAGCAGAAAGCCAGATGTAGGACTCCATCCCAAGACTCTGAGATCATGACCTGAGCTGAAGACATCCCTCCATCGAGTTTTCTTACAAGGGGATATACTCCAACCCGGAGAGGGCTCGCAGCTTTCTGCTTTTTATGTTCCCGAACTGTTGCCTCTTTCTGTTTTTAAAAGGGCCCTGTCCCCACCCCCACTAGGTTTCATTCAACAAATCAAGTTGCCCATTTCGTGCCAAGTACCCTGTTACACCGTGTGCTTCGGGGGGAGGGGTGGAAGACAGAAGCTGGGCCACCTTGCAGCCTGAAATCTCATTCAGATGCGAAGATTGGGCTACTCCTTTTTCTGAGTTAAAACAGGTTTGATGCCAAGAGGAAACCATCCAGAGCCTGGTTAAAGCTTCGATCTCAAATAGCCCAACTCCCCGCCATTCAGAGTGAAATCAACATTGTATCGATTACACGTAAAACGATATTACAGTAAGGCAGGACTTGGGTCTAAAAACTTTTCAAATCTAGCCGGCATATTGAGAAACCACATTACATAAAAGGCGCCATTTAAGATGGGGGGGCGTGGTGGTTACAGGCACCCAGCCAGCGGGGGTGGTGGCAGGTGAACCCCACGGGTTTGTTCCCCTACTTCTATCCAGCCCCCCCCCCACAGAGGCACTGTGTTCTCTCCATGGTTTGCATACCTCCCAAATCTGGCTGTGCATGCCACATTCACCTTACTACCTCAGAGGGCCAAAGAGGCTAATCCAAGATCTAGAACAAGCATCAGGACAGCCCTTGCTGTTTTGGAGAGCGCTCTGCGACCATCCTGCCCTCCCCGCCAACAAGGACCCTTTCAGCTGTAAGGGAACCAGATGGAACTAAGGTACAGCCTTTCTTATAGAACACCAGGAGGCAGCTTGCTGTGCACTTCACGTCAAAACGCAGTAACTCTGGACTGATCAGGGACCAAGCAGTGAAACCCTTAGCTTCTCCGACTAGAACCCCCGCCCCACCCCACACCTTCGCTGACATCAGGAGACTGTAGAACTCGAACACCTCCACCAGGTGCTACAGGGGTGAAGGGAAAGGCCACTGGGCCCATTTCGCTGCCTTCTAAGATTATGGATGAAACTTTTGCCGAAGGGAGTATAGTCTTCAGTCCAAATACTGTTATTTCAATTTATCCAAAATGAAGATAAAACCGTGATCTCCAGGTGCATGAGCTCTGACATAGTCCGTTCCCAGACCTCGGCATCGCGGAGGGAAAAGTCATGTAGAGGCCATATCAAAACCGGATGTGTGTGTCTATTTTCATGGAAAATGCTGGAGATGTGGAACATCCTAGCCAGCGTGCGTGGCAAATGAACAGGCTCTAGTCACCTTGACCATTTTATTTTTAATATATCTGAAAATTAAATATGTACTATTTCTCTAACAATGCAAATGAGACAAAGGGTTGGCATCAGGAGTGCAAAGCAGCTTACTACAAGTAGAAACTCACCCCCCACCCCATGGAATTATTAGCATTTATTTAAAACGTTTTAGACAGTCTCGCAACAAATAAAAATACATTTATTTGGTTCTTACTTTCAAAATTACCAGGTTATGTGGCTTTCTACCTGAGAAATTCAAACAAATTGAACAAAAAGACATCAACAGGTTTTTAGTTTTCTTGAAGCGCTATTAGCAGCACATACAAGGGAAACACAAGAAAACACCTATTTAAAAAGACAGAGTTTAAAGTTCAGGCCCTTACTTACTTAATAGGTCATAGAAAAAAGATGAGAAAATACTCTTGCACCACTTAAAGAACAGCACAATGAAGAAGAACAATGTTAATTAATAGAAAGTGATCACAATATTTTCGGTTCTATTTCATTTCTTACTAAGCCACTCATTCCACTGAAAAGTACAGGATAAATTGTTCTCTTCCTCATTTAAGGCCTACACACACACACACACACACACACACACACACAAGGTTTATTCAAATCTAAAACGCATTACCACAAGACATATAAAAATCCAAAGTTGTACAGAACGTAAACATGAAACCAGTATTTTTACTTACTTCTAGCCCCATGATGGTATTTAGCAAACAAACAAAACCAAACAAAATATTAGATAGAAGTGACTTAGCACCGGTTCTATTATCGCCCCCCCCAAAAAAATTGCACATGCTGTATTCCGTAATTTATTTTTTTTTTTATGTCTGGTTACTGAGAAGCAAATTGTTTTCATGCCCAAAAATCTCTGTAAAGAAAAATTATTGAATGGCAGAAGAAATGAAGATTTGTTTTCAAAACAAGCACAACTGCTTTCCATTACAAACTCATAATGTTCTTTGTTTCAGTGGCATGAAACATGAAAAAAAATAAGGAACAAGGGTCTCACCAGAGGAGAAAAAAATACCTAGTTACGAAAAGTTGTCTGACAAAACACAAGCTCTTAGCACTTTAAAAGGCTACTCTGGGCAACAGTACTTTGAACATTAACAGTCCTTGCTAGTCCTCAGAGGAGAAAAGGCACTCACCCCACGAGCCATTTTTTCAGATGTGACAAGCCAAGCCTAGTGGTGATGGTAGAGTCACTAGCTTGAAGTGGAACTGAACACGAGGAAGCCCACAAATCATTCGTTGGTTACTGTCTCGTTAATAATAAGCATGACCTGCTACGTTACATTCATTTTTTTCGAACTTCTGCATGAACTAGCATATCTCTATTAAATGCAATTAGAAGAGATCAATGAAACAACGTGCGGTTCTTACTTTCAGTGAATTAGAAGATCGCGTGGCCCCTTCAGCTATCAGGCTGCTCAAGGGGCTGGTTCTGAGCACAGGACGTGCCTCGTCATTCAGGGCAACCCCACTGACCGGCATCCCACCCTTGGCCCTAATGGCTGGTACTTTTCTACAGAACGTCAAGTTAAGACTGAAACGAACCACGCCCTATGAAAACGTGGCCCTCCACTACTTCTGTGAATGGAAATCTCCTCCTGCCGCAGCGAGTCTAACCTCATTGATTCTTCCACTGCCGAGTCAGGTATAAGCTTTCTTGGGAAAAAAAAAAAAAAAAGAAGGTCATCTACTGCCTCTGGGGTCCTAAATCCTATATAAGGCAGAAGGAATCAGCCGAGCTTTCAATAGAACATGCGCTGCAGTAAGATGTAAGTCTTTACGAATCTATAAAATATCTCCACTTAAAAACATATTCAAGAAGTCCAAAACCAATAGGTAAAAAGATAAATTGCTTCTGTTAAGAGATTACAAATCCTACACACATACCGATTTTTTCCCCAGCTAGAAAACTAGGGCTTTGCCCTTGACTCCTCCTAACTCCATGGCATTACAGAGGATCGAGGAGGCACTTGTTCGTGTTTGATAAGAGTCAGTTTGGGGATAGTCAGTGGCTTTTTACAAACTGATGTCACCCAACCCTGAGTGAAAGGATTACAGAACCTGAAATGGATTACTGCCATGTCCCAGCTTCCGAAGAGACATTCATGGCACCCCGGGATCTTTCCATCTTGCCTTTTGCGAATCCCACTGGTTATTTTGCTTCAATGCTCTTGCTTTCCTAGGATGGAATGACATAGGATGCTTCTAAAAACAGCTCTGTGAATGGTCCGCTATCTGTTTAAGCCTCAAGAGACAATCCGAGGCCCTTTCCATGGATTGTTCCGAGTTTTGTTTCACAAAGGACAATTCTTTAGAGTACTGTGAACACACTGATGAAATTAATTCCTCCTGGTGGGCGGTCATGAAACCATCGGTGTCACAAACGAGTCTGTGATGTGTCCTAGCTGTCATGTCTTCTGCTACCTGCCATTATGTCTGGATAAAAGGAAAGTTTTGTGGCCGCACCTAGCTTTTCTGGCCAAATCCAAGCATGTATGAAAAGATCCTAGTTCAGCTGCCGTTGGCCCCTTTGAAGGTAACTGACACTAAATGATGGTGTTCTAACAGCTAGAGAGCCGCAAGGGGGCTACTGACTCCACGCCATGTTCATTTGCTTTCTGGCTGGCACCGGTCTCAGGTTGCAGCCGAACTGGAGGAAAGTCTGTCCTTGGATCAAGCTGTACAGGCATGTGGTTTTACCAATCCTTGGTATCTGGAGGTTTCTTATTTCCAAAGTTTGCCAACACACCTGCAGTCATTTATGCTTTATATTTTGGCGAGGGAAACAAGGTTTTGCCTTTGACCTTGCCCAAACTTTTAAGTGCTGCTCTCTTGCTCTGTAGTTCCTAACTACATTAGCTGTATTTGGTTTTAAGTGTTCTATCCTGCACATTGTTTGCTAAGAATGAGGGTGTTTCTGATCTACAAGGCCTTTAAAACATCTGAAAATACAAAGAACTAGCGTAGCCATTTCCAAAATAGCTTCCATAGTTGAGGTGCTCCTGACTGTCATGTCTAATATAATAATTACCAGAATTCAGCATGGGATCTCTAGAACGCTCATGTCTTTTAAACCTTCTGACCTCCTGGTTATATTCTGACTTCCACGGGGTCTCTCTTCTTTGGGGCAAATTCCCCATGTAGAAAACGTGACCACTTTTTGCTGATGCTACGGGCACACGAGCGGACCTGTAGTTTGCCTGCCAGCCAGATGTGCTGTCGCCGAGCCTCCTCCTCTTCCTTGTGATGTAGTCTAACAGACCTCCAGGACCCGATCCGCCGAGCAAGTATTTGGGGACTGCTGTTGCCCTCCTTTTGGCGGTGCTCTTCTCATCCCTAATGGAATGGTTTTTGCCCTCAAGCCACGAACATCTCCGTTCATACTTGGACCTCTCGCCTGGTTTCCCTAGCTTGGGTTTGGAGGAGCTATGCTCCCCATGGCGGCTCCACTTTGAATACAAGGCCTGCGGACTTGCCCTAATTTCTCGATCACTAGTGGTGAGGTCGTCATCATCAAGAGATCTTTTTTCTGGGGAGCTATCATATGTGGCCACAGACCTCTCTTCCTCCTCTTTGTTTACACTAAGGGTTTCACTGAAGCATTCGGAATCACTACTGATTTCCTCTAAGAAATCTGTCAACTCCAGATCTAAGTCGGCTGACCTCCTAGGTGAGGAAACTTGGCTGTGACTTGGGGAGTTAGAATCTCTGAGCTGGTGAGCTTGCATCTTTTCTAACAGATGGCTCTTTCCATCAGCTGGGGACAGGTGATCACCAGCACCACCGGCTGTGTCCTTACAATGATTTGTCAACTCCTCGGTACATTCTTTGGCATAATCCACTTTTCCTCTCTTTTGTGGTTTAAGCTCAGGATCCTGAGTACAAACCTCTTCTTGAACCCATTCTCTTGCTGCCAGGTTTTGCATTTGGCTCGGACTGGTGGAGTGATGCTTCCGTTTTCTCAGATTGATCTGAAACCCATCTCCCTTAGCACAGACAGCCCTCTGCCACTGACATGGGCTTGCTAGATGACTTGGTTCTAGGCAGATGCGGGCATACTCTGGAGTTTGATAATAGTTTAATAGGTAATCAATAAATTCATCTGTTTCATAGATCTTCTGTTTCTTGCCATGGCCTGGCTCAGATAATCTAGAAGCATTGGATTTGTTAGAACTGCACTGGTCTTCCCCCTCAAGAGACTGATCTTGAATCATCACATTCTGCAAAGAATTCTGGTCAGAGACCAAACTGTGACCATAGCCCTCGGTTAATAATTTTCCAGTTCTCTCTTTTCTAGCTGAGTATCTTATTTTTTTTCTCCCAAGGTGGTGGGAAGATTTACGTAAGTGAGCCCTAGTTCTTTTCTTCATTTTTTGTTTTCCTTTATTGTCTGACTTGGCAACCTGATATTTTGGCATTTCCTCCTGATTTTGAAGATACTGGGTATTTAACTCTTCTTGCTTCAGCATTTCCAGCGTGTTCCCTGGAGCCTGGTTCACTTTGGGGCTTGCATCATCTACCCACTGTGGGTTAAACTGTGTGGATCCCTTTAAAGAGAAAGGTCAAAAATCTCAACATGAAAAACCTCACAGTGCAACAATCTCAAAGAAGACGGGGCTTTCTGGCATGGTTCCGAAGAGGTTTCTAACATATAAGGTAGATCCAAATTAGGAACGATATTGCCCAGAGGAAAGAGGAGGTACGGGATTCGATCTCTCAGACGAACGTGAGCTGTGTTTCTGAGGTCTGTGTGCATGATTTACGTACCTTCAAAGCACATGACCACTTTTTTTTAAATCTGTTCACAAACTGGTGAGGACTTCTGGTTCCAGGTCTTAGGCTAGGGGCTGGGGATAGTGAGAGGAATAAGAAATACTCTACAGCCTTCCCAGAAAATCCTAGAACAGGAAATGTGTGTCTCAAAGGGAATCAGCTGGCTTACAAGAGAGCCTGCCTGTTTGTCAGCCCAGTCTCTTCCCATGGGTTAGCTGGAAAGGATGTCCCTGAGCTGGCCCCTCTTCTTCTGCTTCAGTTGGAAGAGAGGCCGCAGGTAGAAAGTGTGGCCATGGCAATGGGTCTGCCTATGCTGTCTGCTCTGCAGAACCGCAGGCAGGTAAAAGGTGGCCCACGGGCCCCACCCCACTGGGAGCAATCACACCGTGCTCTCGCTGACACAGGGGCGCACCTTGGGACAGTGCCTACCCGTGACCCGGGATTTGAACCTGGGGGCTGTGTCATCAATGTCAGTCCCCATCAATGGGAGGCAAGAGTTAGTTAGGCACCACATACATTTAAGGAGACAAATTCATAGAAAGGAGTCACCCTGGGTGACTTGGATGGCTCAGTTGGTTAAGCATCTGCCTTTAGCTGAGGTCATGATCCCCAGGGTCCTGGGATCTAGTCCCACATTGGGCTCCCTGCTCAGCGGGGAGTCTGCTTCTCCCTCTGACCTCTCCCCTCTCATGCCCTCTCTCTCTCTCTCTCTCTCAAATAAATAAATAAAATCTTTTAAAAAATGGTTTAAGTGGCCAATTTAAAGAAAGAAAGAAAGAAAGATAGAAAGAAAGAAGTCACCCCCAGAGGCCATTACAGTAAATTAAAAGATCCAGTGAGACTTATTGTGAGTGTAAATGTGAAATTCTTCTGACCCTGACTTCACTAAGTCTGGCTGTCCACACTCATGAGAGAAAGGCCGGAAATGCTGATAGCCACTAAGTCCCTCTATCTGATCCTGATGTCACTTACTCTGCATATTTGAAAACCCTGAAGATGCATTTTTAAATGAACCGCCTGGGAACCTTTCTGGCCTTTCCTCCAGGCCATCTGCGGAGTCTGATTATCTTTAGGAGGTCAGTAAAGTGGGGCAAAACAAACAAACAAACAACAATAAAAAAAAAAAACAACAACCCTGAAACTCCAAAAATGGAAACTCTCCAAACCAAACAAATTGCTCTGTGATGTCAGAAATTCCTTAGCAAATAGTTGAAGACCAGACTAACGGGAGCTCGCTACACAAAGGTCTCTGTCCAAGGCTCTTCCTTCCCATCCAGACCCCTTGCAGATGAATGGACAAGTCGAGTTAATGGAAGACTCCTACCAACCCCACACCCATGCCATCCGTTCCCCACCCCTCCCCGGGGCATGAGGGACCTAGAAGGATAGATTCACTAGCTATCCTGCTCTGGGATGCACCGTCCCAAGACCACAGGGCTGAGACAGCCTGTTGAAGACAAACCCCAAAGAAGGCAAACGATCTTACACGGAGTCAATTTCAAATGGGCCACAGCGTCAGCGTCAAAGTGTGTCTCTAAGCGATCAGGTACCTACCAACAGTGAAGATGGACGGAGCAAGAGCCTTACAGCAATTTTCCTCAAGAGTACCCGCAGCAGCCGGAGGGCCTCCACCCGCCTCTGGGCCAGCAGGTACTTCCTCTCCTCCCACTCCTCTGAAGAGTCGGGCTCCCGGGCGCTGTCCACGGGGGCTCTGGCCTTGGGTTTCCTGTGCCGGCGTCTGTCTCTCTCTTTCGGGCCTCGTCTCCTCACCCTGCCCTTCTTCCTCTTTTCCTGGGCTCTCCTTTCCTCCTCTTTTCTTTTTCTGGACAACAATTAAGAGTCAGTCATTCAGAAGGCATGGATTAGGCACCGGCTCTCCTTCAGCTCCTTCCCCACTGTTGCAGGGAGGGTGGATGGGTTAGGTTTCCCGGAATCACACAGTGCTAACCCCGGGGTCTGACATGGACAACTTAGGGACTAAGACACCATGGGCGCATCAGTCAAAGGGGAAGGACCCAAAACTGAGCTGGTCAGTTAGAAGCATGTACAGGAGAGAGTATATGAAAAGAAGGCTACAGAATTCAAAGAAGGGGTTTCTCGAAGTCCCCACTTTGTCAGACCACCAGCAGTCCAGCTTGTGGATTTAGCCATCACAGCCGTCATTTCATTTCTCTTGAGATCAAAAAGCTTCCATGGAGTTGACTTTCTATAGACTTAATAAAGGAATAATAAAGGGAAGTCAAGGTACTCAGAAACTCTCACGGCTGAGTACTGGTCCTTGGTACCTATGACCTAACACAGGACCTGGCATGGAAGAATATGGGCTGTTGTCCCAAAAATTCAACTGTTTTGCTTGGGCCCTTATGAACCGTGGCGAAGGGGAAGGAAGGGACAATTACCTGAGTGAGGACTTCGCCAGAAGCTAGAAGATTATCTCAACTACATGTTTAGTCTGGAAATTTGGGAGAAGAGTTGCCTTGACCGGGCTCAAACTCTGGCCGAGTTTCACAGACATGATCTCAAGCAACTCCTATTCACCCCACCAGCCAAAAAAAATGAAAGGCACACGGAAGGGGACTCTTTATCTCCTTTTTTGAATAACTATAATTTACACGAAAGACTGAAAGAATAAACACGTGAGGGGAAGGGCCAAGAGGCCAAACTGGTTTTGAGAGCCCATTTGTACTTCTTGGCAAACCTTTGGCAATCCAATTGCCCTTTCTAGGCTCAAGTCCCTAAATTAGAAAACAAGGATAAGCTCAAAGAAATCAACATGGAGGCTCCTCAAATTCACCAAAAGAACTTAAGCCAATAAGAAACAGAAGGCCAAGAAATCCATGCCTTCCCGCTGAGGGGCTGGTTTGACTGTCGACCATTTTGTGGAAGAAAATCTCTCCCCAACCTAAAAAGTTTTTTTTTTTTTCCATTTTAAATTAATAGGCAAGGTAAACTTGGGCAAATTGGGGGTGAACAGGTCAACTTTTTAATTGGGTGGGCTAGGATTTTCACTGTAAAAGCCGGGATCCCTTTATTTATTTTTTTAAATCATTTCTTCCCAGGTATCTTGATCTAGCTCGTTACCTATTGTCCCTGAGAAGTTGTTTTTTTAAGTTTCTCGTCTTTCAACCACATTTTGGTCTTGTAACAGCACAGCCGGAAGACTGTACCAATTCTGGCCACTCCCACCTCAATGTCACCCATCTGAGGCAGCCATTCACCCGAAGGGATAAGCCCACACGTCAGAAGTGAAAACCCCCCTTGGTCAACGTCAGTCGCCTCACCTTGCAGCCTCTTCCTCATCTCGCTTTACTTTTTTCCTTTCTTCCTCCAGCTCTTGTAACTTCAGCCTTTCTTGATTTCTCCTCCTGATAGCCCCTTCGCTGAAATGTTTGGTTGTGTCAAACATAACCTGTGCACAAAACAATTCAGACTCTCATTAGGAAAGTCTGCCCAGGGCCTGGGTGTTGTCCCAGGCCAGCAAGATAAAACCAGTGTGTACTGAAGAATTCAAAACTCGATGAATTCAAAATGTCCTCTTCCAGGGACGCCTGGGTGGCTCAGTTGGTTAAGCAGCTGCCTTCGGCTCAGGTCATGATCCCAGCGTCCTGGGATCGAGTCCCACATCGGGCTCCTTGCTTGGCAGGGAGCCTGCTTCTCCCTCTGCCTCTGCCTGCCACTCTATCTGCCTGTGCTTACTCTCGCTTCTCTCTCTATGACAAATAAATAAATAAAATCTTTAAAAAAAAATGTCCTCTTCCCATTACTGTTCTGCTGTTTCCTGGGGACCTGCCCAACAGCCCTGTGGGTTCTAGAACCGTCTTTGGCAGAACCTTTCAGGAGCTCTCACATGGCCCCATCACCGAGTCATTATGGGCACAGGCTGTGAGGGATGTGAATTAATTACCTCGGGCTTGTTATAAAAATCAACTGAGTTCAGGTATTTTAGTCACCAGAGACAAAAAAAGGGCAATAAATAAATAAATAAATAAATAAATTTAAATGTCGGGGGTGGGGGTAGAGGAAGGATTGGGGAAGCAAAGATTCAAGAGAACTGACCTACTGGGATCTGAGATTGGACTGTAGTGATTACTGAGCTACTTTGCAAATCCCCAAAATAAAGTAAAAGTCCTCTCAAGGCACTCCAAGAGAATTTGCTTGAAAAATAAAAGGAGGTAAAAATAGCCCTTTAAATGTGCACAAGAAGGCTAAACACCAAATTCACAATCATAGCTACCTCTGTGGGGAGGGAGGGAGATGGTATCGAATGTAACAGGGGATGTTTTCCGGCCAGTGGGTACCTGGGTGGTCACCAGAGCATGTGTTTTATCTTTTGTCTGGCTGAATAGCTCATAATTTAAAAAAAGATATATTTTAACATAAGTAGTTTCACACATCTCACACACAAACAGACACACACGCACACGTAGGAAGCTATTGAAGGCAAAAGTCCAAATTCATGCTCAAGGCTAAGTGAGAGAATAAGGAATGTTTAGCCACATCTTTTCCTCTGCTGGAGTAAGAGGTCACAAAGGAGATGGGGTGGCCTGACTGGAGAGACAGGACGATCTCAAAAGGAAAGGATCCCAGTTTCCTGAGCTTATGTTCCAGCAATTCACCTGACAGACATTCCTGAAAATGCAACCTGTTGCCCCCAAGAGTAAAGGGGGGTAAACTGCTCTCCTGTGGGGTCAAACTGCATGGATCCTCCCTCTCTCAGCAACTCAGGTGGAACAAGCCTAGGAGATAGCTCCATAAGGGTCAGAAGAATTCCTCAGCGCCCCAGGAAGTTGGCACAGAGCCCCACAGAACCAACCCTTCCAAACCACAGTCGGCAGAAGAATGTCCACATCAGGATTAGTTTTCTTCTTAAACATCCGTTTCTGAATGACAACACAGATCTCTACATCAGCCATCGCTCAGAGCCTAATGGGGCGGGGGGGGGGGGGTCTAAGGAAATTTGTTCTAGAGGCTTCCTTCCAGCTTTTGCTCGGGACCACCTGAACAGTAGGAAATGAAAGAAATCCTGGCTCCTTCTTACCTTGATGTTACAGGCCAGAGCTTTCCCATCATCTCCTTTCAGCATCAGCTTCATCCCTCGAAGGGACTCCATGGCTTTCGCGAAGTCCGTTGACTCCTGGTACTGTACGAAGGCCTCAAATGTCTGCAAGCCGAAGCTGAAACCCCCGAAGTTTCCACCGGTCATCACTTCCCTGTAGGGGTCCAGCATAGGGATGTCCACATTCTTGATCTTTCCAAAGCTCTCAAAAACCACCCGAAGGATCTCTTCACAGGGCTTCTCCCCGCTGGAACCTTTGGGCGCAAACCATTTGCAGGGCAAGCCAGCAAAATAGATAGAATCTGGGCTCTTATCCTGGTCCTGCTCTTCGGCCCCATCGCTCACCGAGGCCTCCTTTTCCCTGGGGAAGCGTTCCCACTCTCCCTGGGCATCTGTAGCCACGACTTTTAAGTCCGTTTTCAAGCCATTCAACTTGATGATCTTCCCGTGTAACTTGGCCTTCAAGATCTGAACCAGACTGCGCGTCTCGGCCTCGCCCTCGAATCGGATGAAGTCCTTTGTGCTCTTGGAGAGCCGAACGGTGGTGAACTGGTCAGGGCAAATCAGGCTCTTCAGCTGGTCCAGAACTTCCCAATTGGAGAAAGGCCTCGTCGGCTCTGAGCTTTCTGGGAGCAAGACATTGATCATCAGTTTTGCGATGGGCTTGAGGTAGAGGTGCTGAGCGGCACACAGCTCCGTGGCCTCGGAGTTATCGTACACCACGGTGACCGTCATGGTAGCCCCCGGAAACCTGAGAGGGCCAAAGAGAACATTTTCATACAGATGGTGCAAAACACGGACTTGGATCTTGAATGGTACTAGCACTCCCGGCCTTCCGCTCACTCAGTAAGGGAAAGAGTACTCTGGGGAGAACTGAGACAATAGCATCCGTTTGCTTACTGGGTTTCAGAACTTTCCAAGAGTTTCCATATAAAGTGGACTCTTGAACAGTACGGGGGCAAGGGGCATCCACCCCCCACCCCTGTGCAGTCCAAAATCCATGTATAACTTGTGACTCCCCCCAAAACTTAACTCCTAATAGCCTGCTATGGACCAGAAGCCTTACCAGCCACTGGGTATGTTACACGCATGCTATTCGGTATTCTTACAATGAAGTAAGAGAGAGAAAAGAACATGTTTTGGGGGGGTTTTTTCCTAAAGATTTTATTTATTTATTTGAGAGAGAGAGTGTGAGAGAGAATGAGCATGAGAAGTGGGAGGGTCAGCGAGGAAAAGCAGACTCCCTGCCGAGCAGGGAGCCCAATATGGGACTCGATCCCGGGACTCCAGGATCATGACCCAAGCCGAAGGCAGTCGCTTAACCAACTAAGCCACCCAGGCATCCCAGAAAAGAACATGTTATTAAGAAAACCATAAGGAAACGCAAGAAAAATGGGGGTGCCTGGCTGGCTTTGTCGGTGGAGTGTGTCACTCTTGACCTCAGTGTCGTGAGTTTGAACCCCACGTTGGGGGTAGAGATCACTTTTTTAAAAAAATCATAAGGAAAAATACATTTACACCATTGTATTTATCGAAAAAAAAAAAAACACATATAAGTGGACCCATGCAGTTCAAACTCATGCTGTTTCCAAGGATCAACTGTACTGAGGTTCAGCTTCCTTCACTGAAAAATAGAGATTCTAGGATTTCCAAGAGGGTTTGTTGAGCAAGTATATGTGAAATCCTTAGAATAGCACCTGGCACACAGGAATTTCTCAATAAACACAAGCTATGTTGGTTATTTATTCGTGGCAATAGTCTCGCTTTATCTCATCTGATTCGTGAAGCAACCTGTGAGTGGGCACTGTCATGCCTGTTTTTACAGATGGGGAAATTCACACAGATTCCGGAAAATGAAATGACTTGCCCACACATTGAGACCGCAGGATGCCAAGCCTGTTGAGTGACTGCTCTCAAAGGCAGAATCCCATAAGAACTGGCTGGGGGTGCTACAGAAACAGGGCATTCACGAACACACACCTGACTTTGCATTCTAGGTCGTACGTGGACACAACGGCTCGGATGCCTCCAGTCTATTGACATGAACTAAACTGAACTCTAAGTTCAAGTACAGGAGAGACAACCTCCTCTAATGAGTGACCAAATGAATTTGCCCTCTATTCTGGGACTGGAAAACCTTCCAAACATGAGTGCTACCTGGCATTTCCTATTAACAAACTTTCTCAAGCTGCCCCGAGGTGAGTAAGATCCCTAATACTGGGAATTGAGGATTTCTGCTCCTATTTGCTGACTTCAAAGAGCACTTCCCAATAAAGGAGTTCTTCCTAAAGTGTATACATTCGGAGTCCATATAACCCGACCTTCTCACTAATGTCAACTTCAGAGAGGTTTAAACTCAAACATATGCGGGTAGCTGATGGAAATTCTAACACAAAATTTACTATTAAATCTTAGTTAACTTTATAGGTGCATAATTTTTAAAATTTTTTAATTTAAATTCAATTTAGTTCATATATAGTGTATTATTAGTTTCAGGGGTAGAATTTAGTGATTCATCAGTTGCATATAATAATCCATTTACAAAATAACTGTCCATAAAGGACAAGCCATATCAATTTCCTTGAGTTTGTATAAGCTGGTTTTTTTTAAAGGCCTCCAAAGGCTGTATCTAAGATACTAAGGTACTAAGAATTCTTATAATAGCAACACTGAACTGGGATGTTATGAAAACAAGCATGTTTTCTTTCTCCAAAAACATTATCAAAATAGCAAAACGAAGAAGAAAATTCAGTTAGTTTGCTGCAATTTGCAACCTAAATAAGAGTTAACGCTAAGCTCCTTTAGGAGAAAAATTAATTTGATATCCAACTACGATATATTGAACTCCAAAATTTATCTATAGTCAATAGGTATTTGCTTATACAACCTAATTTAAAGCAACGGCTTTTTTTTTAAAAAAGATTTTATTTATTTATTTGAGAGAGGGAAAGTGAGAGAGCCAAGAGATAGGGGAGGGCCAGAGGGAGAAGCAGAGTCCCCTGCTGAAAGACTAGACCCTGGGACCCCGGGATCATGACCCGGAGCCAAAGGCAGACACTTAACCGACTGAGCCACCCAGGCGCCCTTAAAGCAACAGCTTTTAAAAAAACATTCCAGAAAAAAATAAACACAAAGTAGTTGACCACTTCAAAGTAACCAGGTTTGTCATGCTCTTCCCACTTATTCCAGCGCTATTGCCTCTGTGTTAAACATCTCAAAATGTTTCCTTTCGGATGGATTTCAAAGTCTGGTTTACGTCTTTTAAATAGTCTTGATGGATGTCAATTTGGAAATTCTTTTTTCATGGCTTTGATATTTAGAAATTATCAACAATTACCTAGAATCAAGAATGTTGCATAAAATGGGTAACTATAAAAAGCAAACGGATTTTCTGGGCACCTGGGTGGCTCAGTCAATCAAGCATCTTTCTTTGGCTCAGGTCATGAACCCGGAGTCTCCGGATCAAGTCCCACGTCCGGCTCCCCGCTCAGCAGGGAGTCTGCTTCTCCCTCTGATCTTCCCCCCTCTCCTGATTTCTCTCTCTCTCTCTCAAATAAATAAATAAAATCTTAAAAAAAATGATTTTCTTAATTGCCTTATAACCACCCCCCCTTAAAAGGAGATTCTAATAAAGGCTCTAATTCTTTCTTTTTTAATTTGTTCATACATCGTTGAATGAGTTTAGAGCTTTGAAAGATGACACCTCTGAAGGACAACATTCATTTGGATGTCACGGTAGAACAGTTACAAAAATAATCCCAGGTTACCACCCAGCCCTATAGCCACACTCTGCAATGTGACTTCAAGTCATCGCTGCTGAGAGATAAAATCTAATTCCCCCCAGGTTTTGAATGTAAGTTGGCTTTCCCCACACACACACCACTAGAATGTGGCAAAAGTGACAAAACGCCAGTTCTAGGCCTAGGTCTCAAGCGGCCCTTAATCTCCTGGAACCCTGCCATGCCAGGAGCACATGCCTGAGCTGGCCTGCTGGAGGATTCTGGACCAAATGGAAAAGAGCCCCCTGGTGGCTGATGAGACATCCTCATCAAGCCAGACCCTGGCCAACCCACCACCTGACCATGAACCCCTGAGCGAACCCAATAGTCCAGCCAACCTATAGACCTGGGAGAAATAATAAATCACTATTATTTAAGCCACTAAGTTTGGGGCTGGTTTGTTACACAATAGCTAACTGATACAAACATCTAGCTCTTAATTAATTAATTTCAAGATACACAATTCCACTTAATAGTTTTTACACAAATGAATACAAATAATAAAAACCAATTTCTGGGAGAGTTTTGGGGAGAAAAACACAGGCACTTTCATGTCTTGCTTGAGATAATGTACATCATTCTTTCCTAGAATAATTTAGCAAAACAAACCAAGACTCATAAAAAGGCTCATCTCCTCGGATCAAGAAACCTGCTCTAGAAACTCATCCTAGAGAAATAATCAAAAATAAGAAAAAAACATGGGGTGCCTGGCTGGCTTAGTAGGTCAAGCGTGTGACTCTAGATCTCAGGGGTATGATTTCAAGCCCCATGTTGGGCATGGAGCCTACTTTAAAAAACAAAATGCTCAAAGCTAAAAAAAAAAAAAAAATGCTGGGACCCCTGGGTGGCTCAGTGTGTTAAAGCCTCTGCCTTCGGCTCAGGTCATGATCCCAGGGTTCTGGGATTGAGCCCCGCATCGGGCTCCTTGCTCGGCGGGGAGCCTGCTTCTCTCGCTGGCTCGGCCTGCCTCTCTGCCTGCTTGTGTGTACTCTCTCTCTCTCTCTCTCTCTGGCAAATAAATAAAATCTTTAAAAAAAAATGCTCAAAGCTGCTTATTACAGTGTCATTTGGATATAATTTTGTCCAAACCATGTATATATGGGAATAAAGTCCAGAAATTGTTATGACTTTTTGTATAGTAGTTTTAATAAAACGTTCTGCTAATGTAATCCAACTTTCAACTGATGCGTTTTTAGTCACTCATTTCAAAGTATAAATGGATCTTATTTAAAAAGTTCTTCTGCTTCAGGGGCACCTGGGTAGCTCAGTTGTTGAGCGGCTGCCTTCAGCTCAGGTCATGATCCCAGGATCCTGGGATCGAGCCCCACATCGGGCTCCCTGCTCTTCGGGGATTCTGCTTCTCCCTCTCCCACTCCCCACTTGTATTCCCTCTCTCACTGTCTCTTTCTGTCAAATAAATAAATAAAATCTTTTAAAAAATAAAAATAAAAAGTTCTTCTGCTTAAAATTAAATTCACAAAGACTACTAAAAATCATCACTTTTGAGATTTACTGTATGCCTCATGTCCCTCACAAGGGTGATTTCTACAGACTAAAGCAAGTGTCTATATTTTAGCCAGATGTCTCCATTCTCCTGCAATGTCAAAAAGGCTCTTATCAAATTTGGAGAGAAATGAGTCAAATTCTATGGCAGGTGTAGATGAGCTCTCCTTGGGATGAGAAAACAAAGAACCAATCACCATGGAAAGTCAACATTTGGCAGTCACTAGCAGAGGAGGCCTCGGCAAGAAGACAGGAGCAGCCAGACACGTCGGAGTGAAGAAAGGGGGTTAGTCAATGGTATTAACTATTCCTAAGAGGCCAAGTAAGATGAGAATAGAGAAACATCCACTGAATTTTTTTAAATTTATTTTTAAGTAGTCCCTACACCCAACGTGGGACTCGAACTCACAACCCTGAGATCAAGGGCCACATGCTCCACCGACTGAGCTGGCCAGGTACCCCAAGAAGTGTCCACTGAATTTTGCAGCATAGAGGCTGTAATTTGGGCAAAAACCCAAATTATAGTAAGTTGAAGTTTTAAAAAGAAGTAGAGAAGCAGGGAGAGTGTGTGGATTATGATTTTAGGAAATGGAGCAAGAGTGCCTGGCTGGCTTAGTCAGAAGAGCATGGGACTCTTGATCTCGGGGTTGTGAGTTCAAGCCCCACATTGGGCAGAGAGCTCACTATTTAAAAAAAAAAAAAGGGAAAAAAGAAGGAGAGAGAAAGAAAGGGGGCAATATTAGGAGCATGTTATAGGGTCAGTTGAGGCTTTAAGGATCAGGGGATATACTGTATGAGAAAGTGATTTGGATTGTAACTTGCTATGTACATGTAAAGAGAAATCCAGAAAGAAGATGGCCAGGGACACAGCCCTGGGGAGCACCCTCATTTAGAGAGTGGGGAAAGAGACTCAGAGGTGTTCAGCTCAAGACAGATGAGCATGTCTTCTGCTCTATGTGCTTCCTTGGTGCTGGGGTTTTAAGAAGGATTGTCTGACCTCAAGCACTTTATGGTCTGTTGCTATGTTTCACAAAATACAGTCGTGTGAATCACCTGCATCCAAATAGGCTTGTCTTTTTTTTTTTAATTTATTTATTTGACAGAGAGACAGCAAGAGCAGGAATGCAAGCAAGGGGAGTAGGAGAGGGAGAAGCAGGCTTCCCACCGAGACAGGAGCCCAATGCGGGGCTTGATCCCAGGACCCTGAGATCATGACCTGAGCCAAAGGCAGACGCTTAATGACTGAGCCACCCAGGGCCCCCCAGATAGGCTTGTCTTAAATAAAAATTCCAGGGTCTCGCCTCAGGCCTCCTGAGTCAGAATTTTGGGGGATGATGCCAAGAATTGGAAATACTGTTCTAGAAATGTTTTGTTTATGAAGGGTCTTACCATAATTTCTAGAACCACTCCTCTCGTGGAGGGTCTGGGTTATTTTCACTTTGTTTCTCTTGTGGACACTGCCAGCGTGAACGCTGAGGTAGTACCCAGCATAGGGATAAGACTGTGGGTTCCAGAACAGCACTGCTGGGATTTAAGCCCAACTCTTATCACTTACTAGCTCTGTGATTCGGGGCAAACTGTGTAAGTCCTCTATACTTCGGTGTGTTCATTTTAGTATAAGTACCACAATCACAGCGTGTAATTTAGCTGATGCAAGGACTAATTGTAATGTGCTTAAAATGGTGCCTGGCACACAGTAAGCACTTAATAAATATGGGCCATTATTATTATTATTATTATTAATACGTATCTTTGTGAATCTAGAGTCAGACTTCCATTAACTATTGCCCTAGGATAAAATCCCAGGATGGCTGGGCGCCTGGGTGGCTCAGTGGGTTAAGCCGCTGCCTTCGGCTCAGGTCATGATCTCGAGGTCCTGGGATCGAGTCCCGCATCGGGCTCTCTGCTCAGCAGGGAGCCTGCTTCCCTCTCTCTCTCTCTCTCTGCCTGCCTCTCCGTCTACTTGTGATCTCTCTCTGTCAAAAAAAAAAAAAATCCCAGGATGGGATGACAGCATACGTTCCTTGGTGACAGACGGGGACAATACTTGTTGTGGTGAGCACTGAGTAACATAGAAAAGTGGTGAATCGATATGTTGTATACCTGAAGCTAATATAGCATGGTATGTTAATCACACTACAATTAAAAACTTGTAGAATATATATAGAGAGCGAGAACACGTGCGCATGCAGGGTGGGGGGGTGGAGGGGTGCGACCAGGTGGTGCAGTCAGTTAAGTGTCTGACTCTTGATTTCAGCGCTCAGGTCATGATCTCAGGGTCATGAGATCGAGCCCCGTATCAGGCTCCACACTGGGTGTGGCACCTGTTTGAGATTCTCTCTCTCCCTCTCCCTCTGCGCCCATCTCTCAACTATAGATATATCTATATAGGACCTAGTCTGTACCAAGAAGTAGGCTTTTTATGTATGTCATGGATTCAATGGCTTCAATGCTATAGTGATGTCACTGGCAACTTCTGACAGATCACTAAAAATTAACTAGACAGTGCCTAGCTTATAGGTGCCCAATAATTCCTGTTGTGATGCTTTTTCCTTAAGGAGACCTCAGCCAAAAACTAACAAAAAACAAAGGGAGAAGAGGAGGATTGCCACCATGAAGACAAGAAGGAGAGACAGAGGGAGGAGGAAGAAGGAGAAGGGAGAAGAAGAGGGAAGAAAGAAGAAAGGAAGAAAGGGAGGGAGGACTACTTCTGTACTTCCTAACATGGAAGGATGCCAATGATACTTATTACAGGGAAAAACTAAAAGCAGGTTACAAGACTGGGAGCCTAGGTGGTTCAGTCGGTGAAGCGTCTGCCTTCCGCTCAGGTCATGGTCCCGGGATCCTGGGATGGAGTCCCGTGAGGAGTCTGCTCCTCCCTCTGCCCCTCCCCCTGCTTGTGCTCTTTCTCTCAAATAAATAAACGAAATCTTAAAAAAAAAACAATTTGCAGGATAATAATGTACAATGTGATCTTGATTTTTAAAAGTAATATAATAAAGTAATGAAATATCAGTACACATGCATGGGTGTGTCCATGCCTTCTACACATAAAGTCTGTGAAGAGGGACATCCCATTGTGAACACTATTTCCCCTGGGAAATGAACTAACAATAGAGGAAAGGAATGGGTTTGCCCTTTACACTCCGTACACTTATTGCTTTGATTTTGCGGTACTTGCAAAAAGCATGTGTTCATTTTGTATTAAAGCTGTTTTGTGTTTTGGGTTTTTAAAAAAAATTTTAAGTAGGTTCCATACCCCATGTGGGGCTTGAACTCACAACCCTGAGATTAAGAGTCACATGCTCTACTGACTGAGCCAGCCCAGTGCCCACGGCTAATATTAAAATTGTTTATGAAAAAGAGGAAACTCACATGATGATAAACAATTAAAAGTAAGCAGTTCACAGCTGCTGATCTAAACTTGCCCAGAAAGGATCAAAACAGTCATGAAACAGCATCTCCCTTCTCCAGTCGGAGACACCCCTCCATCTGCCATCACCGGAAAGGCCCACAGGCACCTGCACCCACAACCAAAGTCTATGTGGGTTATGACCGAAGCCTGGAAGATTAGAACATCGGATAACGAGGAAGCACTTGGCCATGTTTCATAACATAACACACTGCACTTGTACCAAAACACTTTGATGAGTTTTGACCTAGGTTCACAAACCTACGGAACCATCACCACAATCAAGACAGTGAAAATGCTCGCCAACCCCCAGTAGTTCCTCGTGCCCCTTCGTAAACCTTCCCCTGCCCCCAGCAACCACTGATCTGGCTGCAGAATGTTTAAGTCACAACTGGCTTATTTTAGAGCAAAAGCACACGGATGTTTCTGGAAAACATTCAGAGTTACATGTAGCACTCAACTAACAGATGCTTTCTTCGAAGTCATGATAGTTTCTCAACTCCAAGTTTCAATGTGCCAAGTCCCTGAATCTAGTTAAAACTGCAGAGGGCCCATGGGTGCTGGGGGGCTGGGGTCGCTGAGTGATGCGCAGGAAGGAGGCCACTTGCTAGGCTGAGCAAGGGTGCTGTATGCAACTGACGAATCCCTAAATTCTACTCCTGAAACTAATAATATACTGTATGTTAACTAAATTGAATTTAAATTTAAAAATGTTTTAAAAAGCTGTACAGGGCCCTACTTTGCTCTTGAAAAATAGATCTAAGAAGGCTTATGCTTTCCCCCATACAAACCCTGTCTTTGACCCTGTTTAAACCAAATAAACATTCAGAAGACAATCTGTTCTAAATGAGATAATTATTTAGTAGAATAAATAGAATATAGCTCTATACTATATGCATATTTATACACAGGAATATAACTATATCTAATTAAAATAGATGGAATCACTGAGATCAAGTTGTTAGGCCATGACAAAATTGGTTCTCTAGCACAACCTAATTGGCTTTAAATTACCCTTTCATATATCTGTGCTTCCACTGACAGTGATGGTAGAATTCACTGACAATTTTCCCATCATTTTCACCCATCACTGTCAGCAGCCCGGATCACTTTATTCGACAAAGGTTTGAGAGCTTTGTATCAACCAAGCCCTGATGGCAAGGAACGCCATAATTAGGCCTCCACAGATTTTGAAAGCTGAATTTTAATAGTAATTTTAACTCTTCTCACATTCCCTTGTGTTCCACCATGACCTCCCCAATCTCCCCCTCTACCCCATCCCATGCCCACACCTTTCTTCTAGTCCTGTGATTAAAAGCAACACTTCTGGGGCACCTGGGTGGCTCAGTGGGGTAAAGCCTCTGCCTTCGGCTCAGGTCATGATCTCAGGGTCCTGGGATCGAGCCCCGCATCAGGCTCTCTGCTCAGAAGGGAGCCTGCTTCCTCCTCTCTCTCTCTCTGCCTGATTCTCTGCCTACCTGTGATCTCTCTCTGTCAAATAAATAAATAAAATCTAAAAAAAAATAAATAAAAGCAACACTTCTGAGGAAGCTTACTCTTTAACAGCTTTGCAGGGTCAAACAAGAGCTCCTCCAACCTTCAAAAATGATAGTCATTCAGTAACGTTTACACAGTATGCATTCCAGCCGTATCTTGTGTACACAGGCATTTCACTCAACCTGCTCCCAATGCCAGAATGTTTCTAGCAGATTCGCAGAGAAAAAGACTGCTTTCTCTAGTCACCCGTCTGCCTCATCCTCCTTGTCTCCATACCTAGTGGCAAAACTGACCAAACAGCATAGGATAAGAGAATAGAAAAAAGAAACTGGTCTTGAGATGTCTCCACAAGTGTAAAAAGGTTCTTTTGACCAACAGTGAATATTAGAGAAATTCTGCCAGGTCTGCATCCAAAGCCACTCTGACACCTTCTTTCTCTTCAGAAGATACTCAGAGAGAGTCCTCTGTTCTGCCTCAGGCTTTTTTTTTTTTTTAAGATTTTTATTCATTTTATTTGACAGAAAGAGAGATAGCGAGAGAGGGAACACAAGAAGGGGGAGTGGGAGAGGGAGAAGCAGGCTCCCCACTGAGCAGAGAGCCCCACGCAGGGCTCGATCTCAGGACCCCAAGATCATGACCTGAGCCAAAGGCAGACGCTTAACGACTGAGCCACCCAGGCGCCCCATGTCTTGGGGCTTCTAGATCAGAAGTATAACTTTACAACCTTAAAAGCATTTCAATCATAAGCTAAGGATGTGTCATTCACCCTCTCTTGCTTTTCCTCATGCTCATAAATATTTGCTATCAGAGTGCTAGAAAGGCCGCGTCAACGAGGCGTGCTTTTTTAAAAACAGTGGGGGGGGGGAAGGAAATGGACAATCTGCACAACTGCATATCCTCTTTCTGTTTCCTTCCAGGCCTCTGAACTTTAAAGTTAGTCATTTTGAACACATGTAAGATGGATAAGATTATATCAATGTATTTATAGTCAGTGGGGCAGCCAAAATGTATTCAGGTCAAAGCCTCCTGGACACTTTCCAGTTTCCCAGCCAGTACAGAATCACAGGGACTCCTGAACAAAGAGAAATATTCCCTAGCTCTCTAGTCAAGAGGTCACGGATAAACATTCATGTGTCTGACGCATCATTAACCCAAACCACAATTTTCAAACTGAGGCTGACCGTATGCTCTGATCTTGACATAATCAAAGATCACATCATTAAAATGAGTGGCACTCAGTGTCGCAATAGCAGAAACAGAGACCACACAGGGTCCATCAAATGACTGCAAATCAAGATGGTCCCAGAGGGCTTAGAGGGGCACTGGGGGCTTTGGGGACAGACAGAAAGGGACTTCTGGGGACCCACAGCCACGTAGCAATGATAAATTAGTGATGACAACAGGATTCTGGAGTCCTGCTGAGGGAGACTCTCAACAAAGATCTGCTCTAAGGGAGAGTTCAGTTGGAACATTTTTTTAAATTATTAAGTTTCAGGTATATGACCCTGTCATTTGACATCTGTTCGCACTACAAAGTGACGGCTCCCAAAAATCTTATTACCATCCATCACCCTACACTTGGCCCCCTGTACCCCTTTTGCTCCTCTCCCATCCGCCTTCCCCTCTCGTAACCGCTCATCTGTTCTCCGTATCTAGGAATTTGGTTTTGCTTTGTTTTATTCTGCTTGTCTTCATGTGGCTTGGTTTTTAGATTCGACTTATAAGTGGTATCAAAGGGTATTTGTCTTTCTCCTTTTGACTTATTTCACTGAGCATAATATCCTCCAGGTCCATCCACGTTGTTAAAAATGGCAAGATCTCATTCTTTTTTATGGCTGAGTAGTATTCCTGTGTGTGTGTGTGTGTGTGTGTGTGTGTGTGTGTGTGTGTGTGCATGTGCATGTACATGCACATGAGTCTCTCCTGCTATCCCGTGACAGGCACGGGACAGGTTTTGCCTATCCCGTGCGTCTCATGACATCACCAGTGTTTTCCTTCTCCGGGTTACCCTTCCCATCTGAAAATGACCAGCAAAATCCCCGCCCGCCCGTCGCCCCCTACAGGGGAAAAGCAAGCCTTACATAGGACGGGGCTTTGCACAACTGAGCAATTCCTGAGAGCTGCAGTTATCTCCCAACCTTTTCATAATCCCAAGGCGAACTTATTTGACCACAAGTCCTACAGAAGACAATATTCCCCCATACCTTCTGGTGGAAATGTGATCAAGGAAGGACCGACTGGAGAAGCCACAGTTCGTGGGAACTCATCACGGTAGCCTGCTACGTCGTGGCGTCTGAACCGCGGGGACACTGTCAGAGAGAAAGGGGAATGGAGTCAAAAGCAGGTGAAATGGTCTGAAAGAATAAGGCACCTGGATTTTGACGACTTTGGGCACAGAGAGCACTGAGATTTACAGCTGCGCTTACAGACCATCACGATCTCGCTTTTGTACCTGTTTAATAGCAACATGGTCAATGTGCTTCTCCTTTTCCACGGCCACCACAAATTTCCGTGGAAATTCTATACAGGGAGAAGCTCTATATGGAAGTACTGGAGAGACTTGCTGTGTATTTGGTTAGCTAATTCCCCATCTCTGGGGATTTGCATTTTCCAATTATTCCTTTTTTTTTAAGATTTTAATTATTTATTTGACAGAGACACAGCAAGAGAGGGAACACAAGCAAGGAGAGTGGGGGAGGGAGAAGCAGACTCCCCACTGAGCAGGGAGCCCGATGCAGGGCTTGATCCCAGGACCCTGGGATCATGACCTGAACTGAAGGCAGTTGCTTAACCAACTGAGCCACCCGGGCGCCCCCCAATTATTCTTTTTGACTGAAAGAGCACTCCTTCCGAAGGGGTACCACTGCTACTTAATTCTACCGCCATGGGAAAGGGGACCACTACGAACTTCTTTGTTCACGTCTCTTAACACATCGTTTCCTCAAAACATGTCACCACGTCGAAGGGCATGAATGGGCTTACATAGCTCATGACAGATTGGCCAACTGATCCTGTGAAAGATGATGGCACTTTATCGTGACATCAGCAGTATTAAAGGGCCCACCTGAAATGACTTGAGTTTGCACTTCATTTTTTATGCTTTTAAATAGAAATCAAAGGTTGGATCCCAGCCCATGTTGATAATCCACAGCCTGTTCTATGTCCCCAAGCTGAAGGTCCCATTCACCTCCCAAGCTAATAAGTACAACAGAACTCTTAAGTTCCATGGCCCCACAATCTGCTCTCTGCCCTCGCTTGCCTCCCCCCACCGACCCAGTGATTCCCATGTCCCTAACCAGAGCCACCCTCCTCCCAGGCGCTCAGGTTCGAGACCAGGAGCTATCCCTCCCTTCCCCTCACATTCGACCTTTGAGCTGAGTCCTCCTGACTCCAGCTTTGCCACATTCCAAGGCCACATCCACCACTGTAGCTGCCCCCACACCCAGCTGGGGTGCAAGCCCGCACCATCTGGAATGTGGCTTACTGCCACAGCCTCCCAACTAGTCTCTCCTGCTATCCCGCCCCCACAGAGTCTCTGCTAAGTGACAGGTAAAATGATTTTTTTTTTAAACCTCAAATCAGATCATGTCACTCTGTTCAAAACCCTCCAATGGCTTCTCATCATGCTCCGAACACCATTCAAACTGCTTACCCTCAAAAGCCAGGCCCTGCTCACTTGCTTCTACTCACTTTGTACCCTTCTCCTCCACTGCTCTGGATCTCTGGCTTAAACATCACCTCCTCAGAGAAGCCTTCCCTGAGCACTATCTTAAATAGCCCAGCCCCCCTGCCTCACCCCCAACCCCGATGGAGCATAGCACCCATCTTATTTCCACTGTAACAGCGACAGGCTCAAGCATCACGTGTGCTTGTTAACGTGGCCTGTCGCATGCACCTGCCCAGCCCTTATCCCCAGTCTGGAATTTCCCTGAGGGCGGGGACGGCATTGGTCTGGGTCACCAGCTCATCTTCAGAGCCTAGAACCATGTCTGGGGTTCTGGCACGTGGCGGGAACTTCGTAAGGCTAACGGTTACCTCGGAGACGAGGCACGTCTGCTACATTTCAATGGTGTTACTTCTGTATTGAAAATACCAATGACAGCGCCTAGAGCTGAACAGCGAAATGCTCCTTCGGGCTTCTGGAGCTCTTCATGGTCATCAGGGAACGAATGTCGTCAAGAGCCACCCAGTGGACCTCCGGAGCAACTACTCCGTTGAAGACCCTTTGGTGGGGGGGGGGGGCTGTGGGGAGGAGTCACCCCCAAAGAACGGAGTCTGGAGAAAAAAAGAAATGAAGACAAACCGGAACATGAGGAATAAAATGGCCAGTGCCATGACACGCAGAGGATACTTCTGGGCCACAGGGAAGTGAAAAGGGTGTGAATATCCTTTCACGCGAAAGGGGTGTCGGAGGCCCCAGGAATATGCTTCTACGCTTTTCCAAAGGGCTAGTACCGCCCGCTTCAAGATCGCTGGACGCGTGTAGCAACAGGGGGTTGTACAGGTTGTCCCAGGAGCTGGAAGACGGAAGGACACCGCTGCCACGTGGTCAGCTGGGGGCCAGAGGTGCTAAGCGTCCTCCGCACAATGAAGAGCCCGCCACCCAAACGCCAGGGTGGGGAAACGGCTTATGCCTGTCCCTCCAGCACGCAGGGAGCACCCTCAGGGACTTGGGGATTAACATGCTGAACACACTAGTCTCTAGGTCATTGTTCCTGACTTGTTTTTCTCCCCCTGAACTCTTTTTACCATTTCCACCTACCCGCTCTACCCACCAGGTAGGCAGCAGAAAGAAAACCTGAGCTCAAGTGAAGGATGAGAACGGGAACAGCAAGGCCTGCCGAAATGTCTCCTTGGGGCCCTCGCATCATGGGCTTCAAAGCCCCAGCCCATTACCCTTGTGGGTAATGTTCAGGCCCTGGCCAGCAGACCAGACCGTCCCCAATGACACCGACCTCCCTATGTGGGAGCCTTTATTCCCATTCCAGAGTCGGCTCTACTACATGTCCAGTGATTAGTAAGACCAGAAGCTTACCTTGAATCAGTCTTCCTGAGCGGGGGCCTGTTTCCCTAGAGCAGTGGTCTGGGGCCCACAGAGGTGGGGGGGGCAGGTGTCCCAGGACTGGGCCCAGCTGAGGGAGTCTGCCACGTACAGCTCTGCCCCCTGCAGCTAGAACGTGGATCAAGCCTTCTGATATTTCTTTTTTTTTTTTTTTAAGATTTTATTTATTCATTTGACAGACAGATCACAAGTAGGCAGAGGCAGGCAGAGAGAGAGGTGGGGAGGCAGGCTCCCTGCCGAGCAGAGAGCCCGATACGGGCCTCGATCCCAGGACCCTGGGATCATGACCTGAGCTGAAGGCAGAGGCTTTAACCCACTGAGCCACCCAGGCGCCCAAGCCTTCTGATATTTCTAGAGAAACTGGAAATCCCAATTTTTATTGAGCTCTCTATCTACCACGTGGGGCTCAAACTCACGACCCTGAGATCAAGAGTTGCACACTCCACTGACTGAGCCAGTCTTTTGGTTTTTCAGTGTGGACCCCTAATTCAATGGCTTTTTAAAATATTGTGCAGGCTGGGGGCATCTGGGTAGCTCAGTCAGGTTAAGCGTCTGCCTTCTGCTCAGGTCGTGATCCCAGAGTCTTGGGATCGAGCCCCGTGTCAGGCTCCCTGCTCAACGGGAACCCTGCTTCTCCCTCTCCCTGTGTGATCTCTCTCACTCTTACTCTTTCAAATAAATAAATAAATATTTTTTTAAAATATTGTGCAGGCTGAGGCACACCCATCTGAGGCTGATCTGGGGCCCCTTTCCTAGCTTGCTCCTTCTAAACACTGAACCCTGGAATCTGTTTGGTTGCAGGCAACTGGTACTCCCTGAGGGTTCAGGAAATTCAAAAACAAGAGTTAAATATGTTGACAACCGGGCAAGTTTCTTAAGAAACAGTGGGATGGGGGATAGGCTCAGGGACCCAAGGAGGGCCCGCCCAGGGACTGACACTGGTTTCGTTGTGCTCTTTCTTGGTGAAAAACTCCCAGCAACTCCCTAATTCCTACGACATCAAATCCCAAGTTCCTGGCCAGGCTCTCCAAAACAGAAGCACCCCCCCCACCCCAGCAGCCTTACAGTTCATCGTCTTCCTGCGTTCCTTCCCCATTCTAGTTGGGCCAGCCTTCTTTGAGCTCCTCCAAACTTAAAACCAGTGAACCCCTCAGCCAGACGTTCTCTCTCTGGGTATATAAATCCCACCCACCCTTCAAAGCCTGGCTCACCTCCCGCCTCCTTTAGGAAGCCTTTGTCGCAAGAAACAGGACAGTGCTTCTGAGCTCAAGGGCTCATGTCAAGGAGGCCAGGGTTCAAATCCAGGCTCTGCCCTCAAGCCCCTGGATGATTTACCAAACTTCTCTGAGCTTCCAAAGATGGTTCATCAGAGTGCCTACCTTCCGGAAATCGGGAAGGATTAAGGCAAACAATACAAATAACATCCTTAAGCTGTTGTGAGCCCTTCTTCCTATTATGGTCGATCTCCCCCTCCTCCTCTAAGTGTTGCAGCCTTACGCTGTCTCTTCTGGGCAAAGCACCAGTGGATTCCACACGGCCCCCATTTGCTCAGGCTGAGCCCCGGCGTTGGTCTACCTCAGTTCCCAGCTTGGCTTTAACGCTTCTTAACGTTCCAGGAGCATGTTGGCTATAACCTAGAACTCACAGAGGCCCAAGCGGACACCACATCTGAGAGTTGCACAAGAAACAGAACCCTGGCTCTGAAACGACTCCGTAGAAGTCCCCCTCTCGAGCAGCAGCAGAAATGCATGCTGGGAAGAGCCACACGGAGCCAGAGCCAGTGACAGAGAGAAACAGCCTCTCCCCTTCCCCCACACCACCACCTTCACAGTCCCTGCTCTCAGCGCCTCACCTTTCCTTCTGATGCTGGAGATGAGACACGAATCCAGTCAGGGTCCACTCTCTTCACACGAGTGTACGATGGGGTAACCCTGGACAAATGGGCCACACGGCAAGTGTCACTTTGGCTGGGATTAAATGGAAAGCCCGTGGCTCACAATGGGAGCCGGGATGGCTTCTGCAGGTCCTGTCTCCCACCCCCAGTGTGACTCCACCTCCAGTCAGGCCCATTCATCCTCCAACAAGCACCATGGCTGGGATCTCCTGGGCCCCGGTGCCTGTGGGCTTATCCCACTTGTCACTTTTCACTTCTCTCTGGGCTTAACAAGAATTGGAGTAAAAACATCTTTGTGCAATTTAGCCCATGTTTCCAGTTACCAGGGCTTTGAGTGACTCCCTCCGAAACAAACAAAAACAGGGCACAGAAAAATGTGACTCCTGGAAGGCCGAGTTCTTTAAAAAGCATCCAACAAACAAACAAACACCCAAAAACCCTTGAGAGGTCCCGACCAGAGGATCCCAAGGAGTGGCTTCCTCAGCCTAAGGACTGAGCTCAGTGGATCATGGTGTACAAGTTCGCACTACTTCCACAGCAGCAAGTTGCAAAGTTATGAGCAGAGGTAGGCAGGGAAAAAAGCACAACGTGGGCATGATCTTTGAGACCCTATTCTCAAACTAGAAAAGACACAGGGAAAATGAAAAGACCTGAAAGATAAGAAGCCAGTGTTCCCAACACAAGTAAGTCATGCCTCAGCGTTAGCCGCACTGGAAAGTTCTCCAGTAATGGTTGGCTTCAAAAAAAAAAAAAAAAAAATCGCAGAAAAGGGAGGAGAACAAATGTGAAGACGCGGGTCCCAAGGTCCAAGACTACCCCCATTTCCCTCACCTCCCCCCCCCCACCGCACCACCCCCCCCAGTTGGAGAATGGTAGTTTCCCCTACAGCTTGGGCCTCTCCAACTTGCTTCTTCCCCTCGCACCGCTGACCCCCAACCCAAGCTCAGGACCCGGTGCTTCGAGCCTTGTGGGTGAGTCCTGCTCTCCCAGTCAGACTGGAAATGGTATTATTCCACCCGTACCAAAACCTCAAGCGATACTCTTGTCAAGTCCCTGAAGCCATGGACCCGGTCTTCAGCAAGGCAGAGGGGGAGGAGCCCTGCTAATGATTAATTGAATGAGTGCCGGCCTAGCAGGGGGAGGAAGCCCTGGCCCCCGGCGTGTGGATCGAACAGGAGAGGGCACCTTCAGTTCCCATAAGCGGGATGCCACAGACAGCGTACCCCAGAGGAGTGCCTCAAGTGACCTCTGCTGGAAGAGGGGCCCGAGGGAGCCCCGGAGAGGGTGCGAGAGCGCCCCCTAGTGCGGCGCCAGGGCCTGAGGAGGTGCGGCACGGTCTGAGGGAGCAGGGAAAGGACCAGGGGAACAGCCCAAGCACATCTCCAGAAAACCTGACGCTGCAGGGGCAGCTGGGGTGGCCCGGGTCTCCCGCGCATCCCCTCCCCTGTCCCCACCGAGGGCCCCGCGTGGCTCTGGCTGCAAGGGACCGCAGCTCCCCTAGGCCGGGGCGCCCAGCGGGCCGAGACGCAGCGGGACGTGGCCGCCTCCCTGCCTCGAGCCGAGCGGGGGACATTTACCGGGAGTCTAAGGAGCCGCCGCGTCTCCACTCGGGTCCCCGCTGGGGTGGCGGAACTCCCGCCGCCTCTCTCCAGCCGCCGCAGTCGCAACCGCCAACGCTCCCGGTCGCTCCCTGCGACTGTGGCCCGCGAGGCCAGCTGTTGAATGGCTCGCGTCGAGCGCACCCCGCGCACAAGCGTCCCCGCCGCATCCAAGTCAGCGACGCACGCGCGTGCCCCCGTGCCAACGCCCCGTGCACCCCTCGCCCCGCTGCGGCCCTAGCGGGCTGGCCGCGGCGGCTTTCCGGCCCCGGGCTCCCGGCTCCTAGCTGCGGAATCGCCCGCCCGCCCGCTCCCCTTGGTGGGCTCTCGCCAAACCAATTGCCTCCTCTGGCCGGCTCCGCCCCCTCGCTGCCATCCCTCAACTGGCCCGCAGGACCAATGGCAACAATGGGCTAGTCCCGCCCCCTCGATTCCCCCGGGGCCAATCTCCTTCTCCTGAGGACCCGTTCAAGTAAACCCTCCCCTCTCGTGCGGCAAAGCTGCAGCCAAAGTTTATCCCACTGCGCGGTTGCTCCTGACGATGGCGAGGCTGTGCCCAGGCTCCCCCCGCCCCCACCCCCCCCGCACGAAGTTACAGTGATTTCAAGGCTGCAGCTCACCTGCTCTGCCGACCCCCCACGCGACCTGTTCTTTTGAATAAGTGAGTATTTCAAAAGCTAATGAGAGAGGTACTGTTGTCCTTCTCATTCCCCAGCAGGGCTGCCGCAAAACGTACGCGCGCCTGGCCAGTACTTGCACATCACAGGGTCAGCAGGAATCTCGAAGGTCACCCACTGACTCTGTCCCCGCAATGCTGCGTGTTTGGTTTGCGTTTTGTTGTTGTTGTTTGTCCTGTGTACAGGGGCTCTGCCCTCTAGGCTGGACGACTTCCCGTGACAAAGACTCACTGACACCTTGAACAGCCCCTTGGGTAGCACGAGGCTTAGTGAAACCGGCCCCCTGATAATTTCCGCCCCCTTGAATCCACACAAAGCCAGCTTTGCCCCTCTTCCCACAAGGGGCCAACAATTTGAAGACAAATCTGGCCCCACAGTTCTTTCAGGCTCTGTTGCTCCAAAGAACTGAGTTCAAGGCTCTTCTTTGAGTTTACGCCACTTCCTTTATTATCTTTCAAAAGCAGAAGCTGGGAAAGAAGTCTCTCCCGGGCCCCCCAACCGCCAAACCCCAGGATACAGACCCTTCTGCATAGAGCAGACCGGACAGCCACATCCCTTGTCCAGACGGTAGATTTTTCTACTCCATCTCCCTAGGATGGCATTTGCTTTCCTGACTGCCATATCATAGCTGAAGAATATTAGATTTACTGTCAGCTAACCCCCCAGGGCTCTTTCTCACTGCTGCTGCTGACACAAGGCTCTGTTTTCTACTTGATTAGCTGGTAAATATCATTGGGTTTTGTTGCGGGGGAGTGTGCTAATTTCACTCTTTTCTATCAAGACCTCTTTGCCGGCTCCTTCTGTACTTCTCTCTGTCCATTTGTCTTGCTCCCACCGCCAAGCTCAGGCCCTCACCCTGTGTGCGGAACGGCCAAACAGGCTCCTCACAGAGCACCTTACACCTCAGCTTGTACTCCCCTGGGCCTTCCAGGGCTCCTGTCCTCATCCATCTGACACCAGAAGCCACAGTGGTCTCTAAAACACGAAAATAATCCCGTCACCCCACCCAGCCTAAAAGCCCACCCACAGCTTCAAAACCTTTCCTACTCCTTTTCCACACACACACCCCCCCACTTGGCCTCCAGGACGAGCTTCAGAACCCCCACAGAGCATGTGAAACCCTTAGTGATCTGGCCTCACCCGCCAGGGCCTCATTACTTGCTGGTTTACCTCCAACACAGAGCACTCAATACTTGAGATCCACTGACTTCCTGCTGTTTCTCGAATGAGCCGCGCTCTCTAACCATTTCTATGCCTTTGATACAAAGTCTGGAATAACCTGCTCCCTACCCTGCTAATCCTGACCTATTGATTCATTCACTGAATACTACCCTGAGCACCTATAACAACGTGATTTTTAAAAATCTGGCTTGATCCCTTCATCAGGTGCTTCCCAGGAAAGGGTAATGATTCTGCTTCCATTCCCATCGCCGCAACTATTTCTAATGACTGGACTTCAGATTCCTCCAGGCAGCTGAGACTGGGATTGTCTTCCTTGCAGAGTATCATTCAATACTAGTCAGCCTCATTCCATTAAGGTTGACGGTTTGAAGGCCAGAGGTCACGGCCGTTTTCCTTCATTTCCTTCACTTTAGCTTACAAAACCCCAACTCGTTAAGATGCTCGGTGTGTGAGAGAGTCCGTGCTTTTTGCCTATGTTGGGTTCTTTTTCCTCTTCCTTTTTCTTTTTTAAGATCAGGATCAATCATACCAACGCTGTGCGCTTTGAACTTACGCAACGTTATAGGTCAATTATATCTTAAGCAATTAGATAAACAGATCAGGATAGCAATTTATAACATACCATAGGCATTGATGTTTCTGGGTCCGAAGAGAAAGCACATGAACAGGACTGACTGTATGTTATAAAAATGAATCCAGGGACGTCTGGGTGGTACAGGTGGTTAAGCGTCTGACTCTTGGTTTCAGCACACATTGTTGTGATCTTGGGGTTGTGAGATGGAGCCCCATGCTGGGCTCTGCACTCACGCTCAGTTGGGACTTTCTCACCCTCTCCCTCTGCCCCTCCCCCCTTAAATAAATAGATAAAGCTTTTAAAAGTGAATCCACTGGAATCATATAATTACAGAACTTCAGTGTTCGAAGGGACTTTTAAGTTAGTTTAATCAAACCCCACGCTAATGCTAGAAACTACTATGTGGGCAGTTTTTTAGCTAAATTTCTTAGCTCCTCGGCCTCTGGAAGCAGGCTATGCTCTCACTGTGAAAATATTGTCTCCACATGACTAAGGCATTTGAGGGGTACCCAGAATGCTTCTCTGTCCACTGTTTTCTTTCCTCTAGAGTGAGATGTGTCCTGGGGATCCCCCCCTTTCAAAATGCAAACCCCACTTGGAAGAGCCACATGCTAGCATTTTTAAATTATTTAGCATAAGGAAAGCAGCATAGCTCAATAGAAACGTTTAAAGGTGCAGTTTTCAAAGTGGTATCACCTATGTTGTCAAATTTGTTCCTCAGAATAACCCGAGTTCTGAGGGTTGCTGGAGGGGAGGGGAGGTGGAGGGATGGGGAGGCTGGGAGATGGACACTGGGGAGGGTATGTGCTATGGTGAGTGCTGTGAATTGTGTAAGACCGATAATTCACAGACCTGTACCCCTGGGGCAAATAATACATTATATGTTAATTTTTTTAACTGTTATTTTTAAAAAAAGAATAACCTGAGTAAGATCTCTTGATTTCCATTTTACGGGGGAGGAAGCTGAGACTCATCTCCGTTAAATCACTCCTCGGGGTATTCAAATCCCAGCTCTGCTGTTAACCTTGGGCAAGAGACTGGGTCACTCTAGGCCTCAGTTTCCCCATCAATAAAATCAAATGAGATGCTTTCCGAGGTTTCTTTCAGCTCTATAATCTCTCCCCTCCTACAGGCCAAGATCAGGACACGGGGGCCCTGGGCCTTTTTAAGGGTGGCAGGAAATAACTGTGGCCATTAGAGGTACATTTTAGAAAGGAGACCTCCAGCATGAGAGCAGAGAATACTAGAAGGAAGAAAATCTGAGAAAGTCACCACAAGATGCCCTGAACTCCAAACTTACCTATTCCTTGGGTCTCTAATGCAAGCAGTTCAATTCAAATTTTGTGCTAAAAAATTCCAACTCATTTGCTCTAATGGTGAAAGAATGTTCTACGTAAAGCTGAATTAAAGTCTGCTTTGGTGAACTGTTTTATCACATTCAGATACAAATTACCACACTCAATTCCATAAGCCTATGGTGCATCCCCCTGCTTATTCCATATAACAAAAGGGCAGATAAGAAACTGCAGCCTAAGGAAGTCATTGGGAAGGAAAACCAGCAGACAAATGGACGCATTCTAATAATTTATGCAAGTCGTGGGGTGCCCTGCTACCCCTCCCCCACTAGCTCATTTGCTGAGAGCACTGAGATACAGCTAATCTAATGACTCCGTGTTTGCTTAATCTTACTAAGCAAAGACAGGCTTTATGTCTAATATAAAAGGAATTTAAGTTGCCAGGTGAGAAGTGGTGATCTTTAAACTGGTTATGCAAGAAAAAGAAAGCTAATTCCCAAGATGATAAGCCTGCTTAATCTTCTGTTCTTTTTGGAGTGTTTAAAAACATGTTTAATTACAGTAGAATCAGTTTTCAATTATGGACGTCTGTCATTTTTTCAGTAAATGGCTCTAAAGTCAGAATAAATAACGCTAACCTACTTCACCGAGTTCTTACAATGATTAATTAATTGGTTTTAAAGGGTTTCAGAAGTTTTATAAAACAGAGAGATGGAGGAATCAGGAGACCCAGATTTAGTCCAGACTCTGCCTTAGTAGCTGTGTGGCCTGCAGGGGTTTATTTTCCTTCCCTGGGGCTCAGTTTTCCCATCTGTAAGATGAGGGGGAATTGGGCTAGATAATCTATTTTGGGTCTAACATTCTAACACCCTAGGATTCCCCATCATTACACTTACACTTTTTTTTTTCTTTTCGTAGTAGTAGCTTAAAACAGCAATTATCCTCTTTTGGTTTTCCTCGAGTTGGATTCCCAAAAAAATTTCCACAATATCCTGCTGCTCCCCAGACACAGTCACTTAGGTATACTGACACCACCCCCCAAAAAACTGTCCCAATATGAATAGACGAAAATACAATAAAGATACAGAAAGAAGGGAAAAAATAAAATCTAGACTTCCACATTCATGGACAAGGGAAGTCCTTCCTTAGAAATTGCTGACCCATGCTTTCCTCTTCCCACCATTCTTTCCATGCTTTTTTTTTCCCCAAAGATTTTTATTACTCTGCCTCTCCTCTGAGATGAATGTGGGGCCCTCATTGCCGGCTCTAAAAACACTATGACTGTTTATAAGAGGACTTGAGAAAAGGTATTTTGTTTATTTATTTATTTTTAAAGATTTATTTATTTTATTTTAGAAAGAGAGAGCAAGCACGCGAGTATGGGGAAGGGACAGAGGGAAAGAAGCAGATTCCCCACTGAATGCAGAGCCCCACATGGGGCTTGAGCTCAGGACCCTGAGATCGTGACCTGAGCCAAAACCAGGTGTCAGACGCTTAACTGACTGAGCCACCCAGGTGCCCCAAGAAATGGTACTTTAAACGGAAAATGACAATATATGGAGAGGAAGACAAGCAGAACACAAAATTGTATGTTCAATACAATCTCAATCAGGCTAAAAAATAGTGCATCTACCATAGACTGGATGGCAAAACAAGGCTTAGATTTTTTTTCCCCTTTAGCTTGGGTTTTTATACTTAATGAGCATGCATTGCGTTTATAATAACATATATATATATGTTATTATATATATACCTTTTTATATATATATAAAAGTTATTATATATATATTATTATATAATAATTAATTATATATAATTATAATATATAATTATAATATATAATTAATATATAATTATATATATGATATAATTATATAATTATATATAATTAAATATTAATTATATATAATTATATAATTATATCATATATATAATTATATTATATATATAATATATATATTATATATATTATATATATACCTATATTATGTATATACCTTTTTTTAAAAAAAGATTTTATTTATTTATTTGGCACAGAGAGAGAGAGAGCGCACAAGCAGGGGAAGCAGCAGGCAGAGGGAAAGGGAGAAGCAGGTTCCCCGCTGAGCAGGGAGCCCAATGTGGGGCTCAAACCCAGGACCCTGGGATCATGACCTGAGCTGAAGGCAGACGCTTAACTGACTGAGCCACCCGGGTGCCCTTACATTGATCTTTAACAGTAGGAAGAGTGAATCCTTTTTACAGATAGCATAGAGCAGTACTTGAAACGGAAGGATTTAGCATCAGATTGCCTGAGTTGGACTCAAGGAGGACTTACCACCTTGAGTGACCTTGTGTCACCTTGGCCAAGTTACTTAATCCCTGTGAGACTGTTTCCCATCTATAATATAGGGATAATACTATTAAAGAACCTCCCTCATAATTTCAGATTAAATGAGCTACTCCACATAAGGGCTTGGAATAATGTCTGGCACATTGTAAGCCATGATTTAAAAGGTTAAACACTTATTATAAATATAATGTATGCACGTGGTTAAAAAAAAAGTACAGAAGACATTAAAATAAAAGGCAAAATGAGAAAGTAGAAATAGTTTTCCCCTTTTGAATCCCCAGCCTTACTTCTACAAGTAATCACTATTACCAGCTTCTTACGTTATCCTTCCAGAATTTTTAACGAGAACCGCAAACATGTATCTTTTAAACACACACTTCCGTGCAAATACAGAATCACAGCATACACACCATTTTACACCTTGTTTTTTCACTTAATGATCTCCCTCAGGAATCTCTTGCTAGCAAACATCTAGATTTACTCATTTCTTTATCGTGGTAAATAACACAGAATATAAAATTTACCCTTGTTATCATTTTTAAGTGTAGAGTTCCATAGTGTTAAGTATATTCACAAAATGGATCTCCAGACCTTTTTCCTCTTGCGAATCTGAAACTCTATACCCATTTTACCACTGTTTTCCCATGGCATTTTATTTATCCATTCATATCCATTCATACATACCCATTCAGTTAATCGTCCATTCACCCATCATATCCATATCCATTTATCCATCTGTTTCTTCATCCATTATCCATTCATTTATTTACCCGTTCATTCATCAGTGGCCTTCTGGGCTGCTTCCACCTCCTGGCTATTGTGAATAGTGCTGCCATGAGCATGGGTGTCCAAATATCTTTCAGTTCTTTTGGATATATACCCAGAAGTGGGGTTGCTGGGTCATATGGTAGCTCTGTTTTTCATTTTTCTTTATGAAGCTTTATGCCATTTCCCACAGCAGCCACAGCATTGTACATTCCCGCCAACAGGGCACAGGAACTCCAATTTCTCCACATCTTCGCCGACACTCGTTATTTTCTGGTGTGTCTCGTTTTGTTTTGTTTTAGAGTAGTCATCCTAACAGGTGGGAGGTGATTGACTCCTTATTTTTAACAGCTACATGGAGCTTCACAGTAGGGAAAAAACCTCTATCAACGGACAGTTGGATGGAGGCTGGTCTTCAGCTATTTCAAATAATGCCACAGTCAACATCCATGTATGACTATCTCTATATACATGTGGGGTGCTTTTTGGCAGAGGAATTGCCAGAACAAAGAGTGTGTGCTTTTTTGGTAACTGGTTTTTTTCCCAGCTTGACAAGAAATGGTTTATTAAGGGGACTTAAGCACAGAATCATGTCTTGGGTGGCTACAAGACAAGTACGTGTGTGCAACCCTGCTTCTTGTAAGATCTGCTCTTATAGCAATAGAGACTGGGAACGCATGCTGGAAGGCAGCCTGGGAGGAAATGTTTGACAATCACAGTCCTATCTCTAGAGCAGATCAAAGATGTTATGCCCCAAGAACTTTTTTTTTTTTTTTAAGTAATCTCTATGCCCCACGTGGGGGCTCTAACTCATGACCCTGAGATCAAGAGTCGTGCGCTCCGCCAACTAAGCCAGCCACGTGCCCCTCCCTGGTCACTGTTTATTATAAAATAATTTCAGACTTACAGAACAGTTGCAAGAACTTCCGTGTTTCTTTAACCCAGTTTCCTCAATTGTTAACAGTTTGTTAATTTGCTTTATCATTTCCTTTTGATAATACGATATTTCTTTTGTTCCTGAACTGAGGGTGGGGGCTTCTGGAATATAATTCAGGATCAGACATGATATTTGTCATTTGCATCTAGCCTCCCTTAATCTGGAACAGTCCCTCAGAGTTGTCTCTGCCTTTCAGACCATGCCTTTCTTTTCATTATTTATTATTTATATTTTTTCAGGTTTTATTTTTAAGTAATCTCTACACCCAACGTGGGGCTCAGACTCATAATCCCAACCAAGAGCAAGAGTCACATGCTCCACCGGCTGAGCCAGCCAGCTAAAGAACAGAATGTCCTGGGTTTTTCTTCCTGAACTATCTGAGTGTAAGTTACCAACCTGGTGTCCCATCACCCCTGAATAATTCAGTGTGGTTTTGGGGGCCAACAAGGATATCTTCCTATTTATGGCACAGCCCTCAAAATCAAGCAATTAGCAGTAAGAGATTATTATAGATTTATTGATTGTTTTATTATTATTTTTATGTATTAATAATAATTATTATTAATTTGAAATTATCAATAGATTATTAACATCTAATCCTCAGGTCCCACTCAAGCTTCATTGGTTGTCTCTGTATGGTGCTTTTCTTTTTTCTTTTCTTTTCTTTTTTTTTAAAGATTTTATTTATTTGAGAGAGAAAAAGAGAGAATGAGAGAGAGAGAGCGCATGAGAAGGGAGAGGGTCAGAGGGAGAAGCAGACACCCTGCAGAGCAGGGAGCCCAATGCGGGACTCGATCCCAGGACTCTGGGACCATGACCTGGGCCGAAGGCAGTCGCTTAACCAACTGAGCCACCCAGGCACCCGGCGCCCCATTTGGAGCTTTTCATCGTCACATTGTCTTCACCTCCTTGAGTCTTGAACAGTTCCTTGGTCCTTCATTGACTTTCAAGACCTTGGTACTTTCGAAGACTACAGGCCAGTTATTTTGGAGAATGTCCCTCAGTTTGGGTTTGTCTGATATTTCCTCATGATTTGGTTCAGGTTACGCATCTTTGGCAGGACTTAGAAGGGACGCCGTAATCCGCATCCCATCAGGGTGGAGTGCGATGTCTACGTGTCCCATTATCCATGGTGCTCAGTTGACGATCACTTGACTCAAGTGGTATATGTCAGGCTCCTCCACTGGAATGTTATGCTTTGTAATTCACAAATATTTTATGGGTAAGTGCTTTGAAACTGTGTAAGTCTTCCATTTCTCATCAACCTTTCACTTTATTCACTTATTATATGGGGATAGACTTAATGGTTTCTTATTTTATACCATGGGTTGTAATCCATTCCTTTCATCATTTACTTTGATGCCCAAGTTGTCCTCGATTTGGCCACTGGGGGTGCCTTTGAGCTGGCTTTGGGTCTCTTTGACCTGTCCCCATCATTCCTTGAGTGCTTCCTTATACTTTCTGGCCCAACATAGTCCAAGCTCATCTTGTACTTTCGCTTACTCCGTCCTGAAATCAGCCATCTTTCTGAGAAACCTTGGTTCCCTTTAGTGGAAAATAGCCACTAAAAAATTTAGAAGCCAAATCTGGATGCCAGTTGTAGATATTACCTGTGTGTTGCTGCTCCCTGGCCCTCTCAGAGGCTTCACTTATATACCTTTACTCACATGCTTACACACACACACACACATACACACTCACAGACTTTATATCTATAACTGTCTCTATAGCTATAGCTATCTCTGTATCTAACCGTGAGTTCACTCTGATGTATCCCATCCAACACCATGGGGCTCATTCCAGTGTGATCACTTTCTGTATTTCTAACAAGTTGAGACAATGAGAGAACTAGTTTCTAGTTTCTATAAGGTATTCATTTTATCCATCCCCCTGTATGTAACTGTGCTGGGAAGTACCTTTTCTTTTTTCTTTCATTCATTCATTCATTCATTCATCCATCCAAGAAATCTCTAAGCCCAATGTGGGGCTCGAACTCACAACCCCAAGATCAAGAGTCACATGCTCCACTGACTGAGTCAGCCAGGCACCCCTCTTTTCTTTTTCAATAGTAACTACCATTTATTGACTGCTTATCATATGCCAAGAAATGTTCTACCTGCTTCACCTGGAAAATCTCATTGAATTCCCAGTTTCCCTTGTGATGTGGGCATGAGAGGAAATTGAAGCACAGAGACAGTAAGTTGCTCAAGGTAGGATAGCTAGTTTGGATGGAGCCTGGGTTAAACAAAAATCTAAATGACTTCCTAAGCACTGTGCTATTCTTCTTTCTTCTTTTTTTATTGTGTAAGAACACTTCACGTGGGGCGCCTGAGTGGCTCGGTGGGTTAAAGCCTCTGCCTTCAGCTCAGGTCATGATCCCAGGGTCCTGGGATTGAGCCCCGCATCGGGCTCTCTGCTTAGCAGGGAACCTGCTTCCTCCTCTCTCTCCTGCCTGCCTCTCTGACTACTTGTGATCTCTGTCTATCAAATTAAAAAAAAAATAACCATTCAAAGTCTTTGGTAACCTGAAACTTTAAAAAAAAAAGAAAAAAGAACACTTCACGTGAGCTCTACCCTCTTAACAGATTTTTAGGCATACGATAAGCACAGGACTGGACAGATCACTATAGAATACACTCATCTTACACGATGAAACTTTATACCCTTGAACAGCAATTCTGCATTCCACCCTTCCCCAAATCCCTGCCATGTTTCCATGAATTTGACTAATTGAGATACCTCATCCTAGCAGAATCATGCAATATGTGTCCTTCTGTGATTGGCTGTTTTCCACTTAGCATAATGTCCTCAAGGTCCATCCATGTTGTTATTTATGCCAGGCTTTCATTTTTTTTAAAGATTTTATTTATTTACCTGACAGACAGAGATCACAAGTAGGCAGAGAGGCAGGCAGAGAGAGGAAGGGAAGCAGGCTCCCTGCTGAGCAGATAGCCTGATGCGGGGCTCGATCCCAGGACCCTGGGATCATGACCTGAGCCGAAGGCAGAGGCTTTAACCCACTGAGCCACCCAGGTACCCCCAGGCTTTCATTTTTTTTTAAAGATTTTATTTATTTATTTGATGGGGGGAGCACAAGCAGGAGGGAGAGGGAGAAGCAAACTTCCTGCTGAGCAGGGAGCCCGACGTGGGGTTTGATCCCAGGACCTTGGGATCATGACCCCAGCCAAAGGCAAATGCTTATCTGACCGAGCCACCCCGGCACCCCAGGATTTCATTCTTTTGTAAAGCTGAATAATAACCCATTGTATATATATACCATATTTTCTTTATCCACTTATCTGTTGATGGACACTTAGGTCATTTCCATACCATGGCTACCGTGAATACTGTTGCAGTGAACGTGGGAATACAGACATCTCTCTGAGATCCTAATTTCAATTCTTTGGGTTATGTGCCCAAAAGTGAGATTGCTGGATCATAGCAATTTTTAATTTTTTTTGAGGGAACCCCATACTGTTTTTCCACAGCGGCCACACCATTTTCCATCCTATCAACAGTTCCAATTTCTCTTCATCTTCGCCAACACTTACATGCTGCCTTTTGTGATAACAGCCATCTTAACAGATATGAGGTGATTTTGATTTGCATTTCCTTATGATTAGGGACATTAATCATGTTTGCTTATACTCATTGGCCATTTCCATGTCTTCATTGAAGAAATGTCTATTTAATTCTTTTGCCTATTTTTACAATCAAATTATTTGGTTTTTTACTATTTATATGGTTATAAGAGTTTCTTATATATTTTGGATATTCACTCTTTACCAGATGATGTTTGGCCAATATTTTCTCCCATTCCATAGGTTGCCTTTTCACTCTGTTGTTTCCTTTGCTGTGCAGAAGCTTTTTAGTTTGGTGTTGTCTTATTTGTGTATTTCTGCTTTTCATTGTGTAACACCATAGGTGTCATAGGCCTAAAATTGCCAAGATCAAGGTCATGAAGCTTTTCCCCTGTTTTCTTCTATGAGTTCTACTGTTTCTGGTCTTACCTTTATTTTTTTTTTAAAGATTTTATTTATTTGTTAGAGAGAGAGAGAGAGCGTGCATGAGCACAGGCAGACAGAGTGGCAGGCAGAGGCAGAGGGAGAAGCAGGCTCCCCGCTGAGCAAGGAGCCCAATGTGGGACTCGATCCCAGGACGCTGGGATCATGACCCGAGCAGAAGGCAGCTACCTAACCAACTGAGCCACCCAGGCGTCCCTGGTCTTACCTTTAAATCTTTAGTACATTTTGAGTTGATATTTATGTATCCTTCAAGATAGGGGTCCAATTTCATTATTTGTGTGTGGATTTCTAGTTTTCTCAACACCATTTGTTGAAGGCACTATTGTTTCCTCATTGTGTATTCTCGGCACCCCAGTTGGCTGTCTACTGCAAATGCATGGATGTATTTTCAAGCTCTTTCTTCTGTTCCATTGGTCTATATGTCCATTTTTATGCCAGTGCCATACTATTTTAATTGCTGTCACCCTGTAATATATTTTGAAGTCAGGAAATGTGTCACCTCCAGCTTTTTTCTTCTTTCTCAAGATTGGTTTGGCTATTCGTAGTCTTTTGTGCTTCTCTAAAAAATTTAAGATTATTGTTTCTATTTCTGTAAATTCTGCCCTAGGGATTTTCGTGGGAATTGCCTCAAAACTGTAGATCACTTTGGATGGTTTTTCGAAGATGTCCCTCAACGATCCCTGCCCAGTAGTATTCTCTCACTTGTGTAATCATTTGCCCTTGACCGTGAGCTAGATCTAGTGAATCACTTCTAATGACAGAATCCAGAAGAATTTATAGGATGTCACTCACTCACAAGGTTACAGGAAGATTCTGGCTTCTAATAGACCCTGGCTTGCTTGCTTGTGCACACTCTCTCTCTCTCTCTCTTCCCCCCTCACTTGCTCTCAGGGAAGCTTATTGACCTGTGGAGAGTCCCATGGAGCAAGGAGCTGAGGGAGCCTCCTGGACAACAGCCATGGAGGTACTGAGGCCCGGTCAGCAGCTCCCGAGGAACTAAATCCTGCTAACAACCATGGGATCAGGCTGGGAAGCAGCTGAGCCTTCAGATTTGAGCTTTGTGAGAGACCGAGCCAGAAGCACCCAGCTAGGCTGTGCCCAGATTCCTGACACACAAAAACGGATTTAATAAATGTTCGTTCTGAGCCACTAAGTTTGGGGGTAAATTGTTATACACAGATAATGTAGTAAGCCATCTCCCACTTCCACTGCCTCCCTCCCCAACGCCATGTAGGCTTGCCCTGTTTCGGGCCTCTTGTTCTCCATCACTGGCCGCCACCCCCCATAGATTCCCTCTTCGTCCCACTCAGGCTGTCACTCCCTGTCATGCCACTCCATCAGTGGGTGCCCTTGTCAGCCCCCTCAGGCTCTGACTCCCCACATCACCTCTCCCCAACATAGATGTCCTCCTCATCCCACTCAGCTCTAACACTTCACGCCACTCCATCACGGGAGGCCCTCATCAGTCCTCTCAGGCTCTGCTTCCCACACCAGACTGTCCTCCCCTGAGGATCCCCATGTCCTCCTGCTTGGACTCTGATCCCTCCTACCAGACTGCCCTCCACAGGGACGCCCTTCTCACCATGCTACCTCCGTGGGGAGCCCCCACACTCCCCACCATGGATGGCTATCCCACTCTGCTTCACCTAGGGGCTTTGTTATTTTTAAAGTAGGCTCCCATGGCTTGAACCCACAACCCTGAGCTCAAGACCTGAGCTGAGATTAAGAGTCGGATGCTTAACCGATTCAGTCACCCAGGCGTGCCTTCACCTAATGGCTCTGGGACTGAATTTTTCAGGAAGGCGAGGCAGAAGGATAGAGTATGTGCAGTTTTATGTTCAACATGCAGATTGCCAAATCACCCTCCAAAAATCTTACATCAGTTTACACTATGGTCTCCCTCCTTTGCTTGTCTCACACGGTGCTGGTTGGCTTTTCCTGCCTAGTGCTGTTTCTAGGTTTCGTTCCAGTGAAATGTCAAGTGGTCCAATTCTTTTCAAAAACATCTGCTGGGTTTCTCTGTGCTGGCATATCTAAACAGAGATCATTTTCCCCCTGAAAATGCAAATCCTCTCTCTCACTCTCACTGACAGTATGGGCTTCTCTCCTCGCTCAGTGGGTTGAAATGCAAACTATAAAGGGAAAAAAAGTTATTTGTATTGAAAGAAGAACAGTATGCCTTCCAACAGTTTGGGACAAAGATGGACATTTAAATTGTAGACCTGCGGGAACTTTTTTTTAGACTTTATTTATTTATTTGGCAAAGAGAGACACAGCAAGAGAGGGAACACAGCAAGATTAGTCAGGGAGGGAGAAGCAGGCTTCCAGCAGAGTGGGGAGCCTGATGCGGGACTCTATCCCAGGACCCTTGGGACCACGACCTGAGCCTACAGCAGACACTTAACCACTGAGCCACCCACATGCCCCAACCTGCAGGAACTTTTTAAAAAAGCATTACCTGACCCCTTGTTAATTTCTGAATTCATATGTATCTAGCTAAGAAGGGTCAGTTTCTTTCTCAGCCTATCTCTTTGTTTTCAGGTTGGAATTTGTGCATCTTTGTGTATTTACACTACCTGAAGCTCTAGCTATGTCTGGTTTTATGTATCCATCCCTTAGGGTAAAGTAATACTTATTTTTTAAAGATTTTATTTATTTATTAGAGAGAGGCATGGAGGGAGCAGGCGAGCACAAGCAGGGGGAGCAGCAGAGGGAGAGGGAGAGGGAGAAGCAGACTCCCCGCTGAGCAGAGAGCCCAACTAGGGGCTCGATCCCAGGGTCCTGGGATCCATGACCCAAGCCGAAGGCAAATGTTTAACTGACTGAGCCACACAGGCGCCTCTCCTTATAATCAGCACTTTGCGGAAGGCTGTTAATTCATCCAGGCCTCAGAAGAGCATGATAAATTTGATATCGCTGCCCCTATTCAATGCAAGAGACAAAACTGAATCTCCAGAGCTGTGACCTACCCAAGGTGGTCACGCAGCTAGTCAGTGACAGAACGGGGGCTGGAAGTCAAGCCTTCAGACTCCAGACCCCGAAATCTTCCCACTCCGTTGTACTACCACTCTGGGTTCTTCTCCTTCAAGAAAGTATTCGTGATGGTTTGAGCTGCCCTTCCAAACTGGAGCCTAGATATATAGAAAACTCTGTTGAACCTGATACACACTATTTGGCCAGACCAAGTCCATTCTTTAGAAGTGATTTGTACTTGGATTTCCCTGGAGCTCTTTATTGCATCATTAAAATACAGACTTAGGGGCATCAGGGTGGCTCAGTCATTGGGCATCTGCCTTTGGCTTGGGTCATGATCCCAGGGTCCTGTGATCGGGCCCCACATCAGGCTCCCTGCTCAGTGGGAAGCCTGCTTCTCCCTCTCCACTCCCCCTGCTTATGTTCCCTCTCTTGCTGTGTCTCTGTCAAATAAATTTTAAAAAATCTTTAAAATACATACATACATACATACATGCAGATTTATAGAAAGGCAAAGTAGCAATACTTATATCAGACAAAATAGACTTTAAAACAAAGACTGCAGGGGGTGCCTGGGTGGCTCAGTCGGCTAAGCATCCGATTCTTGGTTTCAGCTCAGGTCATGAGATCGAGCCCGTCGTCAGACTCCCGCTCAACAAGGAGTCGGCTTGAGATTCTCTCTTTCCTTCTCCTTTTGCCCCTCACCCCCACTCATGCACCCTCTCTCCCTCTCTAAAATCAATCAACCAAAGACTAAGAAGAGACAAAGAAAGACATTATGTAATAACAAATGGGACAACCCAACAAGATATAGCAATTGTAAATATTTATGCACCCAACATGGGAGCACCCTGCTACATAAAACAATAACAAACATCATCCAGACGGAAAATCAACAAAGAAATGGTGGCTTTGAATGACACACTGGACCAGAGGCACTTTAGCTATATTCAGAACATTCCATCCTAAAACAGCAGAGTACACATTCTCTCAAGTACATAGAACATTCTCCAGAATAGATCACATATTAGGTCACAAATTAAGTCTCAACAAATTCATAAAGATCAAAGTCATACCATGCATCTTTTCTAACCACAACACTATGAAACTAGAAATCAACCACAAGAAAACATCCAGAAGGAGCACAAATACATGGAGGTTAGATAACATTCTACTAAATAATGAATAGGTCAACCAAGAAATCAAAGAAGAAATTATAGAGAAACAAATGAAAATGGAAATACAATGGTCCAAAATCTTTGGGAGTCAGCAAAAGCAGTTCTAAGAGGAAGTTTATAGCAATACAGGCCTGGCTCAAGAAAAAAGGAAAATCTCAAACAACCTAAACTTACCCCTAAAGGAGCTAGAAAACGAACAACCAGCAAAACCCAAAACCAACAGAAGGAAGGAAGTGATAAAGATAAAAGCAGAAATAAATGATACAGAAACAAAGAAAACCAGTAGAACAGATCAATGAAACCAGGAGCTGGTTCTTTGAAAAGATCTACCAAACTGATAAACCTCAGCCAGACTCATCGAAAAGTGAGAGGGAGAGAGAGGGAGAGAGAGGGCTCAAAAAACAAAATTGCAAATGAAAGAGGAGAAATAATAACCAACATCACAGAAATACAAACAATTAAAAGAGACTATTATGAAAAATTATATGACAACAAACTGGACAAACTAGAAGAAATGGATAAATTCTTAGAAACATATAACCCCCCAAAACTGAAGCAGGAAGAAACAAAAATTTTTTAAAGATTTTATTTATTTATTTGATAGACAGAGACCACAAGTAGTCAGAGAGGCAGTCAGAGAGAGAGGAGGAAGCAGGCTCCCTGCCCAGCAGAGAGCCCGATGCGGGGCTCAATCTCAGGACCCTGAGACCATGACCTGAGCCGAAGGCAGAGGATTTAACCCACTGAGCCACCCAGGTGCCCCAAGAAACAGAAAATTTGAATGGACTGATTACCAGCAATGAAATTGAATCAGTAATCAAAAACTCCCAACAAATAAAAGTCTAGGGCCAGACAGCTTCACAGACAAATTCTACCAAATATTTAAAGAAGAGTTAATACATATTCTTCTCAAACTATTCCAAAAATAGAAGAGGAAGGAAAACTTTCAAATTCATTCTATGAGGCCAGCATGACTCTGATACCAAAAGCAGGTAAGGACACCACAAAAAAAGAGAACTACAGGCCATTATCTCCAATGAACATATATGCAGAAATCCTCAACAAAATACTGGCAAACCAATTCCAACAATACATTAAAAAGATCATACACCATGATCAAGTGGGATTTATTTCAGGGATGCAAGGGTGGTCTGATACTCACAAATCAACATGATAGATCACATCAGTAAGAGAAAGAATAAAAACCATATGATCATTTCAATAGATGCAGAAAAAGCATTCAACAAGAGAGGAGATGGGAGTTGAGGGAAACTGGAAGGGGAGGTGAACCATGAGAGACTATGGACTCTGAAAAACAACCTGAGGGTTTTGAAGGGGTGGGGGTGGGAGGTTGGGGGAACCAGGTGGTGGGCATTAGGGAGGGCACGGATTGCATGGAGCACGGGGTGTGGTGCAAAAACAATGAATTCTGTTATGCTGAAAAGAAATTTAAAAAAAAAGTATAACATCCATTCATGATAAAAGACCTCAACAGGGGTGCCTGGGTGGCTCAGTTGGTTAAGTAACTGCCTTTGGCTCAGGTCATGATCCTGGAGTCCCAGGATCGAGTCCCGCATTGGGCTCCCTGCTCAGCAGGGAGTCTGCTTCTCCCTCTGACTCTCTCTCTCTCTCAAGTACATAAATAAAATCTTTAAAAAAAATAAATAAGTAAAAATTTTAAAAAAAGACCTCAACAAAGTAGGTTTAGAAGAAACACCTTTTATTTCTTTTTGTTGTCTGACTGCTGACTTCTAGTACTATGTTGAATAATAGTGGCGGGAGTGGGCTTCCTTGTCATGTTCCTGATCTCAATGGGAAGGGTCTAAGCTTTTTCCCATTGAGAATGATATTCACTGTGGGTTTTTCATAGGTGGATTTTATGAAGTTGAGACATGTTCCCTCTATCCCTGTACTTTGAAGCATTTTAATCAGAAACGGATGCTGTATCTTGTGAAATGCTTTTTCTGCATCAACTGAGAGGACCATGTGGTTCTTCTCTCTTCTCTTACTGATTTGTTCTATCACATTGATTGATTTTCGAATGTTGAACCACCCCTGCATCCCAGGGATAAATCCCACCTGGTCATGGTGGATAATCTTTTTAATATACTGTTGGATCCTATTAGCTAGGATCTTGAGATTCTTGGCATCCATATTCATCAGGGATATTGGTCTGAAATTCTCCTTTTTGGTGGGGTCTTTGCCTGGTTTGGGGATCAAGGTAATGCTGGCTTCATAGAAAGAGTATGGAAGTTTTCCTTCTATTTTTTGAAACAGCCTCAGGAGAACAGGTATTATTTCTTCTTTGAATGTTTGGTAGGTTCCCCAGGGAATCCAGCAGGTCCTGGACTCTTGTTTTGGGGAAGGTTTTTGATCACTACTTCAATCTTATTACTAGTTATTGGTCTATTCAGGTTGTCAATTTCTTCCTGTTTCAGTCTTGCAAGTTTATAGGTTTCCAGAGATGCATTCATTTCTTCTGCATTGCTTAACTTATTGGCATATAGCTGTTGATAATAATTTCTGATGACTGTTTCTATTTCCTTGGTGTTAGTCATGATCTCTCCCCTTTCATTCATAATTTTATTAATTTGGGTCCTTTGTCTTTTCTTTTGGTTTAGTCTAGAAGGAACATACCTTGACATAATAAAGGCCATATATGAAAAGCTTGCAGCTGACATAATCCTCAATGGAGAAAAATAAAGAGCTTTTTCCCTAAGGTCAGGAACAAGACAAGGATGTTTACTCTCACCACTTGTATTCAGTGTAGTATCGGAATTCCTAGTCACAGCAATCAGACAACAAAAAGAAGTAAAATGCATCCAAATTGATAAGGAAGAAGTAAAACTGTCACTATTTGCAGATGACATAATGCTATATATAGAAAACCCTAAAGGCCACACCAAAATACTGCTAGAACTGATCAATGAATTCAGTAAAGTCACAGGATAAAAAATTAATGTACAGAAATCTGTTGCATTTATGTACACTAATAATGAAGCAGCAGAAAGAGAAATTAAGAAAGCAATCCCATTTACAATTATACAAAAAAATAAGATACCTAGGAATAAACTCCAAAGAGGTGAAAGACCTGTACTCTGAAAACTATAAGACACTGATGAAAGAAATTGAAGTGGACACCAAAAAATGGAAAGACATTCCATGTTCATGGATCAGAAGAATAAATATGGTTAAAATGTCTATGCTACCCAAAGCAATCTACACTTTTAATGCAATTTCTATCAAAGTACAAACAGCATTTTTGACTGAACTAAAACCAACAATCCTAAAATTTGTGTGGAACCACAAATTTATAGCCAAAACAATCTTGAAAAGAAAAACAAAACTGAAGGTATTACAATTCCAGACTTCAAGTTATATTACAAAGCTGTAGTAATCAAAGCAGTGTGGCACTGGCACAAAAATAGACACATAGATCGTAGAACAGAATAGAAAGCCCAGAAATAAACCCACAATTATATGGTCAACTAATCTTTAACAAAGGAGGCAAGAACATGCAATGGGAAAAGACAGTCTCTTCAACACGTGGTTTTGGGAAAACGACAGCAACATGAAAAAGAATGAAACAGGACCACTTTCTTACACCAGACATAATGGATTAAGGACCTAAATGTGAAACCTGAAACCATAAAAATCCTAGAAGGTAACACAGACAGTAATTTTTTTGACGTCAGCTGTAACTATATTTTTCTAGATGTCTCCGGAGGCAATGGAATTAAAAGCAAAAATAAATTGTTGGGACTACAGAAAAATAGAAAACTTTTGCACAGTGAAGGAAACAATCAACAAAACTAAAAGACAACCTACAGAATGGGAGGAGACGTTTGTAAACATGATATCCGATAAAGGGTTTGTATCCAAAATATATAAAGAACTGATGCAACTCAACACCCAAAAAACAAGTAATCCAATTAAACAGTAGGCAGAAGACAAGAACAGACATTTCTCCAGAGAAGACATCCAGATGGCCAACAAACACATGAAAAGATGCTTGACATCACTCATCATCTGGGAAATGCAAATCAAAGCCACGATGAGATATCAGCTCACACCTGTCAGAATGGCTAAAATCAACAACACACGAAACTAAAAGTGCTGGCAAGGACTGGGAGAAAAAGGAACCCTTGTGCAGTGTTGGTGAGAATGCAAACTGGTGCAGCCAGTGTGGAAAACAGTATGGGGGTTCTTCAAAAAGTTAAAAATAGGGGTGCCTGGGTGGCTCAGTGAGTTAAGCCGCTGCCTTCGGCTCAGGTCATGATCTCAGAGTCCTGGGATCGAGCCCCACATCGGGCTCTCTGCTCAGCAGGGAGCCTGCTTCCTCCTCTCTCTGCCTGCCTCTCTGCCTGCTTGTGCTCTCTCTGTCACATAAATAAATACTTAAAAAAAAAAGTTAAAAATAAAACTACCCTACAATCCAGTAATTGCACTACTGGGTGTTTACCCCCAAAGTTAAAAAACACTAATTCAAGGTGATACACACACCCCTACATTTATTGCACTATTATTTATAATAGCCAAACTATGGAAGTAGCCCAAGTGTCCATCAATTGATGATTACATAAAGATGTGATAATATGTGTAATAAATTGTTATATAATTAATTTATATATTAATATATTAATTATATATCAATGTATTAATATATAAATTAAATTCTAAATAAAATTAATTTACTTATGAACATAAAATTATAAATATGTAAATTAATTACTTAAAATATATATCAAATATAAATATATTTGTATTATATATAAATTTATAAATTATTATATATAATATATGTAATGGAATATTATTCAGCCATCAAAAAGAACAAAGTCTTGCCATTTGCAGCAACATGGGTGGAGCTAGAGAGTATAATGCAAAGCAAAGTAAGTCAATCAGAGAACGATTTCATTCATATGTGCAATTTAAGAAACAAAACAAATGAGCAAAGGAAATATAAGGAGAGAGACAAACCAAGAAATGGAACTTTCTTTTTAAAGTAAACTCTATGCTACACATGGGGCTTGAACTCATGACCCTGAGATCAAGAGTCTCCTATTCTATCGACCGAGCCAGCCAGGCGCCCCCAAGAACCAGACTCTTAACTCTAGAGAACACACTGATGGTTACCACAGGGTGAGGGGGGGAATGGGGGAACTAGATGATGGGGATTAAGGAGAGCACTTGTCCTGATGAGCACCTGGTGACATCTGGAATCACTGAATCACTGTATTGTACACCTGCAACGAATACAACACTGTATGTTAATTATACTGGAATAAAAATTAAAGCTTAATAAAAAATACAGTTTTTTTAAAGTCTTGAGATTATTACTGAGATTATTACTCTTACTGAAAAAAATACAAATATCAGTAAATTGTTATATTAAGCAAAAAATAAAAAAATCCAAGACCATCAGTAACACTCTGATAGGAACGATTTTTGCTGTTCAGTGGTGAGCTTTAACTTAACAAGATAGGCCAGATGCCATTGAAACAAATCAAATATCCTTCAAAGGGGAGAGTTTAAATAAGTTGCAGGACAAGAAAATACTATATAGATGTTAAAAAAAGAAGAAGGCTAATCAATATACGAAGTGATTTCCAAGCTATGTTGTTAAGTGAAAACAAATACAGATGAAAGCAATATGAATAGTGTCCTACAATTTGTGACACACATATAGGTATGTGTGTTTGTATATATACGTGTGTGTGTGTGTGTGTGTGTGTGTGTGTGTGTGTGTGTATTTATGTAATCATAGTATAATAGAATATCTCTGGAAGGATACACAAGAACTTGAGACAGTAGATATCCCTGGGGAGGACAAATGGGTGACAAAGGTGGGAAGGAGACTTATTTTTCATTGTCTATCCCTTTATACCATTTCTTTATATCATTTGAAATTTTTTTACGATTTTAAGTCATCTCTACACCCAACGTGGGGCTCAAACCCACCACCCCGAGATCAAGAGTCATGAGCTCTGACTGAGCTAGCCAGGCACCCCTCTATCATTTGAGTTTTTAAAGATTTTATTTACTTATCTATTTATTTATTTATTTGAAAAAGGAGAGAGAGAAAGCAGGGGAGGAGCAGAGGGAGAGGGACAAGGGGACTCGAGCATGGAGCCAGACGCGGAGCTCGATCTCACGACCCTGAGATCATGATCTGAGCCGAAGTCAAGAGTCTGATGCTTAAGGGACTGAGCCACCCAGGTGCCCCTCTCATCTGAATTTTTTCCACATGCCTGGATTGCCTGTTAAAAATATTTGTAGTTATCCAGTGCTTTGCCATTTTTAAAGTATTGTTACATATGTGATCTTAATTGAATACACAGGCAGCCCAAGGTAGTAAGTCTTACAGCTTTCTCACAGAGCCTTTCAAGCTGGTCCCTGCCTTCAGCCCACTTTTTCGTTGCCCCTTCCCCACTCCCTGAATGCAGCAGCCACACCTAGAGAAGACTGAGCCACACTTTCCCTCTCTCCTGCCAGCAGCCTCCAACTCCACTCTGCCATCCCTTCTAATTAATGTAACTAGGCATTGTGTTCCATAATTACAGGGTTTGTCAGTGAAATCAATAGTTGCCTCCCTTGGGACAATGACATTTTAGTTCCATCAATCTCCCCAGAGCCCGGCAGCTTCTCGGAGCCAACAAAACTCCCAAGGTTATTAACATGTCCCTTTGCTCTCACTCATTTTCTTGCATGCAAGTAAATGAGCAGATTCTCAATTCACATGATTTCATACACCCTACCCGCGATTATTTGGAGATAAAATGCCAATCAAATGTATATTTTGAAGGCTTTATTGAGGTACGGTCTGCATATTTAAAAATTGACCATTGTGTGCCCATGGTTCTTTTAGGAAAAGCAGGGTTGTGCAATCTCAAATGCATTTTTTTATAATGGCCTTAAGATTCTAATGTAAAATATCCTAGATCATAATAGGTTTCTGATGTGACTCAGTTTCTCTCTTCTACTCCCAAATCTGTCCCCTGACCTACTGCTTAATAGAAGACTTCTAATTCTATTGTTTCTTTAAATCTATAGCATGTCCGAGTTGGAAGGGCCCTTGGAAATCAACTAGACACGAAAAAAAAAAAAAAATCAGCCAGACACGGGAAACCGACATCCCCATAAGGTACTCAATTTACCAAACATCATATAATAGATAAATGGCAGAGTTAGGACAAAAATCCAGGATTCTTGTTCTTAGCCCAATAAACTTCCCATTCCATCAGGGAGCCTCTACTCTTGCTAATGTCGTAGAAATTACTAAACCCACCACCATCATTCTGCTCACCCAGCTACATCTAAACCTTTGATGGTGGCAGAGGGGCTTGAGTTGAGGATGGGTCTAGAGAACAGGTAGGAAATACAAGCTTTTTCTTTTCTTTCTTTTTTTTTAAGATTATTTATTTATTTATTTGACACAGAGAGAGAAAGATCACAAGTAGGCAGAGACACAGGCAGAGAGAGGAAGGGAAGCAGGCTCCCGGCCAAGCAGAGAGTCCAATGTGGGGCTCGATCCCAGGACCCTGGGATCATGACCTGAGCCGAAGGCAGAGGCTTTAACCCACTGAGCCACCCAGGCACCCCTACAAGCTTTTTCCTTCACGGTCCTCCTAGGTAAATTTCTTTCTTAGCATTCAGCACAATTAACCAAGATAGGTTCTTTCCTGTCCAGAGAAGAATCTTATAGTACCAGGAAATAGCATCTATCATTATTCTTATAATTCTTATCATTGCTGCATTTCTCTAGCTTATGACTGCAAGATGGGAAGGTGGTATGAAACAGTGGCAGATGAAACCACTGAGCACTACTTCCTGCTTTTGCCAAAAATTGCACTAAAATTAGCCTCTATTCCCCATGGATTTGAGCCAGGGAAAGCAATTTAGCTTCTCATATTGTTTTTCTAGCAATCTGTCTGTAACAATTAAACAACTGGTGATAGAGAGAGGAGTTCGCTTTATATCTTTGACTGACCAAGACTGAAGATGTTTCCTATGATCAGTTATAATGGAACTTGATGTCACCATAGTAGGAGGACCTAGGCCAATAATAGTTTTGTGGGGTTTTTTTTTTTTAGGATTTTATTTTTAAGTCATCTCTACACCCAACATGGGATGCGAACTTATAGCCCCAAGGTCAAGAGTCACATGCTACCGACTGAGCCAGCCAGGTGCCCCCAATAGTTTTGAGGTACTAAATATGGCATTCTGAACTTAAGGAGAAAACTCTAAAATGTTCCAATGGGGATGGAATGACTATCAACTATTTTCATATTTTTTATTAGAAATCATACTTCCCCCTTAAAAAAATCCTTCTCCCCAGGAATTCACATTTTAAGAATGTATCCTAAGAAAAAGCAGAAATTTATGCACAAAGGTATTCATCACGATTTCTTTATGCGTGAAATATTGGAAATAGTTAAAAGCAATCGGAGGTGTCAAATAAAATAAGATCATTCCATTAAAGGAAATCTTATGGAGCCATTAAAATTCGCTTTGGGGGCACCTGGGTGGCTCAGTCAGTTAAGCATCTGACTTTGGCTCAGGTCATGATCTCAGGGTCCTGGACTGGAGCCCAGCATGGAGCTCTGTGCTCAGTGGGGAGTCTGCTTCTCCCTTTTGCTCTGCCCCTCCCCCTGCTCATGCTCTCTCTTTCTCTCTCTCTCTCTCTCTCTCATATAAATACATAAAATGTCTGAAAAATTCACTTTACAAAGATTTCATTTTTAACAGCTTTACTGAGGTACAATTTATCCACCATAAAGTTCACTGATGTAAAGTGTAAATTTAAAGCTTTTTAGTATATTTACAGAGCTGTTCAAACTATCCTTGTAATCTAATGCTGGAACATTTTCATCACTCCAAAAAAGAGCCTCATACCTACTGGCAGTCGCTCTCCATATCCCCAGTGCATAAATTGATAAGAAAAATACAATTGAGGGGTGCCAAGTTGGCTTGGTCCCTGGAGCACACGACTCTCGACCTTGGGGTTGTGAGTTGGAGCCCTGTGGTGGGTGCAGAGATTACTTAAAAATAAAATCCTTGGGGCACCTGGGTGGCTCAGTGGGTTAAAGCCTCTGCCTTCGGCTCAGGTCATGATCCCAGGTCCTGGGATCAAGCCCCGCATTGGGCTCTCTGCTCAGCTTGCTTCCTCCTCTCTCTCTCTGTCTTCCTCTCTGCCTACTTGTGATCTCTGTCTGTCAAATAAATAAAAATAAATAAATAAATAAAATAAAATCCTTAAGAACAAAAGGAAGAGAAATACAAATGACTCAAAAGACAAGGGGACAAAGGAAAGGCAGTCACATCTGAGGACCTGCAAATGACTAATACACATACGAAAAGATGTTCAGCTTCACCCGTGATAAAGGAAATGGAAATCAACTCCCTTTCCTCCCATCAGATGGGCAACAGTGAAAAAGATTCGTAACATCTGGTACTAGTAAGGGTGTGGGGAAACTACGCATTTTCACAGGCTTCTCTGGATGATAATCTGGCGCCGTTTATTTCCCGTTTTAAAGCCCATACCACTGGGGCCAGCAACCCTGCCTCGGAAATTCTAGGCTAGAGACGAAAGGACTGGTAAGGAAGAACATAGGCACAACACGGATTTCTGCAAGGATTGCAAACCGCAGAGCCGTGTGTAGGCTATGACCTCCTCTTTGTGCGGGGCATCGCTCTTGCCCTAAGAAAGACATGCCCGCCACCGTTGCAGATAACGCTCTCGCTCCGCCGGGGAAGCGGAGACTCAGGCAAGTGAAGCGACTTGCTTTGGGTCTGCTACTGAGTGGCAGAGCCAGCATTCACATCCACCTCTCTCTGGCCCCAAACCGAAAAGGAGAACTTTCTGGCTAGGATACAAGAAACTCCCTCAGTGGGTGTGGGGCTAATCTTTTGGGAGATCTTTTTTTTTTCTTTTGGTGTTTTCATATTTCCTGGGTTTATTCCCCTTTGTTCCAAGTTCTAAGCCCCAGCCTACTTCACTCCACCTCCATGGCCTGCATGGTTTCCTCCAGCAGTTCCAGGGTCCCCCTGAACCCAGGTCACCCAGGATCCCTGCGGTGACAGCTCTCACCAGCGGCTGTTCCCTCTTCCCTCACTTTAACACGGCCCTCTCTGAGCTTTCACTTCGGGGGCAGTCCAAACTCTGGCATGGAAGGTCTGCTCCAGTAGCCCTTCTGCACTCTGACTGCATGGCCCCTCAGTCTCCACTCAGTCATCACCTCCTCCCAGAAGCCTGCCCTGACCTCTAGACCTCATGTTTGGCTGGACCCGGTCCTCCAGCACCGCAGGGCCAATGTCCTGGCGGGAACCTTTCCACCGAGTGGGTGTGGTCAGTTGCAAAGCTCTGGACCTTTAAAAAAAAAAAAAAAAAGATTTTATTTAATAGAGAAAGAGAGCGTGAGTATGGGCGCATAGGAATAGGGGAAGGGGCAGAGGGAGAGGGAGAAACAGGCTCCCTGCTGAGCAGCGAACTGGAGGAGGGAGTCCCAGTGGCAGCCAGATGGCTTAACACACTGAGCCACCCAGGTGCCCCACCCTGGACATTTTTAAGACGCAAAATGAACTCAAGTCTCAATGGAGGAGGTGGAAGTTTGTGATGCTGAAATTGGGTGAAGGAATAGTTAATGAGGGGGGCCTGGGGTGTGCGGAACATGTAAACTTCATTTCTTCATCCATCTGGTAAAGGTTTATTGGCATTTACTCTGTGACCGGCACTGGTCACAGCACCGGGGGATTCACCAATGGACAAAACGGAAAAATCTCTGCCCTTGGGAATTTATAGCAGAGGGGTAAGGCAGACAATTAACATGTTATACTATATATATAATTATATATGGCATATATATAATTATACATTATATGTAATTTGATAGATGGATAGAAAAATGGATTATATGAGATGGCACATAGAGCCACGGAGGAAATTCAGCAGGAAAGGAGGGTTGAGGGGTTGGAGGGGGCGTTGTAATTTTCGAAATGGTGCAAAAGACTCATCGAGAAGGAAACATTTAAGTAAAAATCTGAAGGATGTAAGAGAAGAGCCAGGCAGATATCTGGAGGCAGAGCATTCTAGCAGAGGGTACAGTAAGTGCGGGGACCTGAGGTATCCTGGTAAGGGGGGAGCAAGGAGTGGCTTGTGGGCCATGAATCCTCAGAACAAGATGGGGACTCACTAGAGAGTTGTAAGAAGAAGACTGACATGATCTGAAGTACATTTTAAGAGTGTCAAGGTGGCTGCTGTGTTGAAAATAACCCCTGGCGGGGGGAGGCGCCTGAAAGGCTCAGTAAGAAGAGCACGTGACCCTTGATCTCGGGGTCATGAGTTCAAGCCCCACGTGGGACATAGAGATGACTTAATAAAGAAAAGAAATTGGAGGAAGGCTTAGAAGAAGGAAGAGCAAATTGGATACGGATGCAGTGACTGGGGAGAAAGGTGCTGGTGGCTCAGGTCAGGGTCTTAGCAGTAGAGATATAAGAAGCAGTCAAGTTCAGAATATATGTCGCAGGCAATCCACAGGAATTGCTGGATGTGAGAGGCAAGTTTTTGCATGAGAAACTGAAAGAATGGACTTGCTGTTTGCCAAGACGGGGTGGTTTGCTCTGGGAAGGGCAGGCTGAGGTGGCAGAGACAGAGGGCCTGACTGACTTGTGTGAGCTCCCAGTGACAGGCCACTTCACAACACCTGACAGCTTCATTCCTTAAATTCTGTTGTGAATTAGACCCAGATATCGCGGGTCTGAAAGCAGCCCTCCTAGGGTCCGCTGGCTTCCATTCAGGGATAGAGAACAATAATGGTGAAGACTGAGACGGTCCCTCTCATCTGGTGGCGCATCTGACTAAAAAGAAAATAGGAAAACAACAAATTCAAAAGCCATGAGTCTCTTTTATGACTGTACAGTGAATATTAACAGGAAGCTCAGAGCTGTGCCTTCTGGGAGATCTCACAGCGGGTGTTGTCGGTGGATGATTGAGAGAAACGGTTCCTCCAGAGGAGAGAGACCAGAAGTCATGGCAGACAAAACAATGCCCCTCCCCCAAGATGGCCACGTCTTTCAAGCTAAGGCTTAAAGGCTGCAAGCCTTCACCAATTTTTCCAGGGGAAGGAGAGCTCATTACCTTTCCCTGGCAATTGTCTCTCTTCCTTTCTTTGCTCAGTGACACTCTGACAGCCTCCTCCGGAGACCTCCTATGATCCCTGCCCTCGGATTTTCTTTTTTTTTTTTTAATGTGGGGGGATGTGGGGCAGAGGGAGAGGGAGGGACAAAAGCTTAATCTCTTAAGAGAATCTTAACATGGAGCCCGGCGCAGGGTCTGATCTCACAACCCTGAGATCATGTCCTGAGCCGAAATCAAGAGTCAGACGCTTAACCAACTGAGCCACCGAGGCACCCTCCTGCCCTCATATTTTCAATCTGTGTTGACCCTTATGTCATACATGAAAACCTTTCAGAAACTCCAACATATTATTTAATTGCACAACACTGTTACTGGCTGCCTGTTAGGCAAACAAGTTCTCACGTGATGTACAGACTGGACTTGCCCGCGGATACATACATCGATCTAATAGTATCATTTATGTTAACGTGGAAACATGCTAAGAGCCACAAGAAACATGCTAAGAGTCACAAGAACAATACAGAATATACATTATGAATTCAGACCTGTGTTGCTCCCATCTTCCAGGGATTGACAGCCTAGGCAGAGCTAAGGGCTTTGCCAGAGAGTCTTTTTATTTTTTTTTAAAGATTTTATTTATTTATTTGACAGACAGAGATCACAAGTAGGCAGAGAGGCAGGCAGAGAGAGAGAGAGAGAGAAGGAAGCAGCCTCCCTGCCGAGCAGAGAGCCCGATTCGGGACTCGATTCCAGGACCCTGAGATCATGACCTGAGCCGAAGGCAGTGGCTTAACCCACTGAGCCACCCAGGTGCCCCAAGAGAGTCCTTTTATTTTTAAGTGAATTTTTTTTTTAGATTTTTATTTATTCACTTGAGAGAGAGAATGAGTGAGAGAGAGAGAGAGAGAGAGAAAGAGAGCATAAGCAGGAGCCAGGGCTTGGAGGGTGAGGGGAAGGCAGAGGGAGAAGCAGACTCCTTGCCAAGCGGGGAGCCCGACGTGGGGCTCAATCCCAGGATTCCAGGATCATGACCTGAGCCGAAGGCAGACCCTTCATTGACTTAGCCACCCAGGCACCCCAATCTCATTCCTTTATCTACGTAATCTCTGCACCCAGTATGGGGCATGAACACATGACCCTGAGATAGAGAGTTGCACGCTCTACCAACCGAGCCAGCCAGGTGCCCCTGCCAGTGAGCCTTTTTTGAACTTTGTGCTAGCAATGGCCATTACCTTTGAATGTTTCCTATTGCTACTGTCAAAAATGACTGCAAACTGGGGGGTTTAAAACAACTTTGTGGCTCAAAACGCCGCCAGAAGATTTATTATCTTATAGTTCTGGAGGTCAGAAGTCCTACACTCCCCGGGCCAGCAGGGCACGTTCCTTCCCAAGGTTCTAGAGGGGGTCCGTTCCCTTGCCTTTTCCACCTTCCGGAGGCCACCTGCATTCCTTGGCTTGTGACCCTTACTCCATCTGGAGAGCACATCGCCCCAAATTCTGCTTCTATCCTCATACCTCCCTCTCCTGACTCTGACCCTCTCGTCTCCCTCTTCTAAGGACCCCGTGATGATAATGACACACTTGGATAATCCAGGATAATCTTCCCACATCAGGTTCCTTAATTGAATGATATCTGCCAAGTCTTTTTTGGCCATGACAGATTACATACTCATAAGTTCCAGGGGTTTTTTGTACATACTCTCTGCTGAGTTGAGGAAGCTCTCCTATATTCCTAGTGAACTGAGAGCTTCGATTCTGAATGGATGTGACACTTTATCAAAAAGCTTTTTCTGCATCAATTGATACAATTGTTTAAGTTTTCTTCTGTAGCTTGTTAATACGGCAGATTACGTTGATTGACTTTGAATATTGAAGTATTGTATCTCCAAAATGAACCCCACTTGGACATGGTATGTAATTCCTTTTATACATTGCTGAAATCTACTTGCTATTATCTTTTTTTGTTAAGTAATCTCTACACCCAACGTGGGGCTTGAACTCACAACCCCAAGATCCAGAGTTACATGCCCTTAGAACTGAGCCAGCCAGGCGCCCCCTATTTGCTAATACCTTGTGAAGGATTTTTGCATCTGCGTTCATGAGGGTTATCGGTGTGTATATATAGTTTTGTTGTGTGATTTCTGTCTGATTTTGATATCAAGTTAATACTAGTTCATAATGCGAATTGGGAAGCACAGCTGATCTTTGAACAACATGGGTTTGGACTTTTCTGCGGATTTTGAATAGTACAATACTGTAAATGTATTTTCTCCTCCTTAAGATTTTCTTAATACCATTTTCCTTCCTCTAGCTTACTTTGCTGTAAGAATACAGTACATAATACATAAACATGCAAAATATGTGTTAATCAATGGTTGATGTTATCATAAGGCTTCTGGTCAATGTAGGTTATTATCCGTTAAGTTTTGGGGGAGTTAAAAGTTATAAATGGATCTTTGACTGTGCAGGGCGGGGCGGGGGGGGTCAACACTCCTAACTCCAGCGTCATTTAGGGTCAACTGTATTTTCTCCTCTTCTATTTTCTGGAAGTGACTGGTAGAATTGGTATTGATCCCTTTTCACATGTTTCATGTAATTCTCCAGTATAGCTATTAGGGCCTGGGGATTTCTTTTTGGAGAGTTTTTATATTATAAATTCAATTTCTTAAAGTTATAAGGTTATTCAAATACTCTATTTCATATTTGGTGAGTTGTGGCAGTTCGTGTTTTTCAGGCAATTGGTCCATTCTAAGTTGTCAAATTTACACGTGAGGAGGTTTTCATTGTATTATTATCCTTCGGATGCCTGCAGAGTCCCCTGTTTGAGTCTGGCTATTGATAATGTGTGTCTTTTCTCTCTGTCTTTTTTTAAGTTTATTTATTTACATCATCTCTGCACCCAATGTGGGGCTTGAATTCAGGACCCCGAGATCCAGAGTCCCATGTTTGATCAAGGGCCAGCCAGGCACTCCTTCTCTCTCTCTTCTCTTTATCACTGACAGTGGAGGTTTTGCTATTGATCTTTTCAAAGAACTGGTTCTTTGTTCCATTGTTTTTCCTTATTGTTTTTCCGTTCCTGCTTTCGTTGATTTCTGCTTTGAGCAATTATTGTTTTCTTCCTTCCGCTTACTTCGGGCTTATTTTGCTCTTGTTTTTGCAGGTTCTGGAGCTGGAAGCTGAGATTACTGACTTGACATTTTCCTCTTTTCTAACATGTATACTTAGTGCTGCAAATTTCCCTCCCAGCGCTGCTTTAGCAACATGCCACAAGTTTTGATACGTAGCATTTTCATTCTCATTCAGTTCAAAAGATTTTATTTATTTGACAGAGAGGGATCACAAGTAGGCAGAGAGGCAGGCAGAGAGAGAGGAGGAAGCAGGCTCCCTGCTGAGCAGAGAGCCCGATGTGGGGCTCGATCCCAGGACCCTGAGATCATGACCTGAGCTGAAGGCAGAGGCTTAACCCACTGAGCCACTCAGGTGCCCCTTTTCTCATTCAGTTTAATGTATTTATTTTAATTTTCTTTGAGACTTTCTCTTTGACACATGGGTTATTTAGAAGTATGTTCTGAGTTTCCAAGTGTTTGGAGATTGTCCTGTCATCTTTTTGTTTATTGATTTCTGCTCCGATTCCATTGTGATCAGAGAAAACAATTATTTAAAAATTTTTCCAGATTTGTTTTATGGACCAGAATATGTTCTATCTTTGTGTATGTTTTGTGGGTACTTGCAAAGAATGCATATGCTGCTGTTGTTGGCTGGAGAGTCCTAGAAATGTCTATTAGGTCTTGTTGGATGACATCGTTGAGTTGTACGTCCTCGCTTATTTTCTGTCTAGTTGATCTATGAGCTGTTGGGAAAGGCTTATTGAAGTGTCCAGCTACAGTTGTGGGGCTTAACTATCTCTTTTGCTTCACATATTTTGTAGCTCTTTTTTGGTGTATACGCATTCAGGATTGCTATGTCTTTCTGGTGAATTTTGACATTTTTATTATTATATAAATCATCACATCCCTCTCTGTCACTGGTCATTTTCTTTACTCTGAAGTCTATTTTAGCTGATATGAATAGAGCCACTTCTGTTTTCTTTTGGTTAATGTTTGCATAATATATCTCTATCCTTTTTATTTTCACCTTGGTTGTCATTATATTGGAAGTGATTTCCTTATAGACTATAACTGGCTCTGTTTTTTTAAATAACTTACTTGTTAACTTTTTGTTTTTGTTCTTTCTTGTTTTTTAAGATTTTATTTATTTATTTGACAGAGAGAGAGAGATCACAAGAAGGCGGAGAGGCAGGCAGAGAGAGAGGGGGAAGCAGACTCCCTGCAGAGCAGAGAGCCAGATGCGGGGCTGGATCTCAGGACCCCAAGACCATGACCTGAGACAAAGGCAGAGGCTTAACCCACTGAGCCACCCAGGTGCCCCTTGTTTTGTTTTAGTAATCACTACGCCCAACGTGGGCCTTGAACCCACAACCCTGAGATGGAGTCACACCCTCCTCCAACTGAGCCAGCCAGGCACCCCTAGTTGGCTCTGTTTTTTAATCCACTCTGTCAATCTTTGTCTCTTAATTGTTGTATATAACGTGTTACAGTTAATATCATTATTGCTACATTAGAACTTGAACTTGCCATTTAATTTTTTTGTTTTCTGTTTATTATCTCTCGTTTTCATTTCTTGCTTTCTTTTTACTGCCTTGCTGTGGGTTACTTAGACACTCTTTAGAAATATATTTTGATTTATCTATGGTATTTTTGAATATATTTCTTTGCAAAAGTTTTCTTCTCTAGGTATTACATCATATATACAGAGGACTTATGACAATCTACTGGTATTATCAATTTACCAGCTTGAGTGAAGTATAGAAATCTTACCTCCCTTTATATTCCTTTTCCTTCCCCTATTTATGATATAATTGTCCTAAATACTTTCTCTGCACACATTTAGAACCACATCAGATAGTGTTATAATTATGGCTTCAACCACCAAACATAACATAGAAAATTTAAGAGGGGAAAGAAAGATTATTTCATTTGCCCATATTTTTATTGTGTTCTTCTTTTTTTTCTTCTTGGTGTTCCAGGATTTCTTCTGTTATCATGTCCTTTCTGTTTAGCTCTAAAATGCTAAATTAAAATTTCAGGTTGGCCTGCTGGTGACAAATTCTCTTAGTTTCTCCCAACCTGAGAATGTCTTGATTTTCCTTTCATTCCTGAAGGATGTTCTCACTCCGTATAAGATTCTGGGGTGACAACTCTTTTTTCTCACCATTTAAAAAAATATTGTGCCAATTCCTCCTGGCTTCCATGACTTCTGATATGAAATCTGCCATCATTCAAATTGTTATTTCCCCAAGATATCATTTTTTTTCTGGCTGCCTTCAAGATTTGTTTCTTTGTCTTTAGTTGTCAGAAGTTTAATTATGACGTGCTTTGGTATGGATTTCTTTGAGTATATCCTTTTTGAGATTTCCTCAGTTTCATGAATCTGTGCCTTTATGTTTCCTGCCATATTTGGGGAAATTTCAGTCATTGTTTCCTTGAGTACTTTTTAAAAAGTAAGCTCTCTCCCCAACATGGGACTCAAACTCACAACTTCTACTGACAAAGCCTGCCAGACACCCCTCTTTAAGTACTTTTTAAGCCCTACCCTCTTTCTCATCTCCTTCTGAGAGTCCTACAACACAAATGTTAGATCTTTTGTTATAACCCCTCAGATCCTTGAGGCTCTGTTCATTTTTTTTTTTTAATTTTATTTTCTCCTGGAGCACCTGGGCAGCTGAGTCGGTTAAGTATTCCACTCTCAATTTTGACCATGGTCACCATCTCAGGGTGGTGAGATCAAGCCCCACATTGGGCTCTGCACTCAGGTGGGGAATGTGCATGGGATTCTCTCTCTCTTTCTCCCTCTCCCTCTGCCCCTCCCTCAAACTCGCTATCTCTCCCTTTCTCTGGAATAAATAAATATATCTTTAAAATTGATGTTCTCAGGGCGCCTGGGTGGCTCAGTAGATTAAAGCCTCTGCCTTCTGCTCAGGTCATGATTCCAGGATCCTGGGATCGAGCCCCACATCAGGCTCTCTGCTCAGCAGGGAACCTGCTTCCTCCTCTCTCTCTGCCTGCCTCTCTGCCTACTTGGGATCTCTGTCTGTCAAATAAATAGATAAATAAAATCTTTAAAATTGATGTTCTCCCTCTGTTGCCCAGCTTGGGTCATTTCTGCTACGTTATCCCCCAGTTTATTGATTCTTTCCTCTGTCACCTCCATTCTGCTGTTGAGCTCATCCTCTAAGTTTCCTATTTCCGTAATTGTATTTTTCAGTTTTAAAATAACCCATTTTAGGGACGCCTGGGTGGCTCAGTTGGTTAAGCAGCTGCCTTGGGCTCAGGTCATGATCCCAGCGTCCTGGGATCGAGTCCCACATCGGGCTCCTTGCTCGGCAGGGAGCCTGCTTCTCTCTCTGCCTCTGCCTGCCATTCTGTCTGCCTGTGCTTGCTCTCTCTCCCTCTCTCTCTGACAAATAAATAAATTAAAAAAAAATCTTTAAAATAACCCATTTTATGCTTCTTTATGTTCTCGAATTCTCATTCGTTTCTATTTTACGTGTCCTACTTTATTTGTTTCAAGTGTGTTCATAACTTCTTGCTGAAGCATTCTTCTCACTGCACTTTAAAACCTTTGTCAGAGAATTCTAACACTGCAGCCACCTCAGTGTTGGCGACTGTTGTAGGCTGAACTGTATCCCTGAAACACAAAGATGTGTTGATATCCTCATCCCCTATTATCTGTAAATGTGCCCTTACTTGGAAATAGGGCCTTTGCAGATGTAGTTAAGATGCGGTTATTAGGGTGGGTCCTAATGAAATAGGACTGGTATCCTTATAGAAGGAGGTAACTTTGGACACAGACACAGGAAGAATGCTATACGATAACAGAGATTGGAATGATACCAGGGGCAACCAAGGAACTGACGGCCACTCCAGAAGCTAGGGAGAGGCCAGGAAGGATTTTCCCCCAGGGGTTTCACGGGGCGCATGGCCTTCTCAACACCTTGATTCTCTATTTCGGACTCTTAGGCTCTGGAACCGTGAGATAATAAATTCCTTGTTGTTTTTCAGCCACTCTGTTTGTTAGGTACTATGTTACAGCAGCCCTGGGACACTAAGACAGCATCTTTCCATCTTTTTCCATCACTTTGAGATCTTCCTGACCCTTGGTATGATGAGTGATTTTTCAGGTGAAACCTCTAGACTTGGGGTGTTATGTTGTGAGACTCCATACCCTAAACCTTCTGCTTTAGCCGACTTCCTGTTACACTCCCCTGTCAGAGAAAAGAGAGGCCTCCATGTTACTTCTGGGTGGTGGCAAACATCTGGGTTCCCCCCAGGGCCTCCTTCCCCACCCAGGAGGAGCGGCTGGGTGGGGCTAGGAGTTCTAGTTCCCCACTCGGGCTCTGCTGATCCCTCCCCGGCTGAGAGGTGTGGGGGCCCTGTCACTGGTCTCCACATTGGTTCTACTGACACCGTGAGGGGAGGTGGCCCCGTTACTGGGAGGCAGTGCTGAATGTCCTAACTCTCCTCCAAGCCTCCTCTGACGCCAGCCAGCCCCGGAGGCAGGAGGTTTGGGGTACCTCATTACAACCTTATTAGGATGGAAATCTAGGCTCCTCCCTTGGCCTTTGCTGGTGTTAGTGGGGGTGGTGCCATGATTTCTCAGTAGTGCTTGGCTGGAGAAAAGCGTTATTGTCTGCATGTTTTCTGTCATTGTCGGCTGTTTCTTTTCTGGTCTCTGGCTAAAGAGAGCAAGCTTTTTCTTGCCCCCCCCCCACTTTTTTTTTTGTCTGCCCTTGTTGTCTCTTCCAGGTTGCAGGCCTCCACACTTCCAGCTTACCACCTGCTACAGCAACAAGTGTGTGGTATGTGAGGCCAAAGAAGCCCAGGGAACTCACCACAGTATTGGTCCTCAAATCCGAAGATCCTTAAACCATCTACCTTGTTCTCTGCACCTTTCAGAGTCTTCATATGCTTTCATGTTTATTGTTATTTTATGTTGTTTGTTCAATCTCTACACCCAACCTGGGGCTTGAAGTCAGGACCCAGAGACCAAGAGTGGCCTGCTCTTCCGAGGGAGCCAGCCAGGTGCCCCTGTATCCTTGCTTTATATACAATGTCAAGGGCTTTGAGCTGTACTTCCTCAGAGAAATAGCAGAAACTCTTCTAGAAAGTAGACGTCCTTGACTTCTTTTTAAAATCATGAATTCAAACAATATAGGCCAAAGGTAAAAATACTTTCCCACTCTCAGTCTCCTGCAGAATCGAGAAATTGGGAAGTTTTGGGGCTCGAGGATAGTTGTCTGAGGCAATATTAGCCTTGGCTTTATTATCCCTCATTTGGTTGGGAAAACCCCAAATACACATTTGCCAAAGAGTGTTTGTGGTACTGGGTTCCTTCTTTTTATTTTATTTTCTTTTTTTTTAAGATTTTACTTATTTTGTTCCTTCTTACTCAGAGGATTTTTTTTTTTCAAGTGAAGTTCCACAGAGCACCTTCCTCGGGGTCCCATGGAGATGTGGAACCAGAGCCCAGGATTGGAGCCTCAGAACTTCTATTTTTTTTTTAAGATTTTATTTATTTATTTCAGAGAGAGTGAGTACAGGCAGACAGAGTGGCAGGCAGAGACAGAGGGAGAAGCAAGCTCCCTGCTGAGCAAGGAGCCCGATGTGGGACTCGATCCCAGGATGCTGGGATCATGACCTGAGCCGAAGGCAGCAGCTTAACCAACTGAGCCACCCAGGCATCCCTCTTTTTTTTTTTTTTTAAGATTTTATTTATTTATTTGACGCAGAGAGATCACAAGTAGGCAGAGAGGCAGGCGGGTGGGGATGGGAAGCAGGCTCCCCGCTGAGCAGAGAGCCCGATGCGGAGCTCGATCCCAGGCCCCTGAGACCATGACCTGAGCCGAAGGCAGAGGCTTAATCCACTGAGCCACCCAGGCGCCCCCAGAACTTCTATTTCAACAAGCATCCCCTGTCCCCACAGGTGCCTGAAGATTTGCGAACCACGGAGCTAAGCCAGTGATAGAGGTACTGCAACCAATGAGGCCAAAGATGGAGTCTTACAATGGGCCTGGACGCTCTTCTCTGGGGTCTGGTACTCATTCGTCAGGGCCCCCTGGGCAGACTGGGTCAACCACTTCCGAATCCCCCTCACTCACTTACAGTGCCGCTTTGCATAAATAATATCTTGAAAGTCTTCAGCTCGTGTTGTGCCAGATTTCACTCGCCCTCCATCTACTGCAGCTGCCCTGAACAATCTTTCTAGTAAACTTATCATAGATAATGAAACTAGTCTGATGGGATTTGTTCTCAGGGAAATCATACTGGGTCCAGTGAGCAGAAAACCCTCTTGGAAAGAATCCACTGCAGATTGTCTCCTGGCATCAATATCAAGCTGGCCAATCTGTCCATTTCCACTGGTGCTTCTTTCCTGTTTTGAAACCCGGGAGCACAACCGCCTCTCTTCCAGAGGCTTCTAGCCCCTCTCCGACTCTCCACATTGATGGAAACAAGAGTATCCCCAAGAGTGGTTTCAAGGTCTCATTTGTAGGCACTGTCAGCAGTCTGAGAGATGGCATTTGTCTAGACCAAAGACTTGAACTTGGTTAAAGCAGTGAAATACTTATCTTTTTTTTCAAAGATTTTATTTATTTATTTGACAGAGAGAGATCACAAGTAGGCAGAGAGGCAGGCAGAGAGAGAGAGAGAGGAGGAAGCAGGCTCCCTGCTGAGCAGAGAGCCCTATGCGGGGCTCGATCCCAGAATCCCAGGATCATGACCTGACCCGAAGGCAGAGGTTTTAACCCACCCAGGGGAGCCACCCAGGCACCCCTACTCTTTTCTTTTTATGATTTTATTTATTTGAGAGAGAGAGAGAGACAGCATGCGAATGGGGGGAGGGGCAGAGGGAGAGGGAGAAGCAGCCTCCCCACTGAGCAGGGAGCCCAATGCATGGCTCGATCCCAGGACCCCGAGACCATGACCTGAGCCAAACGTAGATGCTTCACTGACCAAGCCACCCAGTCGCCCCCAGAATCTCCATTTTAAGTGCTCGCTTTGGCAGCACATGGACTGAAACTGGGAATGACATGGAGATTAGCGTGACCCACTGCAAGGATGACACAGAAATTCATGAAGCAATTCCTTTTTTTTTTTTTTTTTTTTTAAAGAATCTCCATCTTAACAAAATCCTTAGGTGATGCATATGCCTGGTGAAGTCTGAAGAGCACTGGGTTAGACTTGTCAATATGAAAACTTCCCCTTGACAGAAAATACAGAGACCAAGTGAGAGCAGAGGAGTTCTGGTCTACCCTTATCACTATGTCATGGTCATTTGTATGCTTTTCTCCATCGTCGTCTTGCTCTTAACAGAACTCATAAAAAGTTCTTTATAGTGCTCATCGTATGTAGTGTGAAGTCTTCTGAATCCTGTTCATGCAGGTCTATACCAGCCTCCTGTGTTTCTCATTGGCCTTACATGTTCCTTTCCAAATATAACCTGCTAAGAACTGAAAGTAAAGGATGTTTCTTCATCAAGAAACTACAAAGCATAATACTTCCCTGTATAGAAAAATCTGTTGGAATCCAGGCAACAGACCAGTCAGAAGGAGTTGCTATATTTCTTTTTCTGTGTAAACCCTCAAGCAATCCCAGATTGTCAAAAGAGTCTAAGACCTAAGACTGGTCCCCAGAGGATCTTGCTATTTATTCCAGAAAAGGAGACTATCCCACCCTCCTAAACTGTTGGTGGGAATGCAAGCTGGTGCAGCCACTCTGGAAAGCAGTATGAGAGGTTCCTCAAAAAGTTGAAAATAGAGCTACCCTAGGACCCAGCAATTGCACTATTAGGTATTTATCCCAAAGATACCAATGTAGTGATCCAAAGGGGCACGTGCACCCCAATGTTTATAGCAGCAACATCCACAATAGCCAAACTATGGAAAGAGACCAGATGTCCATCAACAGATGAATGGATAAAGAAGATGTGCGGTGTGTGTGTGTGTATATATATATATGTACGTATATATATATATTGTATGTGTGTGTGTGTGTATATATATATATATATATATATACACACACACACACATACAATATATATATATACGTACATATATATATATATACACACACACACACATCTTCTTTATGTATATAGATATAGACATATATAGATATATATACACATGCACACACACAATGGAATACTATGCAGCCATCAAAAAACCAAAATCTTGCCATTTGCAACAATGTGGATGGAACTGGGGGGGATTATGCTGAGCAAAATAAGTCAATCAGAGAAAGATAATTATCATATGATCTCCCTGATATGAGGAAGTTAAGAAACGAAAGAGAAGAGCATAGGGGAAGGGAGGGAAAAATAAAACAAGATGAAACCAGAGAGGGAGACAAACCATAAGAGATTCTTAATCATAGCAAACAAACTGAGGGTTGCTGGAGGGGAGGGGGGTAGGGGAGATGGAGTGGGTTGGGTGATAGACATTGGGGAGGGTAGATGCTATGGTGAGCACTGTGTATTGTGTATGACTGATGGATCAGAGATCTGTGGGGGGTGCTGGGGTAACGGGATGATGGACATTAAGGAGGGCATGTGATGGAATGAGCACTGGGTGTGAAATGCAACTGATGAATCACTAAATTCTACCTCTGAATCTAATAATATACTATATGTTAATTAAATGAATTAAAAGTTAAAAAAATATGTTAGTCGAAAGATCCTTTCTTAAAAAAAAAAGACTATTCCACCTGTTGTTCTTAGTAAGTCGTATATTTTTCGTAGTTAAGTCTCTGTGTAACCACATTTTCAAGTGCCCTGCCCCCTACCACTGATTTCTGGGAGCCCTGCCCTATTTTCCTATTTAAAAAATATTATAGAAAATAGAGCCCTGCCCTATTTTCCGGTCCAGCTTCCACTTTTCCCCATCTTCCACTTGCAAAGCTACTTACAGAAATCCAATTGCTCAGTGTCCCTAATGAAACACCCCTGTCCACGCTAACAGTCCTTTCTGTAGCTCCTCCTGAAGCTGGCAATCCCGGGGTGCCCTCCCCGGTCTGTGCCGCACTCTGGCACCTGGGTTTTGAAATAAGTCTGCTTTTGTTCAGTCTCTCGCAGCCTCCCTTAAGCAGGTCCAGCGACTCAAGTTTCTCCTTTGCTCAACCACAAAAGTTCCAGGTCTGGAAAAGGACTCGATGCCATTATGATCCTTCCCGAGCTTCTCTTATCTTTTTTTTTTTTTAGGATTTTTATTTTTTTATTTATTTGACAAAGAGAGAGAGAGAGCGCACAAGCAGGGGGAGAAGCAGGCAGAGGCAGAGAGAGAAGCAAACTCTCCACCCAGCAGGGGGCCCAACACGGTGCTCGATCCCAGGACCCCTGGATTATGACCTGAGCCAAAGGCAGATGTTTAATGACTGAGCCACCCAGGCGCCCCTCCTCTTACCTTTTTCTAGCTCTTCTCACCACTGAAAACTCTTCTTCTCTCATCAGGACAAAGCAAATGACCCCACAGATATGAATGGACGCAAACAGACACTGAGGTGTTTGGGGAGAGGAAGGAAGAAGAGAAACAGACACTATAAACTTTCATCGCAACAGGCCTCCAGGGAACTCATTCAAAAGTGCCCGGGTATGGGGTCCCTGGGTGGCTCAGTCAGTTAAACGTCTGCCTTTGGCTCAGGTCGTGATCCTGGAATCTTGGGATTGAGCCCCGCATCGGGCTCCCTGCTCAGCGGGAAGCCTGCTTCTCCTTCTCCCACTCCCCCTGCTTGTGCTCTCTCTCTGGCTGTCTCTCTCTGTCAAATAAATAAAGTAAATCTTAAAAAAAGTGCCCAGGTAGCCATACATTTGGTTTAATTTCCCCGCATTTGGGGAGAGCTAATTATTGATTGCTGATCTAATTCCTTTATAGTCGTGAACCTATTCTGTGTTATTTTCATCCTCTTAAATGTACTGGCACCTTCTTTATGGCCCAGCCTAGGGTTTCTCAGGGCGAATGCTCCACACTTAAAAACAAAGCATATTCTGCTGTTGCTGGGGGAGAGAGCTCTCCATTTCTGTTAGGACAAGTTGATGAATGGTGTCTTAACGATTAGCTACTTCCTCTACTGATCACTAAGGAAGGAGTGTTAAAGTCTCCAAATATAGGGGCGCCCGGGTGGCTCAGTCGGTTAACTGGCTGCTTTCGGTTCAGACCATGATCCTAGGGTCCTGGGATCAAGCCCTGCATCGGGCTCCCTGCTCAGTGGGGAGTCTGCTTCTCCCTCTCCCTCTGCCTGCTGCTCCCCCTGCTTGTGCTCTCTCTCAATCTGTCAAATAAATAAAGTCTTCAAAGAAAAAAATGTCTCCAAATATAATTGTGGCTATTTTGTGTCTATTTTTCCTTTAAATTCTACCAGTTTTTGCTTCGCTTCATATTTTTCAGCTCTGTTATTAAGGTACAAACACACTTAGAACTATGCCTCCTTACGCACTAACCTTTTTGTCACTACAAAATATCCCTCTATCTCTCTGGCAATGCTCCTTGTATTAAATCTACTTTATCAGGTGTTAATATCTATATACTATATATTATATATAATAATGTTATTATAATATATGTAACATATATAATCATGTTATATATAATATAAATACTATATTGAGATATGCATATAGTATATAGCTAAAATAATATAGATTTCTTATGATTAGTGTTACTGTATATATATTTTTTTATCCTTTAACCTAAGTAACTGGGTTTCTTATAGGCAGTCTTTTTATTTATTTTTTTTTTTTGGTCAGTCTGGCAACTTCTGCCTTTTATTTGGAGTGTCGGCTACATTTATTGCACTATGTTAGTGTAGTATTCTTTTCAAGTAAGCTCGGAGCCCAATGTGGGGCTTGAACTCACAACCCTGAGAGAGTCATACTTACTTAGGGCACCATCCCTGGGCTCCCTAGTGCTGATTAGGTCACCCTACAGAAAGGGTCAGCCTTCCACACTGGAAAGCTGTGCTTCCAGGAATACCCCGATGTAACAGCAAGGCCAGGAACATATAGGAGACACTATTGCAATATTTACCTAGGACCCACCTAGGACCGTCCCCTCAAGATAGGACCACCAAAATAAATAAGTAAATAACAGTAACAAGGGCTAGTCTTTACTGAGCATGGACCATGGGCCAGGCAGTGTTGGAAGGGCTTCACAGAGAAAACCCCATAGAACCCTCACCACCCCCCTGGGATGTAGGGGCCATTACTGTCGATAAAGAAACAGAGCCACAGAGACCTTAACAATGTAATCGAGAGCATGGAGTTAGAGTCGAATTTACGTCTAGGTTCTTTGACTTTGCTGCCCTAATTTTTTTCACTTTAAACTTTCTATTCTGAAAAATTTCAAACACAGATGAAAGTAGAGCAATAGGGGCTCCTGGGTGGCTCAGTCGGGTAAGCATCTGACTCTTGAGTTCAGCTCAGGTCATGATCTCGGGTCTGAGATGGAACCCCACATCGGGCTCCATGCTGGGTGTGGAGTCTGCTTAAGATTCTCTCTCCCTCTGCCCCTCCCCACTTTCTCCCCAGCCCCCTTAAAAAAAAGTAGAGCAAGAACCCCCATGTACTTTTCCCTCAGTTTGAAAAACTATCAGTGCAAACCAATCCCATTCCATCCATACCCACACTTGCTTCTCTTCCACCACATATTCTGAAGCAAACCCTAGATACCATATTATTTTATTCATAAATATTTCAGTATATTTCTCTAAAAGGATTTTTTTAAAGATTTTATTTATTTATTTGACAGACAGAGATCACAAGTAGGCAGAGAGGCAGGCAGAGAGAGAGAGAGGAGGAAGCAGGCTCCCCGCGGAGCAGAGAGCCCGATGTGGGGCTCAATCCCAGGACCCTGGGATCATGACCTGAGCCGAAGGCAGAGGCTTTAACCCACTGAGCCACCCAGGCGCCCCTAAAAGGATTTTTTAAAGCATAACCACAATATTGTTATCACACCAAAAATACTAACAGTAAGACCTCAAAATCGTCAAAGATTCAGTCGGTATCTAAATATCCCTGAGAGTTTCATGCATTTGACAGACATTTTTGTTCATGTCAGCATCCCCATATTGCAATTGATCGATATAACTTTTGAGTCCCTTTTAATCTATAGGTCCCTCCAGCATTTCTTTTTTTCCCCCATTGGAATTTATCAATGTTAGCTTGTTTTCCTGTAGAGTCTCCCAGTGTCCATGGATTTTGGTGATTATAGCCCAATAGTGTTTTTTAAGCAAACTGATAGATCTAGAGACTTATGAAAATCCAGGTTTGGTTTTTTGGCAAGACGATTTCATAGGTGATGATACTGTGTACTTTCATCAGAAAAATGCAATATCTGATTGTCTCTCTTCTTGTGATGTTCACAGACTTTAGTGAGGAATCACCTAGACCCATTGTTTCATTCGAGATTCCAAATGGTGATCCTCTATCATTCCTTCTTCACTCATTTGCTGGAGTACTTCTATAAAGAAAAACTTCCCATCATCAAGTTTTTGGTCATGCTGAGGTATAATTTCATAGAAAAGACTACAGTGACAACCTTGCTGGCAGAGACATCCATCTATGTACACCTCAAACTTGGGCTCCCCATGTTTACAATCATGGCTTCGGCTTTTCTTTCCAAAGCATGTCTTCCATGCTAGTGTGTCTGCACCCAGCCTTGACTGCAAGGAAACTGGGAGAAAAATTTTAAAAAACACATAAAGTAGCAACCCAGGAGAGTCAACATCCATTTATATGGAAGTCCAGAAAGAAAGAAAAACAAGAGAGGGGAAGAAGTAATAAAAAAAAAGAAGAAGAAGAAGAAGAAGAAGAAGAAGAAGAAAATTCCTCATAACTGGAAGATTTTAGTTTGAAAAGACCACTGAGGCACAAGTAGAGTGAAAGAAAAGAAGACTTGTCTCTAATAATATATCCATGTGAAGTCTTACAATTCTGAGAATAAAGAGAAGATCTTTAAAGCTTCTAGAGGGGAAAAAAAGTCTATCTACAAAGAAATAAGAATCCTCATTGGCAACACTTAGATGCAAAAAAACAAAAACAAAAACCCACTAGAACAATATCTGTAAAGTTTGAGGGAAAATTACTTTGAACCTACAATTCTATATTCATTAAATATAAGAACAAAAATTGAGGTCAACGTCTTCATGAGAATGGGCCACTTTCTTTCTTCGGCTGGGCCACTTTCTGCCCCAGTCGTCTCTACTTTATTCTTCAGTGACAGAGGTGTTGTACCTCCACAGATAGCTTAACTTTATCGGGGGACCCCTTTTTGCACAAATGTTCTAGAGAGCACTCCTCTAATGCACCAGGTCCAAATCCCCCTGTCCACTGCCCACCACAAGCTAACTGGACAACAGCCAAAAAGAACATATAAACCAGACTCTGGAAGAGGTTTCTGGTCACCACCTACCTTATTCCAACAAGATGACTGCGCCATACACATCCTCAAAGCCAAATTCGCTTATGACACTATGTGCCCATCTCCTAGAACACCTCCTTTTCATAGTGATCCCAGCATTCTGCCTCATACCAGGTAGCTGCATCACAACGCTTTGCCTTCAGTCAATAAATGTCAGGTACCTACTATGCACCAGGCACTGTGCTGGTTGTGAAAGTGTGGCTTCCCACAGGCCATGTGGTACCCTTGAGAAAATTTGAAAAACAGCACTCCTTCAGACAGACATCTCAGTCCCAGGATGCATGACTTGGTGAGTATAGTGAAGGCTGAATTTCAATCCCCACAGGTGTTCTTGGTCAGATTCCCGTTGTGCAGTGAACAATCTGCACAACTGTACACAGCAGACCTACAGAGATTCAACAGTAAAAAAGAGCTTTGTCACTAACTAGAAGCATTCTAGGGTCTCCCAAGAAGGCCCATGGGACATCCACATCTACCAACAATCTTATCTCACATTCCTCCTACAGTGTCTGCTCACATGGCCCCATTACAGATTTAGAGCCACTCCCTGGGCCCCATCACATTCCCAGAGATTGCGAACCCTGTCACCTTCACGTCTAGCTTCTCCTTTTCCATGTGTATTCACCTTGACTTTCAGAAAGGGACAAATTCCTTACTAGACCCAGCTGGTCTCAACCCAACCCAACACCCCACCCTGCACCCTACACCCTTGGGATTCAATGTTGCAAAAATGTTGTCCAAAGACAATGCTCTTTTCACCTTAACCTTAGACCCAGCCAGCTGAAGCAGAACACAGTGAAAGCGTCGCTATATAGAACACATAAAACCTCAGTCCAAAGCATCTGTGTTTCCATTTTCCCCCAGCATTTAAGGCTTCCCCCAAAAGCACTGCCAGGGGCTTGGCTGATATGTGGATGACTAAGAGGGCTCAGTGAAGTGGTCTCTCCTGGAGAAACGGCAGGTTTACCCCAAGATCCTCTGCTTTGGTCCAGAGGAAGAAATGCTAAAACCAAAACACCAAAATCCCAGCCGTGTCTCCTGTGCTGTAAGTCTAGACAGTTTTAGAAATGTGTCCATGATGAGAATAGTCCTTCAGGGCCTCATCTGGTCATTGAAAGCAATGCCGAATGGGAATTCCCAAGCCAGTCCTCCCTGTAGGTAAGTGGCGGCCCTTACCAGGACCTGAAGATATTGGGAACTCCCAGGGTGCCTGGCTGGTTCAATGGATAGAACATGTGCCTCTTGATCTTGGGGCCATGAGTTTGAGCCCTGCATGGGGCACAGAGCCTGCTTTTTAAAAATTTAATTTAATTTAAAGAAAAGATCCTAGAAGCTCAGGTTCCTGAGTTGCACCATCTGGGTTCAACTTTTGCCTCCCCCACTTAGAATCAGAACTACAGAACTTTCTGGAGTCACAGAAAGTACAGAGGGCCTGGACACCGAACTGCCCCCCTTTAAGTCCCCGTTCTCCTCCTTACCAGTGAACACCAGTCTTTTCAGCCTGGACTGCTGGTTTCCTCATCTTTGGGGTTGGAAATGGAATCTCCCCCCTCACAGCGTTGTTGGGGGGCCTCCTTGAGAACACGTGGGGCCTGGCCTACAGTAAGCAGTGGCTAACTCTTGGGCATGGCGTTGATTACTCCGGTCCCTTTCTCATGCCCTGAAAATGCACTTGTCTGCATAAGTATGTGAGCACCATCCCCTCTGTGAGCTGGGGAAGTGAAGGACAAATTCCTTTCTTTCTATATGGATTCAAGCTGCATGGTCCCTGAGAACCTGTGGTTTACGTGAAAGAGACGGATGTATCTTTCACCCAACTGATACCAACTGCATACCTCAAAAAGCACGGTGTGGGTCTCTCTGAGACTCCCACTGAGGGGGTGCTCTGGACAGGGATGACTTTTGGCACGCCACAGCCCAACCCAGCCCAGCCTGCTGGAGACCCCAGAGCGGCATGCTGGGCTGCGGAACTCAGACTGGGGCCAAAGTGCCAGCCTGTGCCAGCCAGAGAGGGAGATTACCCAATCAGTTTGATCCTTTGTTTTCTTCCACTGCTGTTAGCTTTTGAATCAGGGTTAAAGAGCCTTTCTTTAAGGCAAGGTTAAAGTGGAGCATGTTGGGGGTTCCCCGCCGGCTCAATCAGAGGAGAGTACAGCTCTTGATCTGGGGTTTGAGCCCCATGTTGGGCACAGAGATGACATACATAAGTAAATGTTTTTAAAGGGAACAGGGATTGTGCCCATGTTTTCTTCTAACATCTGTAAGGTTTCTGAGCTTACATTGGATCTTTGATTCATTGAAAGTTTATTCCTGTGTACGGTGTGAAGGTTGGATCTCACTTTTGTATCTTTCCAGATAGCTAGTCCATATATCTAGAATCACTTATTTTAAAAATCCATTTTGGGGGCACGTGGGTGGCTCAGATGGTTAAGCCTCTGCCTTCAGCTCAGGTCATGATCCCAGGGTCCTGGGATCGAACCCCACATTGGGCTCTCTGCTCAACAGAGAGCCTGCTTCTCCCTCTCCCTCTGCCTGCTGCTCCCCCTGCTTGTGCGCTCGCTCGCACGCTCTCCCTGTCAAATAAGTAAATAAAATCTTGTTTCAAATTTTCTTAAAAAGTAAATTCTTCCATGCTGTTTGAATTTTTATCATGAACAGCTATCAATTTTATTTCAAACAAAATGAAACAAAATGTATCAGTTCCTCAACCTTCCTGAGTACTCTGCTCAATGCCCCATGAATTATGAGTTTTTCCAGTCGGCCTGGTGGGAACAAGCATTATCTCCCTCTAATTGTTCCAGATGGTTCATTCCCCAGCCTCCAGTATTGTCCCCACAAGTGTGCGCTGCTCTGTAGAGCCGGTCTCCGCACAGCGCAACTCTTTCCTCTCTGGCATCCTGTCCTTCCTCGGTCTCCCTGGACTCTCAGCTCCAGCTCCTGAACTCGGGGGTCCACCGAGCTCCACCTCAGCTCTCTCCCCTACACTGGAGCCTAAAGCTCTCCGAAGAAAATAGGCTGAGGCGATTCTCGGGCCCCCCATCTTTGCCTCCCCTCTCCCTGCGGTCACCATCCTTCAGCGTCTGATGTTCAGTGTCTGCAAAACCACGGTCTCGTGTATTTTTGTCTGTTTATACTTCTTGCCTCATGCAGAAGGGTCGATCTGGACCCTGATATCCCATCTAAAGTCTAGACATGGAAACCCCCTGTTATTTTCTCAGAGTGGCTAACCAGCTTGCCCAAGTTCCTGCTAGTAAATGGAGGAGCCAGAACGAGAACTGAGATCTCCTGAGCTTGAGGCGGAACTGTTTCTTGTCCATCCCGCTCCGGGGGCAACATGACAGAGGAAGGTGAATCTACCAGACACAGACCAAGTGAGCAGAGGTGCCCTGGGGGTCTCTGCGAGGTTCAGACCATCAGACCAGCCGACCCCGCCCATCCCTGATAAATCAGGAAATGCATCCCTGCGCACTTAAGTGTGATGCTTCCCAGGAGACACCGCTGGGGACAGAGGGGCAGGTACCACTGTCCCTGGCCGCAAGGCTCTGGTCTAGTCGGGACAAAGACTGTGGGTAAAGCATTTGTATCTTGATACCCTTGTAAGGGCCTATTTAGCCAGAGCGACTCCATCTTGGTTAAAAGCCATTTTGTTGTTTGTGCAGTAAAACTTAAATTGACCCTGCCCTCCGCCCCCGCCAAGAAACTTACTTAAAAGTAAGTCTGGGAAACCAGTAAAATCTGGTCGGCCAGTTCCTAATAACAGAGCCCAGAATACAAGGCCAGGTCGGCCAGTTCCTGATAACAGAGCCCAGAATACAAGGACGAGTCAGGCCAGGTGGAGACATCCAATCAGTAAAAGTACACATACTGTCTCCCTAACCACCAAAGAATGTAAACTCCGCCCTTTGGGCGCCAAACTTGAGTGCCAATTCTGACCAGAGTAATAGGTTAGTTCAAACAGCTACTCTAGGGTAAATTGTAATTCAACTGGCCACCTGCGTGTGACCTAACATGACTGTGCAACTTTCTCTGTGTGTTACAATCTCATTGGCCACCTATGTGTGGCCAAGCTTTTGCTCTATAAAAGGTAGTCTGTAAGATGGGGAGGGGTCGCCCTCTTCGGAGGCGGCCCTGACCGGTCAGTCAGTCAATTCTTAAGCCTGTAAGCTGGGGGTGGTCGCTCTCTTCGGAGGCGGCCCTGACCGGTCAGTCTGACTTCTAATGCTTAGCATAGAATAGAGCTTTGCATAACTTTCACCTTGTCTCAGTCTCGTTCCCCTGGCCAATCAGTCTAACTTCTAATACTTGTCATAAAATAAAGCTTTAAATAACTTTCACTTTGTCTCAGTCTCATTTCGTTTAATAACAGACCTAATACCCACATATATTGACTCATTTAACTCTGTAGCAGAGCGAGGCACAGGGCCTCACAACCAGTGGGCTTTTCTCAGAAAAGGCTTCCCAGAGGAGGGAGGGCTTGAGTTCGAAAGATGGGCACTGTATTCTGACTGAGAAGGACAGTAAAGGCAGGACGTGGTTTCCACATGGCCCTGGTTAAAATGCACTCACAACCTCGGAGGGTTCTTGGCTGTAAGAAGAGCCTGAGCCTTGAGGTACAGAAAGGAAACAGATGTAGCTCCGGGCTGGATGGGAGGGGAGGGGGGCGGAGACCTAGGAACCCAATAGGACACGCCCATGTCCTCCCACATGCTCTGACCAGGGCCACCCCCACTCTTCCTTAGCAAAACAAAGCTCACAGCCAGATGATTTTTCATACGAAATCAGGCTATTTCTGCTTTCTTTACCTCCGTCCTGTCTCTATCCATTCTTTTTTTTTAAGATTTTTATTTTTATTTATTTATTTGACAGATCACAAGTAGGCAGAGAGGCAGGCAAAGAGAGAGAGGAGGTAGCAGGCTCCCCACTGAGCAGAGAGCCCGATGCGGGGCTCGATCCCAGGACCCTGAGATCATGACCTGAGCCAAAGGCAGAGGCTTAACCCACTGAGCCACCCAGGCGCCCCTCTATCCATTCTTGAAGCTAATGTGGTTTTAGCCTCATGGACCCTCCTATTCCGAGGCCCTGGAAAAATCAGGAGGAATGTGCTCGCTCCAACTGGCCTCCCATTGTGCTGAGCGGAGTTGGAGTGACCAGGGACGCTCGGGGGGATCCTGCTTAGGGAAAGCTGAGTTGGCAAACCCACTTAGCCTGAAACCACGGATAGTACTGAACCCTATATTTCCTAGGTTTTTCCTATACATACACGCCTATGGTAAAGTTTAGTTTAGAAATTAGGCGGAGTAAGGAGTTAACAAGGTAGCTAACATTAAAATAGAACAATTATAATACACCGTCAAAGAAGTTGTATGCATGTGGGCTCTCTCAAATTATCTTACTGTCCTATACTCCCTCTTCTTGAAGGGGTGGTCTGCTCCTTCTAGAATGTGAGCTCACAAGCACAGTTTGTCTTTATTATACTCACTGCTGTATCCTCAGTACTTAGAATAGTGCCTGGCACCTAGTAGGCGTTCAATATTTGTTGAATGAATGAATCAATGAATCAGGAGTGGTCCAGACAGAGGAAGAGTGTGTGCAAAGATCCAGAGATGAAAAGGGGTGTGTGGCTTATTCAAGGAATTCTAAGGTTTTTTTTAATATTTTTTATTTGACAGACAGAGATCACAAGTAGGCAGAGAGGCAGGCAGAGAGAAAGGAGGAAGTAGGCTCCCCGCTGAGGAGAGAGCCCAATGCGCGGCTCTATCCCAGGACCCTGAGATCATGACCTGAGCTGAAGGCAGAGGCTTTAACCCACTGACCCACCCAGGTGCCCCAGGAATTCTAAGTCTTAAGGAGAAAGATCAAACCAGGAGAGTGGCAGGGATACCTGGGTGGCTCAGTGGGTTAAGCCCCTGCCTTCGGCTCAGGTCATGATCCTGGAGTCCTGAGATCAAGCCCCGCGTCGGCCTGCCTGCTCAGTGGGGAGTCTGCTTCTCCTTCTCCCACTGCTGCCCCCCCTGCTTGTACTCTCTCCCTGGCTCCAGCTGAGTCAGGCAAAGCAGACAGGAACCAGAGGGTGAAGGACTCCATGGACCAGAATGAGGATATTGGACTTCAGAGCAAGGAAAATCCACTGAAGAGTTATTAACCAAGGGAGCGGCATGAGCCTAGTTCGGCGCCATCATTGGCCATCATAGAGAAGACGGCTCTCTGTGGCAGTGGGGTGGGAGCGGGGGTGAGGCTTAAGGACTGGAGGCAGAAACACCAGTAAGAGGCTTCTGGAGCAATCCAGGTAAGAGATGATGATCTCAGAATAATTTGGGCAGTGCCAGTGGATTTGGGGGTCAGAGAGAAAGAGAAGTGTTAAGATCATTTGTTCAGGAAGGAGACTCAGGAAACTGTGATGATGGAACAACAGTAGAAGGGGTTTTGATAAGAGGGTGGTCATCTGTGCTGACTGTTGCTAGGAGGTCAAGCTACTGAGGACTGAAAGGTGTCTGTTGGAATTAGTGACATGGTGGGAGCTGGCAATCTTGTCAGGAGCATTTCCATGAAATGGGGACAGTGCCAATCCTCCGGTCTACACAAGTGACAAGTGAGTGGGGTCTGAAGATGTGGGGGTCTCTTTACATGTCCACAAAGTGCCTGACACCCAGTAGGCTCTCAGTACTTTTCCTCCCTCCTTTCCCTGTATTCCTTTTCTATTTAAGTAAGCTCCACACCCAACATGGGACTCAAACTCATGATGCCGATATCAAGAGTCTCACGCTCTCCCTCCTGAGCCAGCCAGGCACCCCCCCTTTCCCTGTATTAATGGTGTTGCGCATCTGCAACAGTTTTGTTGATTAAACTCTAGGTAAAGAAAAAAATGTTAAATTAACACATGACCATCAGCAGTCAAATATTTACTATTCCTTTGGTATCAGGTTTCCTAAGGTAAAATATTAAATTCAAATATTAATGAGGAAAACAGCTGGCATTGAATATTCAAGCTCCCAGAGGACCACATTAATGAATCATTTTTAAAGCCGGACAGCTTCCCACTTAATCTGTTCAAGGAATAGGAACACAGTCATTTCTCAATTATTGTTTTATAAAATGAATGTAAATTTCCCATTAGTCTGTTCCTGAAAATGGAAACAGCCTTTTAGCATTATAATAATAAACGAAATTCAGGCATGGACTTAGGGCAAAAAGGAGGCAGGGGAGACAGAGTTGCAGCTTTCCAAGATGAAAAACGCTCTGCAGCTGGACGGCTGTGATCGTCGCATAGCAGTACGAATGTACTTGATGCCAATCAAAGGTACACTTAGAAATAGTAAAAATGGCAAATTGCATGTTACACATATTTTACAATTTAAAAAATAAACCATTAAAAAAAAGAAGAAGAAGGGGGTGGTTACCGGGGGGAGGAGGACGGGGGGATAAGAGAACTAGGGGCTGGGGATGAAGGAGGGCACTTGTCCTGATGGGCACTGGGTGACGTATGGAAGCGTTGAATCACTATATTGTACACATACTGTACAGCCGCAACTAACGGTAATACTGTGTGTTAACCCACTGGAATGAAAACAAACTTTAAGAAAAAAGAAGAAAGGGAAGATCACCCCCTACTTACCTTACTTATGGTGGAAGTTAGCAGAGGGGATCATTCATTCTTCATTCATTCATTCTTCATTCATTCATTCGTCGCTGGGCGGATATTGACCGAAGGCCTGCTATACTCCAAGCACATGTCTAGGTGCGGAGAATACTTAGCGAACAGGGGTGCCTGAGTGGCTCAGCGGGTTAAGCCTCTGCCTTCGGCTCAGGTTATGATCTCAGGGTCCTGGGATCGAGCCCCGCATCGGGCTCTCCGCTCAGTGGGGAGGCTGCTTCCCCTCTCTCTATGCCTGTCTCTCTGCCTACTTGTGATCTCTCTCGGCCAAATAAAATGAATAAATGAAAAAAATGAATAAAAAATACTTAGCGAACAAAACAATGTCTTTTCCCTGGCGCTGAGCTTCCTTCCAATGGGGGAGAGAGCCCATAAACAAACAGGGGAGTATGTATTATGTGAGATAGTGATAAATGATCTGGAGAACGATAAGGCAGAGAAGGGAGAAACTGAGTGACGAAGACGTTGTGATTTTCTACAAGGAAGCCCTCGCTGATTAGGGGACATTTGAGTGAGGATTGGAAAGAAGAGCATTCCAGGCAGCGGGAATAGCCAAGGCCAAGATCCCAAGGCAGACGGAGGTTTGATGTGTTCGAGGAACAACAAAAAAGCCAGGGGCTGGAGTAGAGTCAATGAGGGGAGAGGATAGGAAAGGATGTCAGAGAGGCTCAGAAGGGTACCAATCACATGGGTCTCTGAAAGCGCCCAGAAGGACTTTGGGATTTTATTCGGAGGGAGGATGGAAATCACGCGAGAGTTTGAGCAGAGGAGTGGGCTGATATTAATTTGGTTTAAAAAAAAAAATCACTCTGGGACGCCTGGGTGGCTCAGTTGGTTAAGTAGCTGCCTTCGGCTCAGGTCATGATCCCAGCGTCCTGGGATCGAGTCCCACATCGGGCTCCTTGCTTGGCGGGGAGCCTGCTTCTCCCTCTGCCTCTGCCTGCCACTCTGCCTGTGCTCGCTCGCTCTCCTCTCTCTCTGACAAATAAATAAAATCTTTAAAAAAAAAAATCACTCTGGCTGCTGCGTTGAGATTAGAGTGAAAGAGAGCAAGGCATGAAGTGAGGAGAAAAATTAAGCAATTGTCATAATCCAGGTGGAAGAGATGGTGGCTGAGACAGGGATGGTGGCCGTGAAGACGGTGATTAAGTGCTCTGATTCTGGACTTACCTAGAAGGCAGAGCCAATGGCATCCACAGGACTAGACATAGGCAAGGGAAGATATAGGCTTTGTGTAGCCAAAAGCTTCTCTAACTTGGGGTCGGGGGTGGCACCTGGGTGGCTCAGTGGGTTAAGCCTTTGCCTTCAGCTCAGGTCATGATCTCAGGGTCCTGGGATCGAGCCGGGCATCAGGCTCTGCTGGGCAGGGAGCCTGCTTCCCCCCCCCCCCCGCCTGCCTCTCTGCCTATTTGTGATCTCTGTCTGTCAAATAAATAAATAAATTTTTTTTAAAAAGAAGGTACAAAATTAGGTACAAAAGTGAATATTTCAAACAAGAAAAGAAATCCCAATATATTACAAATTTTTAAAAGCTGACAATGGATGCCTGGGTCGTGCAGTTGGTTAAGTGAATGACTCTCCATTTCAGCTCAGGTGATGATTTCAGGGTCCTGAGATCGAGCCCCACATAGGGCTCTGTGCTTAGCATGGAGTCTGCTTGGGACTCTCTCTCCCACTTCCTCTGCTCCTCACCACTGCTCTCTCTCTCTCTCTAAAATAAATAAATCTTTTTTTTTTAAAGAGCTGACAAATACTACAAACATCAGAAAACGTGGAAAATACTAACCTCCCGCCACACCCCTCCAAGGTCTTTTTCCTATATTGCCAGTTGTGTACCATTTAGTCACCTGTCCATGTGATGATTTTGCAATCTTGTCTATAAAAGAATAGAAGAAAAATTCTCTCCTCTCACATAGTTGATCAAAATTTGTATTTTATTACTGATACTTCAAGTTCATTTTTATCATTGATAGAGTATTTAACTGTCATTGGGATAATAAGACAGGCTTTGACAGGCTGGTCTTCCTCTCAGTTTATAGATGTCGCTTCCTTCCTATCAAATTTAAATTCTTCTGCATTAAAAATTGCAGAAAACATACAAAAGTGATCTGAAAATACAGGCAATTAGAATGTGTTTAAATGTTTGAGGTGCCTGGCTGGCTCAGTCAGCGGAGTGTGCAACTCAGCCTCGGGGTTGGGGCTTTGAGTCCTTAAGGCTTAAAATAAAAGTCCTTTGAGTCCTTTGAGGCTTAAAATAAAAACTTTTAAAAAAAATCGGCACTGCATTATATTATGTAACTGTATAGTCAAATACTCTTAATATTGCATACATCGATTTATTAATTGGTTATTGGTTAATTATTGATTAATTGATTTATTAATTAATATGTTTAGGCTTTGGGGCACCTGGCAGACTCAATGGGTTAAGTACCTGCTTGTACTCCCTCTTTCTACTACTTTCTCTCAAATGAATAAATAAAATCTTTTTTTTTAAAGATTTTATTTATTTAGGGGCGCCTGGGTGGCTCACTGGGTTAAAGCCTCTGCCTTTGGCTCAGGTCATGATCCCAGGGTCCTGGGATCGAGCCCTGCATCGGGCTCTCTGCTCAGTGGGGAGCCTGCTTCCTCCTCTCTCTCTGCCTGCCTCTCTACCTGCTTGTGATCTCTGTCTGTCAAATAAATAAATAAAATCTAAAAAAAAAAGATTTAAAAAAAAGATTTTATTTATTTATTTGGAAGAGAGCATGAGAGGGGAGAAGTCAGAGGGAGAAGCAGACTGCCCGCTGAGCAGGGAGCCCAACACGGGACTCGATCCCAGGACTTGAGGATCGTGACCTGAGCTGAAGACAGTTGCTTAACCCACTGAGCCCCCCAGGCATCCCATATATAAAATCTTTAAAGATACATATACATGTTTAGGCTTTCTATGACTAGAACACTTGTTTCGTCAAGCTAGTTCGCTGTGTTCATGACACTTGAGTGTGCCATTCCCTCTGAAACCGCCAGGCTTCAACAGAACCGATCAATCAGATACATCAAAACACGATCCCATATGTCAAGAAGCATAAAACACGCAAATTCATACATGGAGAAAATCACAGGCTTGTGTTCTGCAAACATGGGATTTTTGATAAATTCTAGTTCATAAGATTCCCATAGAAATGTGCTATGGCCACTACAGAAAACAGCATGGCATGTCCTCAAAAGCTTAAAAATAGAACTAGCACGTGATCTAGCAATCCCACTTCTAGGAGTACGTCCAATAGAATTGAAATCAGGAGCTCCAAGAATTCTCTGCACTCTCATGTTCATCGCAGTATTATCCACAACAGCCAAGATATGGAAACAAGCTAATTGTCCGCGGCTGGATGGGTAAGCAAAATGTGACAGAGACGCACAAAGGAATATTACTCAGCCTTGGAGAAGGAAATCCTTTCATGGACTACAACATCCAAGAACCTTGAGGACATTATGCCAAGTGAAATAAGTCAATCACGAAAAGACAAATACCGCATGTGTCAATGTATACGAGGCGTCTGAAATACTCGAACTCAGAAGCAGAGAGTCGAAAGGCCGCTACCAGGGGCTGGGGAGAAGGGGTCGTGGGGAGTCCCTCTTCCAAGCGTATAAAGTTTCAGTTATGCAAGACAGATCAGTTCTAGAGACCTTCTATAGGACACAGTACCCATCGTCAACAATAACGCACTGTACACTTAAACTTTTACGAAGAGGGTAGAGCCTTATAGTAAGCATTTGTACCACAATGTAGAAACCGGATGGTGCATTTATAGCAGGGAAAGCTGCATTACTGAGTATATTAGCGACAGACGAGAATTCCCATTTTGACAAGGCAATGCTGGATCCTCCATACGCAGTTTTACATGGCTAATGAGTGGCAGAATTTTTCACAAGCTAGTTTCTGGCTCTGTACGTTCCAAACCTCATTTCTCCTCAACCATCTGTATTTCCAGTACCAAGTGCTGTAGGGATACATTAGTACCAAGACCGGACCTGTGGCCCTACACCATGAGTGAGCACAGTGCGAGATAAGAGTGTTCCTAGAAACCACTCCTATGCTGGGACAACCTACAAGTGACCTCAAGCCTTGTAAATACAACCGATCAAACCCCAGATAAATGTAAGCCTCGTTCAACTTCCCCCTTTTTTTATTTTATTTATTTATTTGACAGACAGAGATCACAAGTAGGCAGAGAGGCAGGCAGAGAGAGAGGAGGAAGCAGGCTCCCCACTGAGCAGAGAGCCCGATGTGGGGCTCGATCCCAGGACCCTGGGATCATGACCAGAGCCGAAGGCAGAGGCTTTAACCCACTGAGCCACCCAGGTGCCTCTCAACTTCCCCTTTGAACGACCTCCAAGTATCCACATGCACCCAGTGCCAACCCAGCCATGGAGGTGAAAATGACAGATGCTAAGCTGGAGTGGAAAGAGACAGCTATCTGAACTGACTACAATTAATTATTATTAATTTTATTAAATTTATAAATTTATTAATTTTAAATAAATTTAAAAATATTTCACTCTGGCAAATTTTACAAAAGTACGTAGTCATGTCATCCCACTGTTAGGGCCTCGTGAGCAGCCACCATGAAGGAGGAGCTCTGATGTTTAAGCTTCGTGAACTTTCTGGTGAATGTGGAACTAGATGGGGAGCGTGAGGGAAAGGGAGGAGTCGGGGATGATGGCTGGGTTTGGGGCCTGAGCCAACTGGAGTTGCGGTGTTGCCGGTTACTGAGCTACAGAAGATAAAGAGAAGTTCTCGGGGTGGGAATCAGAAGTTTGGTCTGGGATAGGAGAAGCTGAAGATGTCCTCCAGAAAGCTAAGGGGAGCGACCAAGTAAGCAGAGACGGGAGTGCTGAGTTCATGGGGAAGGTAGGTTAGGGAGACGACAGCATAGGGACTGTATCTGAAGACTCGAGATGGGATATGGAGTGGAAAAAGAGAGAGCTACCAGAGGTGGACCAAGATGGAGCCCTGGGAAACTCCAGCATTGGGGACACTGATGAATAAGGAGACTGAGAAAGAAGCCAGTGGGGCAGAGAGAAAGCAGGAGATTGCTGGGACCCAGACGCTAAGTGAAAACAGTGTTTCAAAGTGGAAGGAGTGTTCGAATCTTTCAAGTAAGTCACAGGAGGACTGAATGAAACATTATACCCGAGTTTGAATGTTCACATCAATGCAGTCAATGATGACGGAGAACTTACCAAGAGTTGCTCAGAATGAGTTGAGAAAATGGAAGGAGCTGAATTACAGACACCGGTCATACTTGGTGTTCAAAGACCTGCCCTTGGGCTTGTTCCCTATCAGCACATACAGATCTACTTGATCATTGTTTTTTTAAAGATTTAATTTATTTGACAGAGAGAGATCACAAGTAGGCAGAGAGGCAAGCAGAGAGAGAGAGAGAGAGAGGAGGAAGCAGGCTCCCTGCCGAGCAGAGAGCCCTATGTGGGACTCAATCCCAGAACCCTGGGATCATGACCTGAGCCGAAGGCAGAGGCTTTAACCCACTGAGCCACCCAGGTGCCCCTACTTGATTATTTTTAAAAGTTGTTTACTGCTTGGGGCTCCTGACCAGCTCAATCCGTGGAGCGAGAGACTCTTGGTCTCAGGGTTGTGAGTTCGAATCCCATACTGGGTGTAGAGATTACTTAAAAAAAATTTTTTTTTAATCTTAAAAAATTTAGTGTCAGGATTATTGTATTTGCCCAGTTCCCCTTTGATGGACTTTTAGGCTGTTCATCTTGGCGATTATAAATAATGCTGCAGTGAATCTCTTTGAACATAACATTTTTCCGCACATGCAAAATATGCCTCTAAAATAGATTTCTGAATTCTGATATCGCTAAATAAAGAGTGTGCACATTTCCAGTTTTGACGCATGCTGTCAAATTGCCCTCAATTGACCTTCTCATCAGTAATAATATGAGAACTGCCCTTTCCCCACATCATTTAAAGCACTGGATACTAATAACCTTTCTATCTCGCCACTCTGACAGGTTTTTAAAATAGCAATGTAATTTTATTTTGCATATCTTTGATCATCAGTAAAGTAGAACAGCTTTTTGTGTTTATGTCCATTTGATTTTCTTTTGTGTCACTGTGGGGACCTTTGTCCATTCTCCTATCTGAGCGTGTGTCCTCTTTTTATTCTAATCCATTTGTTAGAAACACGTTCATATACATGGCAAATATTTTCCCCAAAATGTTGTTTGACTCGAGATGTAATTTATGGGGTTTTTATGGCGTTTGGGTTTTTTCTATGTGGTCTAAGCTTTCATTGTTTTCTTTTAATGGTTGCTGCTTTCCATATCACAGCTGATTGTTTTTTAACAAGAGCCGCAGAAATAGATTTTAAGATTATTAACCCGAAGCTTAGAGAGAACACGTTCTCTTTTCATAGCTAATCAGACATCTGCAATGGGGACAAAATTGCCCCTCCCCACCCCCAACTTTAATCAAGACGTTTCTCTATATTACTGGCAAAAACTACCGCCTAATTGAGACTTCTGCGTACTGGATGAATGCGTCTGTGTATTTGGCCTCACAATGCCCAGGGGCTAATAGGAACATGTGCTTTCTCTAACAAACACGAGAACAGACATGAGTAAGACAGCCTATTATGGGCTTTTTCAGCCCTTTTGTAAAATATAACATTTGCAGCATGCAAATTACATAAAATGGTAATAATGCCGTTTTCTAGCTTTGAATGCATTTCAGTTCATTCTACTTATAAAGCAGACTTGAAATAAAATAATTCCATTTCAAAATATTTTTTAAAGATTTTATTTTATTTATTTGACTGAGAGAGTGTGTGCAAGCAAGGGGGAGGGGCAGAGGGAAAGACTCTCTCTCAGGCAGGACACAGGGCTCTATCTCACAACCCTGAGATCATGACCTGAGCCAAAACCATGAGTTGGATGCTTAACTGACTGAGCCACCCAGGTGCCCCCAAAGTACTTTTTTTAAGTTTTTTTTTTTTTTTTAATTTATTTGACAGAGAGCTAGAGAGCACAAGTAGAAAGAGCAGCAGGCAGAGGGAGAGGGAGAAGCAGGCTCTCCACTGATCAGGGAGCCTGATGCAGGGCTCAATCCCAGGACCCCAGGATCATGACCTGAGCCGAAGGCAGACGCTTAATGGACTGAACCACCCAGGCACTCCTGTTTTATGTATTAAATTCCACATAAGAGTGAAACCCTATGGTATTTGTCTTTCTCTGACTGACTTATTTTGCTTAGCATGATACACTCTACTTCCATCCACGTCTCTGCAAATGCCAAGAGTCCATGCCTTTTGATGGCTGAGTAATATGCCATTGTGTATATACACACCGCCTCTACATTGGCCATTCTTCAGTCAATGGACGTTTGGGCTCTTTCCATAGTTTGGCTATGGTAGATAATGCTGCTATAAACATCGGGGTGCACGTGCCCCTTCAATTTGGGCTTTTGTATCCTTTGGGTAAATACCTGGCAGTGCAATTGCTGGGTCCCAGTGTAGTCCTATCTTTAGCAAATTGAACTTTCTTTAAACCTGAAAGCTGACAAAAAGTTTCAGTATGAACTAAATTGTTACAGCAATTTTCTTAATGATTAACAGATCAACCCCCCAAAAGGCTGTCAGCTACACACAGAATAAAGATCTCTCAATCTTGTTTCTTTCCCAAAGTATCCCAAGTGTTTTAGAGGTAAATTGTGAATTCGGTAAGTGTCCAAAGAAAGAAAAACTAAATAGAGCACTTGGACTTCAATTACTACCAAAAAAAAAAAAAAAAAGCTTACAGAATCTTTCAGATCACCAGAAACTGTGAAGCTGTTAAAATATCAGAATGCAGGGGCACCTGGGTGGCTCAGTGGGTTAAGCCACTGCCTTCGGCTCAGGTTGTGATCTCAGAGTCCTGGGATCAAGCCCCGCATCCGGCTCTCTGCTCAGCAGGGAGCCTGCTTCCTCCTCTCTCTCTGCCTGCCTCTGTGCCTACTTGTGATCTCTGTCTGTCAGATAAATAAATAAAATCTTTTAAAAAAAAATCAGAATGCAGAAACAGGTCCCTCAAGCATTTCTGCCAGAGGAGCAAAAGCAGGAAAAAGATCATTCTAAAAGAACATTCTCTATTTTAAATACTTTCCTCAGACTGATCCGAGATGGTTGCTTATGAGAGTATCATACAAAATCAATAATCAGACTTTATCATAGAAGAAATTATACCACAATAGTAATAAAACCCATACAATATCTAGGACTAAAAAAAAAGAAAAATTAGCAGGAGGACCTCTCGAAAGAAAATGACAAAAGTCTTATAGGACATAACATAAAACTTTGATAAACCGAGATACATTTTATCCTTAAACAGGAAGACTCAACATTATAAAAATGTGAGTTCTCCATAAATTAATCTAGACTCAACATTATAACAATGTAAGTTCTCCATAAATTAATCTAGAAATCTAACTCTCACATAATGAAAATTCTAGAAAGAAATTCACTCAAGGGACAGATGGGGAACTTGACAAAATTATCACAAAATATGTTAAAATCTAGAAAAGGAGGGTAATAAGCAGGGATCAAGCCACTTTAATTATAATTATATATTAATATATATATTAATTATAATATAAGCCACCCTAATGAAAAGAGGGTGATACAGAAATTGACAGAAATTGGCAGTTTATAGGATCAGAATGGAGTAGAGAAATAGACTCAAATATTTGGGAGAATGTAGTACTATATGATAAAGTTGACATTCATCCATTCATTTAACAAATATTTACTGAGCCACATATGACGTAAACACGCAACGCTCAAAATTTCTGTTTTTAGAGTTTAAACTCTCATGGAGGAAAAAAATGCAATAAACAAAATATAGAGGACAGCAGACAGTCAACAGTGCTATCAAGAAAAGTCAGGCAGGGGGCGCCTGGGTGGCTCAGTTGGTTGGACAGCTGCCTTCGGCTCAGGTCACGATCCCGGAGTCCCAGGATGGAGTCCCGCATCGGGCTCCCAGCTCCACGGGGAGTCTGCTTCTCTCTCTGACCTTCTCCTCGCTCATGCTCTCTCTCACTGTCTCTCTCAAATAAATAAAAAATAAAATAAAATCTTAAAAAAAAAAAGAAAAGTCAGGCAGGAAAGAGAGATGGGACTTAGAGGAATTGGGATTTGAAACAAGTGGTCATCTCTGAGAGGGTGACATTTCAGCAAAGATCAAGAGATGAAATCAGGGGCCATGCAGGCATCTGGAAAAAGAGTAGATCAGGGTTTCTCAACCTGGGCAATATTGACAGTTTGGGCGAGATCATTCTTTGCTGGAGGGAAGGCTGTCGTGTGCATTGTAGCATGTTAGCAGTGCTCCCTAGCCTCTACCCACTGGAAGCCAAAAGCATCCTCCCCCAGGTTGTGACCATCAAAAATGTCTCCAGGGACACCTGGCTGGCTCAGTCAGTGGAGTGTGTGACAACTGATCTCAGGTCATGAGTTTGAGCCTCACGTTGGGTGTAGAGCCAACTTAAAAAAATAATTTAAAAAAAAGTTCTCCAAACATCACCAAATATCACATGGGAAGCAAAATGGCCCCCAAATGAGAACCTCTGAATTGGAAAGAACAGTGAGGACATCAGAGGTTCCGAATGGCTGAGGAGGGTGGCTGACCTATTAAAGGAACAGGAAGGGAGCAATTGTGACTGGAGTGGAGCGAGCGTGTGCCAGGGGTTCAGGGGCAGAGGGATGCTGGGAGGAGAACCGGAAGAACAGGAGGAACTATATTTCGGGGGAAGCGGTCTGTGGCAGATGGCACGGGGCCTTGTAAGACACTATGATGACTTGATCTTTTATGCAGGAGAGATGAAAAAACCATCAGAGGATTTCGTGCAGAGAAGAGATTTGATGTTTTATATTTGCAACGAACCTCTCACTCTGTGTGCTGTGTTGAGAGTATATTAGAGGGAGTGAGGGGCAATGCAGGAACACCAATTTTTGTGCCAAGCCAGAGGAGAAGTGAAGGTGACTTCCAAAAAGCTTAGGCTAGGGTCATGGTAGTGGACATGGGGAGAAGTGGCAGATTCTAGAGCTATTTTGATCGTAGAGTCAACAGGATTTGCCAACGGATGCAAATAAAAGAGGGCCATCAAGAATGAGGCCTAAGATGTTAGCTAAAGCAATTGAGAGGTAGGCTTGGCATTTACTGTTATGGGGAAATTTTCAGGGCTCACAAATTTTGAGAGAAGACTAGGACTTGGGTTTTGGACCTGTTGAACTTGAGTGGCCCTTTGTACATCAGAGTGGAGGGGATGTGGTCAGTGGATGTGTGGCTCTGAATTTCATGAGAGGTCAGGGCTGGAAATATAAATTTGAGGTCATTAGCATCTGGGTGGTATTTAAAGTCTTGAGAGCAGATGATCAATCCCAGGACCCCGAGATCATGACCTGAGCTGAAGGCAGCCGCTTAATGACTGAGCCACCCAGGCATCCTGGAAGATAGTTTCTAATAGTAAAATTTGGACATATGCAAATATCTATCACAGGGCACCGAATTTTTTTTTTTTTTAAATACCATCTATCCACAGAGTGTAATATGCTGCAGCAGTTTACAAAGACTGGAGCAGGACTGTGTGTGCTGACACAGAAAGTTACTCAGGTGATATTTTAAATGGAAAAAGCAAGTTGCAAATCACAGGAAAAAGAGGATCTTATTTTTTTAAGAAGAGAGAGGGAGGAGACTGAAGTACCATGAGCCGATGGCAGCGGTTTCCTAAGGGCGGTGGGAATGGAGCAGGAAAGGGGGTCAGAAAGCTTTCACTTTTTACTCTATACAGTTCTAAGTGACATAGTTTCTTTTTTTTTAAGATTTTATTTATTTGGGGCACCTGGGTGGCTCAGTGGATTAAGCCGCTGCCTTCGGCTCGGGTCATGATCTCAGTGTCCTGGGATCAAGCCCCGCGTCGGGCTCTTTGCTCAGCGGGGAGCCTGCTTCTCTCTCTCTCTCTCTCTCTGTCTGACTCTCTGCCTACGTGTGATCTCTCTCTCTGTCAAATAAATAAATAAAATCTTTTTTTAAAAGATTTTATTTATTTATTTGACAGACCAAGAGATCACAACTAGACAGAGAGGCAGGCGGCGGGGGAGCAGGCTCCCCACTGAGCAGAGAGCCCGATGTGGGGCTCAATCCCAGGACACTGGGATCATGACCCGAGCCGAAGGCAGAGGCTTTAACCCACTGAGCCACCCAGGCACCCCAGTGACATAGTTTCTACAAGACATTTCTTACTTTTGTAATAATTTTTTTTAAAGATTTTATTTATTTATTTGTCAGAGAGAGAGAGGGAAAGAGAGCGAGCACAGGCAGACAGAATGGCAGGCAGAGGCAGAAGGAGAAGCAGGCTCCCTGACGAGCAAGGAGCCCGATGTGGGACTCGATCCCAGGACGCTGGGATCATGACCTGAGCTGAAGGCAGCGGCTTAATCCACTGAGCCACGCAGGCACCCCCCCCCCCATGTAACTTTTTAAAAAGTAGTTTCTAACGTTACTGCAAGAGCAGCTACAGCCTGCTTTCTTGTAAATGTTTGGACAAACTGGACCACAAGCACTTTACTAATGAGTGGACGGCACTCCGTTTACCCACGTGCTCATTTCTTCATTCATTCAACTAATAGGTCTGAAGTCCCTGCTAGGTGCCTGACATTGGGTGCTTGGTGGCTCGCAGCTCACTCAGGTGATGGTTGCTAAAGCCGGCAGCCAGTCTGAAGGGCCCAAGCAGCCACAACAGTTGGGGCCTTAATCAGTTGTGTCTGATGAACAGCTACTAACAACAGAAGAACTGAAGGCCTATGTTAAGAATGTCCAAGAGTTGAAGAGAACAGGACAGAAGCTGAAATATTTTTTAAGTATCTTTTATTTATTTGTCATCTCTACACCCAGTGTGGGGCTCGAACTCACAACCCTGAGATCAAGAGCAGCCTGCTCCTCGGACTGAGCTAGCCAGGTGCCCCCGAGAAGTAGAAATTTTGAAACTAATGATTATAAAAAGAGAAAAGCAAGCAACGTTGGAAAATCCAACATGTCTCTTATAAAACTTCTGCCTCGAGCCTTTCTAGCTCTTGGAAGTGACAATGGATGGAATTCTTCCCTTGCTTGTACTTTCCGGGCTGCCGGAGTGAAAACCCACCCATGGAGCTCTGCATTTTCCTTCTGAGCCATCACGGACTCAGGGGGGAGAGAGGGGCAGGGTATTGCCATGGCAGCAGTGGGGACCTCAGGAACCATAGATCTGAATCCTTCCATTTTGGGGAAGATGGGTCTCATGGGGCCAGAACCAGAGGGTGAGGCTTCTACCAGAAGCAGTGTAAGCCACCAAGAACACAAACAGCAGGTCAAGCCAAAGCCCTTGGGGAAAAGCACAGGTCTGATCACCAGGAGGGCCTGGGGCAGGACCAAATCCAAAGAGCCAGAGGCAAGATCCAGACGGAGCCAAGAATCTGGGGCTGTGTCTCTCCTCGGCTTGCCTGCCTCCATCTCTCTGAACCACTAAATTCCCTCCTCACATTCCCCTTTCTGTCCGCCCACATCCTTTGGACTCAATGCATGATGTTGGCTTTCCTGTTAAAATCTTGGCTCTTCTCCACGTAGTGCTCTCTGCCCCAGGCTGCTGGAAAGGCCTGAGAGAAGCCAGCCCCTGGGACACTGCTACCCAAAAGTCAAGCCTGTTCCCGGTACTTTCCCCACCCCACCCCCACCCATCTGCCCTAGTCCCTTTGCTGGGGGGGAGACCAGGACCCAGAATACGGGCATGAGGATCTCATTAAGGGACCCCTGGCAAGGCCCTGTCTGAGCGGCTCTCCCTTCCCAATATCGATTTCTTGGCAATATTTGCAACACTTGGCAGGCAGATTTTTCAGTGTAAATTCTCAAACTGCTGTTTTGGATTAGCAATCGATCACTCGTAAATTTAGATAGGGCAATTCTGACCCTAGACCGGAATGCTCCTGGGGAAGCCAACAAAACAAAGTTTCTGAATCTTCAGATTTGAGGAATAGACACTAGAACCTTTCAGAAACAGACCCTAGGCCTCTGAGAGGCCCTGCTCATACAGCCAGCTGGTTTCTTTCTTTACCACCTCATGATGGCAACAGGCAGAGTCCAACAGATGATCCTGAAATGTAGGATCCTCTCCAGGAAGGCAGGCTTAAGGAAGGCCTCCAGGAGGGTCCCCCAGCAATGCGTAAAGGGTGCACAAGCATATGGCCGTAAGGATGGGTCAACGGCAAGAACGAAGACGCAGAGTGGCAAAGTGGTTAAGAATGTGGGTTCTGGGGGTGCCTCATTCGCTCAGTTGAGCATCTGATTCTTGGTTTTGGCTCAGGTCATGATCTTGCGGTTGTGGGATCGAGCCTCACGTTGGACTCTGCACTCAGTATGGAGTCTGCTTCAGATTCTGGCTCCCACTCTCTTTCTTTCTCTCTCTCAAATAAATGAATAAATACAAATTAAAAGAAGAAGAAGAAGGTGGGTTCCATCTGTGTTTGCCTCTCGGCCAGGCCACTTACAAACTGCAAGACTCTGGGCAAGTTAATTAACATCTCTGAGCCTCAGTTTCCTCATTCATAAAATGGGATCGTAATAGCACTTACGGCTACGTTATAAGAATTGAACGAGATAGTATAACAGAAGACTTAGCACAATGCCTAGCCCAGAGGAAGCACTTAGGAAATATCACCTGTTTCTAGAGGAGAGAGTACAGCTCAGGAGGTTCCAATGGGGAGAAAAAGAGAAATGAAAGAGAGCACTGACAAGGGCTCAGATAAAGTTTGCTTGATTCTCACTTTTCCCTACGACTGACCTTGAGTATTTTAGGCATTTACCCAGAATGCACTTGAATGTTTTGTACTTTCCCCATCATTACTGATTTCCAGTCCCAACTCTGTCCTTGTCTAGTTACATGACCTTCGGCCAGTCTCCTGATTGTTCTATGCCTCAGTTTCTCCAAATGTAAAACCAAATGGTTATTGTAGAAAAATGTTAAGGTCACTCTTATTCTAACATTCTGGTTCTCTTACATTCTTGTCTTTTTCTCTAGGAAAGTGTTATGGGTTGAATTGTGTCCCCCAAAAGATATGTTGGAGTTGTAGCCCCTGGCACCTGTAAACGTGACCTTATTTGGAAATAATTACAGGGGTGCCTGGGTGGCTCAGTCAGTTAAGCGTCTGCCTTCTGCTCGGGTCATGATCCCGGCATTCCAGGATCAAGCCCTACCTAGGGCTCCCTGCTTGGCAGAGAGCCTTCTTCTCCCTCTCCCTCTGCTGCTTCCCCTGCCTGTGCTCTCTCACTCTCTGTCAAATAAATAAATAAAATCTTAAAAAAAAAAAAAAAAGGAGAGACACCTAGGTGGCTCAGTCAGCTAAGTGACTGCCTTCCACTCAGGTCACGATCCCAGGGTCATCGGGCTCCTCGCTCAGCAGGGAGTCTGCTTCTCCCTCTGCCTGTTGCTCCCCTTGCTTGTGCTTACTCTCTCTCTCTCTCTCTCTGACAAATAAATGAATAAAATCTTTAAAAAAAATTTTTTTAAAAGGAAATAATTACAGATGTAATCTCATTAAGAGGAGGTCATTAGGGTCAGCCCTAATCCAATACGAGTGGTGTCCTTATAAGGAGAATAGCAGACATTTGGAAACACCCAGGGAAACATTTAGCTATGAAAAATAGGTCAACGGGCACATAAAATAAGTGTCACATTCCATTTTTACACTCAAAATCATGCTTTTAGAAACAACTGTGTTAAGCATCAAATAACATTCACGTGCAGATAACATGACCCAAAATACTTCTAAAAATCATCAAAGAACTTGATATACCTTTCAGACTATGTCTGTTTGTATGCTGAAGTAGCATTTCTACCCTGAAATTTTCCCAAACTAAGAAAATAGCCTTTAATAAAGACTCTAGTCTTATTATTCTGACTTCTGGGGCATTTGATAGCAATTTAAAGCATTATGAGACATTCCTAAGTATTTTACAGCAGCCTGCAAAATTTATCTTCTACTCTTTACTCATAAAAGAAACTTCCTAATAGATATTAATGAATTTGTATTAATACAGTAGTATGTATATAAAACCATGCTGTTTCTTGAATTTTGATTAATGAGCTGAAAGGAAAGCTACCCATTGTTAAATACAGTGTACTTAATCCTTTCATGAGTATAGAACCCACACCAGGGCATCTAGAAGGCAGGCTTAGTCCATATGCTTTTTTCTGAAATAGTATTAACAGCAGCAAAAAGTGTAACCTCAAGGAAACCATAAACTTTAACACTTCTAATAAAATGGCTTAATATATGCTTTTGTTGGGATGCCTGGCTGGCTTGGTCAGTAGAGTGCCTGGCTGGCTTGGTCTGTAGAGCATGCAACTCAACCCCTGGGTTGTAAGCTCGAGCCCCACGTTGGTTGTAGAGTTTACTTAAAATCTTTTTAAAATATACATAATGCTTTTGTTTAATAAAAAAGGAAAGAAAGAAAAACACACAGGGAAAAGACAGCCATGTGGTAATAGAAGCAGAGACTGGTGGTTTGCCTCGGTGGCTCAGTCAGTTAAGCAACCAACTTGGTTTTGGCTCAGGTCCTGATTTCAGGGTCATAAGATCGAGCCCCATGTCAGGCTCCACGCTGAGCTCAGAGCCTGCTTGAGACGCTCTCTCCCCCTCACTCTGACACTCCCCCCCATGCTCACTAGCGCCCTCTCTTTCTCTCTCTCTCAAATATATAAATAAATCTTAAAAAGAAAAAAAAAAAAGAAACAGAGACAGTAGCAACATCTAAAAGCCAAGGAACACCAGCCAACTGTCAGCAAACAACAGAAGCTCTGAGAGACAGAGAAGGACGCTTTCTTCCCAAAAGGTTTCCAAAGGAGCAAGACCCTGCTGACACCTTAATTTCAGACTTTTAGCCTCCAAAACTGTAAGAGAATCAATTTCTGTTGCTTTAAGCCCCCCAGTTTGTGGTACTTTGTTACAGTGGCCCTATGGAACTAATTCAGAAAGTTTTCCTCGAATCATGTCTGGCTTCCACTATCAAACTGTGATTTCCCAGGGTCCTGATTGCTTACATATCTCCATTTCTAATTAAAGGCAGCTTACACACAGCATTCTAAGTTCCTGATTTAGTAATTTCATTAAATGATAAAAATTAATGCATGATATACCAGATATTCAGAAAATGTAAATTGCAAGAAGATTGTTATAGCAACAGCCGTACTAATTATCATGTCTTAAGAAAGGCCATGCATGTTTAGCAACTAATTAGAATCATACAATCGAAAGAATAAAGAGCGCTTCCTTGGGGACACAAAATAAATAAATAACTACAATATTTTCATTAGATAGTTGGCAATGCTCCTTTAAACCGATTTGAGTGTTAGAAATTGATGTATAAATTAAATGGTTTTATAGTTTAGATTTGATATTTCGAAGATGTAGGCCATTAGAGAAAATGGTTTTAAAACATGCCAAATGTCTGAAAAATGCTATGATGCTTATGAGGCTGTGTGAAGAAAATGAACAGTAACTCATTTTGAATCTCGAAGAATGTTTTAGAGACCCATTTCCATATTCTTATAAGACCTGAAAAATTCTTAAAAGTTCAGAGGATTTGATTTAAAAATGTACCAATTCCCAGATCAGGGGTTCCCAACAATAACCCACAGCCCAAATTAATCTCACCCCTGGTTTCAGTCCATGGGTTAAGAATGTTTTTTTTTTTAGATACTCTAATTTTTTTTAATATAATATACTTTATTTTTTTTAAAGACTTTACTTATTTATTTGAGAGAGAGTGAGTGAGTGAGAGAGCACAAGCCGGGGGAGAGGAAGAGGGAGAAGCAGTCTCCCCACCAGGCAAGGAACCTGATGCAGGGCTCCATCCCAGGACCCTGAGATTGTGACCTGAGCCAAAGGCAGATGCTTAACTGAGCCACCCAGGCTCCCCATAGATACTCTAATATGTTTTAAATAATATATTTTTTTATTAAGTAAACTCTATGCCCAATGTGGGGCTCGAACTCATAACCCTGAGGTCAAGAGTCACATGCTCTACCGATTAAGCAGAACAGGTACTAATTTTTTAATATTTTAATTTTCTAATTTTTAAAATTTTTCTAATTTTTTAATATTTTATTTTTTATTTAAGTATAATTGACACACAATGTTACATTAGTTTCAGGTGTGCAACATGGTGAGTCAACAAGTCCCGGGGCTCCAGCACTTCGAATCTCTCTCACTGGGAAGAGTCTCATTCCTTTCAAAAGTTCGCAAAGTTCACTGGGTGGCTCAGTTGGTTAAGTGCCTGCCTTCAGCTCATGTTATGATCCGGGGTTCCTGGGATCAAGCCCCATGTCAGGTTCCCAGCTCAGCAGAGAGTCTGCTTCTCCCTCTCCCCCTGCTTGTGTTCTCTCTCTCTCTCTCTCTCTCTCTCAAATGAAAAAATAAAAAATCTTAAAAAATAATAAAGGTTCACCTGGTTAGAGGAAGTCTACCAAGGATAGTCCCAGCAGCACCTCGATTAGGGTCTAACTGAGCACCTGCAATAAAGTGTGCGTAGATCAGGGGCCAGGAATCTTGACGACCACCCCCGAATTCTGCCTGCCGTGTTGCTCTCCGCCTACTACGGCAGAGGTGAGGACCTGCAGGAGACCTCATGTGGCCCACAAAGCTGAAAACATTGACTATCTGGCCCTTGACAGAAAAAAGTTGGCTGATCCCTGCTCCAGATGAAGCTGAGTTTCACGTTCAATAACTGTGTGATCCCTGTTCAGCAAAGAACTCTAAAGCTGGGGGCAGTGTAGCAGCAAGAAGCCGCCACGAGGCTGAGGAAATGGAGGCATTACCAAAGCAGTTAAACACTTAACTCAAGCATACAGGAAAACAGATGATCCTGAAATTAATAGCACTTTCTTCAAAGAAATCATTTCAAGCACACGCTAGGGGAATAATAAAATAATTACATCATTTCATGACATCATCACCACCCAACTTTGTCAAATCTTCACATATTTGCTTCTTTCTAAGGAGCAAAACAGGGGTGCCTGACCGGCTTGGTCAGTAGAGATCTCCTGATCTCCGGGTTGTGAGTTCGGGCCCCACGTTAGACATAGAGTTTACTTAAAAGTTAAATTATATTAAAATAAATTAAATTAAATTAAAATAGAATAAAAAATTTAAAGTAACAAACAGATACAGTTGAAGCCCCCTGTTATATCTTTCTCTAATCCCACACCACTCCCTCCCACTCCAGAGGTTAACCACTACCCTGTGACCACACGTTCCCTAGACAACACATGGCCCAGTTTATCATGCCTTCGACTTTATGTAAATGGAATTATACAGCATGTATTCTGCAATTTGCATCTTTCGTTTTGTATATTTATGAGATTCGTCCACACGAATGTGTGTTGTTAAAATTTGTTCATTTTTATTGCCGTATAGTATTCTGTTGTAGGAATATACCACCCTTCGTCTATTCTCCCTGTGATATACATTTGGGTTATACCCAACTGTTTGCTATTAAAACAATGCTGCTGGGGCATCAGTCAGTAGAGCATGTGACTCTTGATCTCAGGGTTTTAAGTTCAAGCCCCCTGTTGGGTATAGAAATTACTTAAAAGTAAAATCTCTAAAAAAATTTTTTTAAGATTTTATTTATTATTTGACAGAGAGAGGGACCGCGAGAGAGGGAACACAAGCAGGGGGAGTGGAAAGGGAGAAGCAGGCTTCCCACTGAGCAGGGAGCCTTACGTGGGGCTCGATCCCAGGACCCCGAGATCATGACCTGAGCTGAAGGCAGACGCTTAACAACTCAGCCACCCAGGTGTCCTTAAAAACTTAAAAATAAAAAATAGGAGCGCCTGAGAGGCTCAGCCAGTTAAGCATCTGCCTTCGGCTCAGGTCACGATCCTGAGGTCCTGGGATCAAGTCCCGCATCCCGTTCCTTGCTCAGTGGTGAGCCTGCTTCTCTCTCTGCCCCGGCACTCCCTCTGCTTAAGCTCCTTCTCTCTCTCAATCTCTCTGTCAAATAAATAAATAGGATCTTTTGAAAAAAAAAGAATTCTAAAAATAAAAAATAAAACAATGCTGCTGTGAATATTCTTGTGTTGTCTCTTGATGCTGATGTGAAAATTATCTCTAGTGCATTTACCTGGGAGTAGAATTTCTGGGTCTTAGGGTATGTGTGTGTTTATCTTTATTAGATATTACCAAACACTTCTCCAAAATGGTTGAGCCAATTTATACTCCAACCAACAGTAAACAGAGTTCCCTTTTCCTCAATCCGTCCCAACAACTGGCATTATCAGACATTTTGCCAATCTCTGCAGGGTGACATGGTGCTTCATTATCATCTAATTTTGCAATATCTTGATCAGAAATGATAGTAAATATCTTTCCATATCTTTTTTAAAGATTTTATTTATTTGTCAGAGAGAGAGCACAAGCGGGGGAGCGGCAGGCAGAGAGCGAAGCAGGCTCCCCTCTGAGCAAGAAGCCTAAAGCAGGACTCAATCCCAGGACCCTGGGACCATGACCTGAGCCGAAGGCAGACGCTTAACCGACTGAGACACCCAAGCATCCCTATCTTTCCATAGTTTTATTGTCCCTTCGGTTCCCTCTTTTGCGACCTGTACTTGACAATTTTCCTCTTGAGCCATTTGTTCAAAGGCTTCTAATTGATCTGTAGTTCCTTACATATTCTGAATACCAATCCTTTATCATTTATAATCATTTATTCATTCCCTAAGTACTTATTAGTACATACTGGGTGCTAGACATGGGTTGAGGGCCAAGAAATATGGCAGCCAACAAAACAAAGTCCCTGCCCTCAAGGAGCTTGAATTCTAGTGGTGAAGTGGGCAATAAATAAATGAGCAGATACAGAATGTCAGGCAGTGGTAAGTGGTATGAAGGGAAAACAGAAGAGGAAGTGACGGAGACATTCTTTTCAATAAGAAGGTCGGGAGGGCCTCTCTGAAGAGGCGACATTTGGACAGAGACATTACTGACCTGAAGGGGAGAGCCAAATGTGTATTTGGACAAAGACTGTACCAGGCAGAGGAGGACCAGGTGCCAAGGGTCTGATGTAGGGACAAGGATGTCACAAATACCTCTTCCTCAACCGTGGCTTATTTTTTTCATTTTGTTCATGATTTGCTTGTACATAAATTTCAAATTTTCGGTATAGGAAAATTCATACAGGTTTCACTTAGGGTTTCTCTATTTACATTTTGTTTAAGAAATCCTTCCCTACCACAAGAACATAAAGACATTTGCCTATCTTACCTTTCAAAAGTTCTCAAGTACTTGTTACTGTTGGTCCTAAAACCACTTTGAATTTGTTTTTGTATATAGTGTGCAGTCAGGATGTAATTTTATTTTTTTTCTGTATGGATAACCAATGGTTCCAGCAACGTTATTATTAAATCATTCCTCCTGATCATAGGGCAAGGGAGGGAACAATAAAACAAGACAAAATCAGAGAGGGAGAAAAACCATGAGAGACTCTTAACTTTAGGAAACCGAGGGTCACGGAGGGGTGGGAGGTGGGGGACCGGGGTAACTGGGGGATGGGCATTAAGGAGGGCATGTGATGAGCTCACGTGATGAGCTCACGTAATGAGCACTGGGTGTTATATGCAAATAATGAATCACTAAACTCTACCTCTGCCAACTAGTAATACATTGTATGTTAATTAATTGAATTTAAATTTTAAAAAGAAAAAAAATAAATTCAAAACAATAAATTGTTCCTCCTCCTCTCTGCATTGGTCATGTATCAAGTTTCCATTTACGTGTGGGTCTGCTTCTGGGTTATGTTGTTCCACTGGTCTATTTTTTTCCTGCACTGTCTGAATTATTACCACTTATAAAAAGTGTTGACATCTGCTAGGGTATATTGTGCTGCTTTGATATTGTCTTGGCTATTCTCGGTCCTATTTAGAATTTTAATTGGAATTGCCTGAAATCCCTAAGTGAATTTAAAGGGACTTGATATGATTACTTATTAAGTTTTCCTATACATAAATATATTTCATCCCTCCATTAACTTAGGTTTCCTTTAATGTCATTCAATAAATGTGTATAGTCTTCTGCATCTTTTGTTAGATTTATTCTCTGGTGACTTACAGTGTTTGTGGCTACTGTAAACTTTAATTATTGCACTACGGACTTTTCCAGATTACTCTGATATCCTCAAACCTTGCTAACTGGTCCTAATTTTTCAATAATTTGTATATTCTCTTGTATTTTTATATAGAAAAGCATGCCACCTGCTAATAATAACCTTTGTTTCTCCTCTTTCAATCCTTACTTTTTTATTTACTTTCCTTTTCTTACTATATTGATTGGGACCTACAGTGCAACACCAAATGGAACTGATAGTTTTTCTCCTTTATTATCGTGATGATTCAATAGTTTTTTCCTTTTTTAAAGATTTTATTTATGTATTTATTTATTTATTTATTTGAGAGAGAGAGAGAGCATGAGTGCACAGAGAAAGAGGAAGAGAGCACAGAGGGAGAGGGAGAAGCAGACTCCCTACTGAGCAGAGAGCCTGATGCTGGGCTCAACCCCAGGACCCCGAGATCATGACCTAAGCCCAAGGCAGACACTTAACCCACTGAGCCACCCAGGCAACCCTCAATAGATTTTTCTAACGTTAAAAACATTCACATTATGGGGGTACCTGAGTAGCACAGTCGGTTAAGCATCTGACTCTTGGTTTCAGCTCAGGTCGTGGTCTCAGGGTCATGAGATCGAGCCCCACATAGGGTTCTGTGCTCAGCTCCAAGTCTGCTTCAGATTCCCCTCCCTCTGCCCCTCCTGCTCATGCCTTCTCTCTAATAAATAAATAAATCCTTAAAAAAATTTTTCATGTTTACAGAGATAAATACAACTTGGCCATAATGTATTTTGACACATTGTTGTTTCTTATTGCTTGTATTTTGTTTTGCATTTTTGCATGTATGTTCATAAGTGAGGTTAGCCTGTAATTGTCATTTCTCATACTAGCTTTGCTTCATTTGGCATCAAGTTTATATTAGCCTTATAAAATGAGTTGGGAGGGCACGCCTGGATGGCTCAGTTGATAGAGCAAGCGACTCTTGATCTTCCAGTTGTGAGTTCAAGTCCCATGTTGGGTGTAGAGATTAAGTAAAAATAAAATCTTAAAAAAATTAGCGGAAAGGGATTTACTGTGATAGTTTATGTAGTATTAAGATTATCTGTTCCTTGAATGTCTGATAGACTCCTCTGTATAACCAGCCCTCGAGGGGGTGTATGGTGAGTTGCATATTTGCTTGTTGGTCCATTGGTTGATTGGTTGGTAGATTTTAACTACTGCTTCAATTTCACTAATAATCATAAGTCTGCTCAGTTTCCCCATTTCGTCTTGAGTCAGTTTTGGTAAATTGCAGTTTCATATGAAATTAACCATGTCATTTAAGTTTTCACATTTGTTGACATAAAAACGTTCATAAAGTTCTCTTATTATTGTTTCAATATCCTATTTACTGTATCACTTTACACCTCTTCTCATTCTTCTTGTTTATTTGTGCCTTCTTGCCTTTTCTGTCAGAGTTGTCCCCATTATTCATCTAGCCAGAGAGCTGTCTGCTCTATTCATCTTTTTCAAACAACGAGGTTTTCTTGTATTTCTTTTTTGTCTGATTTGTGAATGCACTTACAGGAGGGACTTAAAAAGGCTACGTCACATTTTATTCCCTATTTAAACAACATTCATCAGAAAGAATAAAATTACATGAGAGGAAATACAAACATTAACAACAATTATCTGTTAACATAAGAGGTAAGTATGTGAGATCAAGCCTATCTTGACATATCTCGCATGTATATTTGTCATCTTTATATTCATATAAAAAACTAGTGTTTCATTTTGTTGTTCTTCTTAATGTGGCTTGGCATTCTATTTCATTAATTTCTTTCCTTCTACTTTTGTGTCACTTTATTACTAATTTCTTTAGTTACTTTTTAGCATTTCGCCTTTTCTAATATAAGAATTTAAAGCTATGTATTTCTTTCTAATTACCGCCTTAGCTGTATCATCATAAATACTGCCATTTAGTTCTAAATATTTTCTAGTTTCCAGTGCAATTTCTTCTTTGACCCACATACTATGTGATTATAAACATCCAAGTACAGGTCGCCTTACTTTTTTTTAAAGTTTTTATTTACCTCGGTAATCTCTACACCCAACATGGGGCTCAAACTTGTAGTCCCAAGATCAAGAGTCACATGCTCCACTGACTAAGCCAGCCAGGCATCCTATATGAGACTTTAAAATTACCCTCTTATTTGTCTTTTTTTTTTTTTTAGATTTTATTTATCTATTTGACAGAGAGAGAGAGGACACAAGAGGGGGAGTGGCAGAGGGAGAAGCAGGTTCCCTGCTAAGCCAGGAGCCCAATGTGGGGCTCGATCCCAGGACCCTGGGATCATGACCTGAGCCGAAGGCTGATGCTCAACTGACTGAGCCACCCAGGCGCCCCATAATTTCTATACTTTCTTGATGGATTGTTCCTTTCATCATGATGTAGTGCCCACATTGAGGCCCAATCATGTTTTCTACCTTAAAGTCTCGTTTGTCTGATATTAATACTGTGGCACCAGTTTTCTTTTGGTTCTATTTCCTGGGCATATTTTTTTCTGTCTTTTTACTTTCAGACTTTCTGTGTCCTTAAGAGTTCAGGTGTCTCTCTTACAAATGTGTACAGCTGAGATTTTTTAAAAACACAATTTGTCGATATACGTTGTTGAACTTATAAGTTTCATCTGTTTACACTTTCATTGTTGGTTTATGGGATTTCTTCCTACCGCCTTAATTCGTGCTTTCTATTTACCCTTCCTTTTTTTTTTTTTTTGGTCTTCATTCGCTATTTATCTATGCTTGCAAGATTAGTGTTATTTTCATTCTATGGCTGGGTTTGTTGGTGAGGGGGCACTGAGCAGAGGGGCATTTATTTGTTTGTTTTTGCAGGAAACTTTTTAATCCACATGTATCTTTTGTAAGGGTTGTTTAATTGAAGCAAGATCATATTATCCATGAATTCACTTAACTTGGCATAGTAAGTGGCAAAATCTTATAATACGCTGGAAAATGAAGAACACAGCAGCACTGCCAACCCTGCTGTATGGGGACCTTCCGCATTTCCCTCAGGATACCCTGCATCCTGCTTCTGCCAGCTGTCACACATAGGACTAAGCGAGCATGCCTGTGATGGCAATATACATATTAAATATAATACCTTACTTTTTGGTTTACAAAATGAATATATATTCTAATATTTTTATCTCTCTCCTCAAAAGGGTTAGTGTTATAGGTTGAGGGAAAGCCCCCCAAAAAAGAGATGTTGAAGTCCTAGCCCCCTGTCCCTCAGAGTAAGACCTTATTTGGAGAGAGGGTCTTTACAGAGGTAATCACGATAAAATGAGGTCATGATGGTGGGCCCTAATCCAATGTAACTGGCATCCTTTAAAGAGGGGAAATTTGGACACACAGCCAGAGACCTAGGGAGAACTCCAGGTGAGGATGAAGGCAAAGATGTCTACAAGCCAAGGAACACTGAAGATTGCCAGCAAAGCACCAGAAGCTAGGAGAGAGGCATGGAAAAATTCTCTCTCACAACCCTCAAAAGAAAAAAATCTGGGGGTGCCAGGGTGGCACAGTCGGTTGGGCATCCACTCTTGGTTTTGACTCAGGTCATGATCTCAGGGTCGTGGGATCAAGCCCTACATTGGGCTCCACACTCAGAGTGGAGTCCACTTGGAATTCTCTTCTCCCTCTGCCCCCCCAAAATAAATAAATAAATCTTTAAAAAAAAAAGAAGAAGAAGAAGAAACCTGGGAGCACCTGGCTGGCCCAGTCAGAACAGCATGCCACTCACAATCTTGGGGTCCTGAGTTCAAGTGTCACATTGGGTGTAGAGATTACTTAAATAAATAAATAAAAACTTAAAGAAAAGAAAAGAAACCCTGCTAACACCTTGATCTCAGATTCCTTGTCCCCAGGACTGTGAGATAATAAGTATCTGTACCCAGTCTGTTGCTCTTTGTCACTGCTGCTGTGTTAGCGATATAAATTAGTATTAATATTAGTGTTAGTGACGCAGGTGTGAAGCATTCACCTTGTCCACTGCATTACTGGAACTAGATGTCTATAAGGGCAATTTTTTACTTCTCAAATGCACAACCTTTTTTTAAAGATTTGATTTTAAGTAACCTCTGGGCCCAACGTGGGGCTCAAATGGACAACCTCGAGATCAAGAGTTGCAACTTACCAACTGAGCCAGCCAGGCACCCCTCTAATATGCAACTTTTAAAATGGTTTCATTCAATGAGAGAAGACAATAAGAGGATTAATAGAGTGGTGTCCCAGGGGCAAATAGATGGAGAGCCAACAAGGATATCGTTTAATTATACAATTTTTCAAAAGCAGCAAAAGAAAAGAGGCTGAGGGTAACACACTGATAAAAAGCCATGATCCCCTTTCTAGTTCCTGACCTGAGTCAGTTTTCAGATCCAAACCCACTGACTAAAGAGGTGGCTGGGTCCCCAGGAGGAAGAACTCTGCATCACCATGGCAACTACGTACCATAATAATAATACTAGTCTAGGACAGCTACATGCAAAAGAATGAAACTAGACCACTTTCTTGCACCATACACAAATATAAACTTGAAATGGGTTAAGGACCTAAATGTGAGACCTGAAGCCATGAAAATCCTAGATCAGAGCACAGGTAGTCATTTCTCTGACGTTGGTCATAGCATCGTCTTTCTAGATATGTCTCCTGAGGCAAGAGGAAACAAAAGCAAAAATAAACTACTGGGACTAAATCAAAATAAAAGCTTCTACATGGCAAAGGAAACAATCAAAAAACTTTTAAAAAAACTATAGAATGGGAGAAGATATTTGCGAATGACATACCTGATAAAGGGTTAGAATCCAAAGTATATAAAGAACGTATACAACTCAACACTAAAAAACAAATAATCCAATCAAGAAGTGGACAGAAGGGGTGCCCAGGTTGCTCAGTGGGTTGGACATCTGACTTTTGATGTTGGCTCAGGTCATGATCTCAGGGTGGTGAGATCGAGCCCCGCATCAGGGTCTGCACTCAGCGGGGAGTCTGCTTGAGAGTCTCTCCCTCTCCCTGCTTGTTCTCTTTAAAATAAATAAACAGGGGCGCCTGGGTGGCTCAGTGGGTTAAGCCGCTGCCTTCGGCTCAGGTCATGATCTCAGAGTCCTGGGATCGAGCCCCGCATCGGGCTCTCTGCTCAGCAGGGAGCCTGCTTCCTCCTCTCTCTCTGCCTGCCTCTCTGCCTGCTTGTGATCTCTCTGTCAAATAAATAAATAAAATCTTTAAAAAAATAAAATAAAATAAAATAAATAAACAAATCTTTTTTTTAAATGTACCAAAGACATGGACAGACATTTCTACAAAGAAGACATACAGATGGCCAACAGACACATGAAAAGATGCTCAATATTGCTCAACATCAGAACAATGGAAATCAAAACCACAATGACATATCACCTCATACCTGTCAGAATGGGTAAAACCAAAAACACAAGAAACAACATGGATGGAGCTAGAGAGTGTAATGCTAAGCGAAATAAGTCAAAGAAAGACAAATGCCATATGATTTCACTCATATGTGGAATTTAAGAAAACAAAGAGAAAAAGAGACAAACCCAAAAACAGACTCTTTACCTATAGAGAACAGACTGATGGTTACCAGGGGGAAGGTGGGTAGGGGATGGGGGAAACAGGTGATGGGGATTAAGAGCACAGTTAATCATGATGAGCACCAAGTAATGTATAGAATTGTTGAATCACTATATTATACACCTGAAACAAATATAACACTTAATTATACTGGAATTAAAATTTTTTAAAAAATGCTTCAAGTTCCTCCCTGCCAGGACTTATGAGCATTACTTGGGTGACTCTACACTGGGAAGACGGGGGACAGTTATATGATGATAGGACTTGAATAACCAGAGATCCAAAGTGTCTCTCAAGCAAGGGGTTCCAGGTATGAAATAGGGAGGTAAAACATAAAGTTGGATAAAAGATAGTCTATAAGTATAGGAATATTCCCCTGGGATACAGAGGAATCTGACACCCTGGCAAGGATCCTGAACAGTGACAGAAACCCATGGCTAGGATGGCTCCTAGAAGCAAGGAAAACACGTTGGCTGACACTCAGCTGGGCAGAAATGCCTGAACTTCCAGGACAGGCAGTGATCAGAAGGCGCAAAGAGGTGGGCATGCTGGAGTAGAGAAGTTATATGAGGCCAGAACACGCGCTGGAGGACTTGACTGTCCCAAGCCCACTGTTCACCAAGGCCATCGGGAATGTGCTGGTGAGAAGCGCACCAACAGCACTGAGCAGTTCCCGTGCCCCTCCTCTACGGGTCAGCGCAGGTGGCAGGAGAGGCAATCACAGAGCCAGGCTCAGGACTAGCAACAGGGATAATGGGACTTCTTCCATCCAGGAAGGAGCAGCCCTTCGTTCTCACGGAAACGGACACTTACGCCAGGCATGGTTTTGCCTTTCCTGAGTGCAGGACCTCAGCCAGAGCCACTGTTCAGGGACTTAAGGAATGCCCGATCTACATCCTGGAATCTGACCCAGCACAGCATCTGACCGGGAACTCACTTCGAAGCGAAGGAAGTGTGGGAGTATGCCTGCGACCCCAGGACACTCTGGGCATGGCACCTGCCACATGACTCAGAAGTGGCTGACTCAATAAAGCAATGGAGTGGCCTGCCGAAGATGCAGCTAAAGCAGCAGCTGAGAAGCCAAATGCTGCCAGGATGGGTTACCTTCCTCCAGGACCCGGTGTGAATGCTAACTTAGAGACCTCTATAGGACGCCTATGCCCCAAGGGGAAAAACACGTGGGTGCAGAGACCAAGGGGTGATGCAGAAGTGACTCCATATACATTGATTCCCAACAGCTTCCTGGGAAGGCAATACTGTACTTTCAGATCCCAGTATTTTGAGATCTGCAGTGTAAGGCGCACTTGCTCCCAAAGGGGACACACTCCCACCAGGGGCACGGCAGGAGTCACGTTGAACTACAAGCTACAGCTGCCGTCAGGGCCCTGGGGAGGCCGGAGGGATGGGGGTAGGAATCAAAAAGACTCTGTTACAAGGTACCTGCCCTACACATTAAGCGGTACAATATTATTTGAAAGGAGACTTAGATTCGTTAAAAATGTATGCCATGGGTGCCTGGGTGGCTCAGTTGTTAGGAGTCTGCCTTCAGCTCAGGTCATGGTCCCGGGGTCCTGGGATTGAGCCCCGCATCGGGCTCTCTGCTAGCGGGAAGCCTGCTTCTCCTTCTCCCACTCCCCCTGCTTGTGTTCCCTCTCTCACTGTGTCTCTCTCTGTCAAATAAATAAATAAAATCTTAAAAAAAAATGTATGCCATATGAGTGTCTGGCCGGCTCGGTCAGTAGAGGATGCAACTCTTGATCTCTGGGTTGTAAGTTAGAGCCCCACGTTGGGTGTAGAGATGACTTAAAAATAAAACCTTAAGAAAAAAAAAAGCTCAACTGCAACCATAAAAAGACAGAAAAAGAGGGTGGGAGAACAAATGCGATAAATAGAGAACAGTTACAAAGATGCAGACATTAACCTAACTATATCAATAATCACTTTAAATGAGAATGACCTGAATGCATCAATTAAAAGACAGATATTGGGGCACCTGGGTGGCTCAGTCATTAAGTATCTGCCTTTGGCTCAGGTCATGATCCCAGGGTCCTGGGATCGAATCCCACATCGGGCTCTCTGCTCAGCAGGGAGCCTGCTTCTCCCTCTCCTTCTACTGCTCCCCTTCTGTGCTCTCTCGCTCTGTCAAATAGATAAATAAAATCTTTTTTAAAAATAAAAAATAAAAGACAGAAGGGCACCTGGGTGGCTCAGTGAGTTAAAGCCTCTGCCTTTAGCTCAGGTCATGATCCCAGGGTCCTGGGATCGAGCCCCGCATCAGGCTCTCTGCTCAGCAGGGAGCTTGCCTCCTCCTCTCTCTCTGCCTACCTCTCTGCCTACCTGTCTGTCAAATAAATAAATAAAATCTTAAAAAATAGATAAAAGACAGAGATTGTTAGAGTAAATTAAAAAAAGAAAAGAGACCCAAATATAGGTTGTCTATAAGAAACCCACTTTAAATGCAAAGACACAGATAGGTTAAAAATTCAAATGGCAGGAAAACATTAACCAAGAGACAACTAGAGTAGCTGTGTTAGTATCAATGTAGGCTTTAGAACAAGGAATACTACCAGAAATAAGGAGCATTACCTAACGGTAAAGGGTCAATTCTCAACAACTGAGAATTAAAATTAAAAAATGAGCAGAAGGCACAAACAGATATTTCTCCAAAGCAGACATCCAGATGGCCAACAGACACATGAAAAGATGGTCATCATCACTCATCTTCAGAGAAACACAAATCAAAACTACAATGCGATATCACTTCACACCTGTCGGAATGGCTAACGTCAACAACACAAGAAACAACAGGTGTTGGCGAGGATGCTGAAAAAGGGGAACCCTAAAGGGGAACCCTCTTGCACTGTTGGTGGGAATGCAAACTAGTGCATCCACTATGGAAAACAGTGTGGAGATTCCTTAAGATCTAAAAATAGAACTACCCTATGATCCTACTGGGTATTTACCCAAAGAATACAAAAACACTAATTCAAAGGGATACATCCCTCCCTAAGTTTATTGCAGCATTATTTGCAGTAGCCAAGATATGGAAGCAGCCCAAGTGTCCATCAACTGATGAACAGATAGAGAAGACATGGTATCTATATACGCAATGGAACATTACTCAGCCACAAAAAAGAATGAAGTCTTGCCATATGCAACAACATGGATGGAGCTAGAGAATATAATGAAAAATGAGCCAGAGAAAGACAAATACCACATGATTTCATTGAGATGTGGAGTTTAAGAAACAAAACAATGGAGCAAAGTGGGGAAAAGAGAGACAGACAAACCAAGAAACAGACTCTTAATTCTACAGAACACACTGATGGTTACCGGCAGGGAGGAGGACCAGGGGATGGGGATGAAGGAGGGTGCTTGTCCTGATGAGCACGGGGTATTGTGTGGAATTGTTGAATCACTAGACTGTACACCTGAAACTAATATAACACCATATGTTAACTATACTGGAATTAAGGCAAAAACTACTTAAAGACCCCCAAAAATGTTAACTTCATGCAGAAACACCCTTACAAATACACCCAGAAAAAAAAGAGGGGCACCTGGCCAGCTCAACCCTTGGAGCACGTGATCTTGATCTCAGGGTTGTAGCTTGAAGCCCCAAGTTGGGTGTGGAAATTACTCAAAAATAAAATATTAAAAAAAAAAAAAGGAAGAATGGTTTCTTTAAAAAAAAAAAAAAAAGCAGGGGTGGGGGGAGAAGAGGAGCATTACCTGATGATAAAGGGTCAATTCGCAACAATTGAAAATTCTTTTTTTAAAGATTTATTTATTTATTTATTTATTTATCTTAAAGAGAGAGAGAGCAGGGGGTGAGGGGCAGAGGGAAAGGGAGAAACTCAAGCAGACTCCCCACTGATCACAGACACGGGGATCGATCCCAGGACCCCGAGGATCAAGACCTGAACCAAAATCAGGAGCGAGACACCCAACCAACTGAGCCACCCAGGCGCCCCCAACAACTGAGAATTCTTAACAATCCTGAATGTATCTGTACCTAACAACAGTGTGTCAAAATACAACAGTGCGTCAAAATAAATGAGACAAACACTGACAGAACTACAAGGAAAAATAAACACATCAACCATTGTAAACTGGAGACCTCAACACCCTTTGGTTGGTAACTGTAGGTCAAGTAGACAGAAAATCAGTACAGGTATCAAAAACATATTCGAGAAAGGAGAAGATGAGAACCAGTGGCTGCACTGAGGGCAGCTACAGCAAGGTGTAGCACTTTGCACTCACCTCTTCCGGGTTCATCCTCAGGAAGTCCACAGGAACATTGAACGGGTTTGGAGAAGTGAGTCCATGCAGCACCAAGGGAGGATGGTGGCAGGGATGGAGCTGCACGCTGGACCTCCCTTCAGGAAAGAGTTTGCTATATATCTCTAAGGGACACTGTTCACTGACAGCCTCCTACTGTGGCACCTGGCAAGATCAGCTGCCATGTTCCTGACAAGACCATGTGTTCTTCTGGAAGGTTCTAGCCCATGACCGAGCACAGTGGTAGTACCAGGGCTGAGCTGCTTCTGCCCAACATGGGACTCTTCTAACAGGTGGTCTTTTCCCCAGAACTCCTCATTGGGTTGACCAAGGCTTTGTCCCATCTGCCTTGCAGTCTAAGGCAATTCTGCCCATTTCCCTTCCTCCCGGTCCCTTGCACATGGGGTAGATCTGCATTAGGGTCTAAGGGTTTTCCCTACCCATTCTTGCTCTCTGCCCTCATATCTTTCACAAGCATTGTCCCCAGTCAACATCTTGCATTCCTAAGTCCATATTAGCATCTGCTTCCTGGAGGACCCAAATTGGCACAATTAGCCACTCACCACTGCCAACCACTTTGGAGAAATGCTGTAGAAGACCCTTAATCAAGCATTTCGAGAGTCTCTTCATTAAGATCAAAATGTTCGTAGCAAGTTCCTCAGTTGAATTCAAAACTAGGTTAATTCAGACCATGAAAACCATTCCACACCCCAAACTCCTCAGCTTCAGCAAGGCGCACGTGCTAAGGTTACAGCTTTTGCCACCCTAGCATTCTGTTTCTCTTGCGTGGCACGGCACTGATGAAGCTTGTCGCCACCTAGGGTTGTTCAAAGTCAGTCCTCCTCATGCCTATGATCATTCAAATCAAAGAAGCTCCCTCCCTCCAAAACACATAGATTTTTCTTAAAGCTCAAATAGTTAAGCGACATTTCCTTAGAAAAATCAGTGCAAAAGCAGTAATTTAGAGTCATTGCCCATCTCTTCATAAAGCTGAGGGGGGAAAAATTCTTAACGTGACTGACAGGGATTAAGTGCTTCCCCGTGTTTCTTCACAGGTAGCTTGGGTGGAGAGGGCTTCTCTGGAGTGAGCAACTGTGTGTTGCTGTTAGTCAGGGCAGATCAGACTCTGCCGTGGTCACAAATAACCCTGAGGGGCGCCTGGGTGGTTCAGTCAGTTAAGCGTCTGCCTTCAGCTCAGGTCATGATCCCAGGGTCCTGGGATCGAGCCCCGCATCTGCCTTCCTGCTCAGTGGGGAGTCTGCTTCTCCCTCTGCCTCTGCCCATCCCCTCCCTACTCATGCTCCTGTTTTCTCTTTCTCTCAAATAAATAAATAAAATATCTTTAAACAAACAAACAAACTCTAAAACACCAGCGGCATAACACAAAGACTGATTCCTCACATACACCAAGTCCCAGGAGTTGGTTCCTCTGTGAACAGCACCCCCAGGTAGGCTTCCTCCAAGTGGCAAGTTCAAGGACCCAGGTTCCTCACATTTCATTCGGCCATTTTAGAGTCTTTTGCTTGCAGCTGCCCCAACAGGGTCTCAGCATGGAAAATTATGAGGGCTATTGCACAGGTGCAGCCCAGAAGTGGCAGTTTTCAATTCCGCCCCACATGCCATTGGCCCAAACGAAACCACGTGGCCCCACTTGGCTAAAAGGGAAGTTGGGAAAGAAACAGGAGCACACAGGTGTCAGTGCTTCATCTCCACCATAATAGACTCTGCTTTTGGTGTAGCATATTGAGTACGGGAAATGGGCCCTCCAGTTGGGTTGACCAGAGCTCCAACGTGCTTCATACTTTCTACATCACTTTCAGTCTTTCTCCTTGACATCTTTTTTTTTTCTAAAGATTTTATTTATTTATTTGACAGAGAGAGACACATGACCGAGCACAGTGGCAGTACCAGGGCATCTTTTAAGGGCAACAAACCTCATGCAAACTACGTGCAAAATAGCAGCAGCCTGGCAATTACGGTGATAGATCGGGCTAGTCTCTAGTTGGGACATTAAACATCAGAACCAAGCATGTCCCACTTGCAGGAGGAGCTCAGCCCTGTGAACCCACACTAAGCCATCGGGCCCCAATCTTAGAGAACACCCAGAAGAGACCATGAAAGCCATTCCCAGCGCCCTAGTAGCACAGGGCCACATGGCTCATGGTGGCTAGCTGCTACCTTTACTATTGCCACCAACACCAGCTGCCTGGAGGTGAAGTGACATTTTACACTACTACAGCTGGACCTTACCAGAAGGTGAGAGTGAGGATGAGGGTTAAGTTAGGGTTAGGGCTAGGTTAAGGTTAGAACTACCCATCTGTGATGCACTAAGTCCCTAGAGCCTTGAACCTCTCCTCCGGATGTTCCCTCCACATCCTGCTATAACTGAAACCTTGGCTGTCTGCTGACCCGCTGAAGTGCAGGCTGTCTATTCTCTCATCACCACACAGCTCAGGGCATGACATGGAGTTGGGGCTCTCCTTGCTCCCCAAAGCCACCTTAGGTCTTTGCCCCCCCCCACTCTTTTATTTTTAAAGATTTTATTTATTTAATTGACAGAGACACAGCGAGACAGGGAACACAAGCAGTGGGAGAGGGAGAGGGAGAAGCAGGCTTCCCACTGAGCAGGGAGCCTGATGCAGGGGCTCAACCCCAGGACCCTTGGATCACAACCCGAGCCAAAGCCAGACACCCAATGACTGAGCCATACAGGAGCCTCATGTCCTCACTCTTGAGAAACCTCTGACTCCTCCTTGGCTCCCACCATCCCATGCTTTCAGCTCTTCCCCGTCCTGGAGGTAGGTAGTCTTGTCACCCTCCCAGTCACTGCCCTCATTCCTGAAGGCTTTAGTCCCGGGCTCACTGTCTGTCCTCTTTGACTCAACTTCTCCCGTCTTTTCAGTGATTTCAACGTCCATCTGGTCAACCATCCAGCACCCTGGCTTCTTGTTTCCCAAATCTGCTCATTGCCAATGACCACAGCCATTTTGGGAAGCACTTCGAAAGCCCAGCATGGAGTGCCAGTATGAGGCCTTGTATCTTGAAGACCCATATACCTCAATGCATTCATTTCATTGGTACATCAACACATGATTTCCAGAAGCTGGTCAACCTTTAGTACAGGAAGCGTATAAAGGCATGTAGCATTTTTATTAGGAATTAGTCTTGTGCTTCATATAGCATCCAGTGTAAAAAGCCAAGTACCAAGGATTGTATCTATAGAATGTTACCTTTTATGTAATAAAGGGAGACATTTTCATACAAATACCTATACACACATATTCCTGGAAGCTTTATTCGTAATAGCTCCAAACTGGAATCAGCCCAAATCTCCACCAATGGACAAATGAATAAACACACAGTGGTTCATCCACACGATGGAATAGTACTCAGCAATAAACAGGAAGAAACTATTGGCGAACACAACAACATGAATGAATCAGAGAAGCATCACGCCGAGTGAAAGAAGCCAGTCTCGGGGCGCCTGGGTGGCTCAGTGGGTTAAGCCTCTGCCTTTGGCTCAGGTCATGATCCCAGAGTCCTGGGATCAAGTCCAATACCGGGCTCCCTGCTCTGCGGGGAGCCTGCTTCTCCCTCTCCCACTCCCCCTATTTGTGTGCTCTCTCTCTTTCTCTCTCTGTCAAATAAATAAATAAAATCTTTTTAAAAAACCTTCTAAAAAATGTGATGAGTTTAGTGTAGGCAGTTGGATAGACATGAGCTAAAGGCAAGGACAGTGATCAATAAGTTACTCTTAGAAGTCCAAGGGCACAACGTCTTGACCTTGTGACTTCCAAGACTCGGGGCTAACGGACCAAGAGCCACAGGTGCAGAGCATGCGCTTTCCTCTCCCACCGCCGCCCCAGGGTGACCCCCCAGACTCATTATAACGCATTTGCACTGTGGTTATAGCTCCCCTCCATCGGGAAAGCCTGCCATGGACGACGTTCCATACAAACCTTGTAGGGTCAAAAACTCCCCCTCCCAACCTCCATTAGAGGCTCACATAAAAGGAAAGGACCGCTGTAGCCTCAGGCCAATTACCACCCCTCTGGGCCTGGCGCTCTTGCTCTCCAACCTTGAGAGTGCACTGTCCTTAATAAAGCTGTTTTCAGCTTTCACTTGGGGCACTGATCTCTAATCCTTTATTAGGCCTGTGCTAAGAGCCGAGACACAGGCTTTTTGCGCTGACACTAGGTCTTCAAATAGGCACTAGAGATGTATTATCACTCTATCACCTGGACTATCTCTTAGAGTTGTAAAAACACCAGCAGCCAGGGAACTAAAAGGATCATGGGACTACCATTAAAAAAAAAAATGTTGAATTTGGATTACTATGGCCTGGTAATGGGAGCTAATTAAATTCCATTATGCGACAGCATAGTTCCTGATATAGAGTAAGTATTGGATAAGTTTGTGGAACAAATAAATGAGTGATTGAAGGAATGAACAAAAGGCTCACACATTTCAATATGAAACCTTCCTGCTTCAAACATCATCAAGACTTTTGACGCAGAATGGAAGGATATTTGAGTATCACCTGAAGTTAAATACCATGTGCTAAGGGATAAAAATGCAAAAGCCATGGAAGCCACATTCCGTGGTGCATTTACTTATTTGTTTTAGGCTTATTTATTCATTGGAGAGAGAGCATGAGCAGGAGGGGCATGGGGAGAAGGAGAGAGAATCCCGAGCCAACCCCATGCTGAGCACGGAGCCCGAAGTGGGGCTTGATCTCACTACCCTGAGACCGCGACCTGAGCCAAAACCAAGAGTCAGACACCCAAGTAACAGCACCATCCGGGGGGGCCTATTTTTTTTTTAAGTTTATTTATTTAAGTCATCTCTACACCCAACACAGGGCTTGAACCCACAACCCCGAGATTAAGAGTCACATGCTCCATGGACTGAACCAACCAGACGCCCCTCTGGTGTTTCTATTTCACTGCAAATGTTAGAGATAGATGCTGACGTCATTCACCCTTGACACACTTGCCCAAACGGCTGCTGAAGACATGGTGGAAATCATGGCTGGGAAGAAAGCAAGCGGCTCTGTCAGATACCAGTTCACTCGAGAATTACAGATGTGGCTCTCAACGTAAAAGGGCAAATTGCCGATTCTGACAAGGCTGAATATTACTCATTGCAAACTGAGGAATCCACTGATCTTGGGAAGTGAGCTAATCTTCAGCTATTTATCACACCTGACCTAAAAAATTTCATGAAGACACTGTGTTAGTCTGTGCCAAATTGGACAACGGAGAAAGAGATCCCGTCCCTCCCTTCCGTTTTCCCTTCCTGTGACTAATGCTTGCAGAGAACTACGTGTCAACCAGCATTCCAGGCACAGGGGAAGAAAAGAAAAGCAGGAGATAGAGATAAACGCTCTACAGAGAATTGAAACAGGGCAATGTGGCAGAGTGAACGGGGCCTCTGTAGGCGGAAACATTTCAGCAGCGCTCTAAGTGACAAGAAGGAACCAGTTCTGCAAACATCTGGGGAAAGAACTTTCCAAGCGCCGAGCAGCAGCTAGCACCGTGGTTCTCAAGAGGAATGGCCTTGCCTTCCAGGGGGCATTCTGAAAATCGGGGGAGGGGATGCCACAAGGCTTGGGGTACTCTGCTGGCATTTAGTGGGCAAATGCCAGAGATGGTGCACATCTGCAATGCTTAAGAATGCCCTGGGTCAGGGCACCTGGCTGGCTCAGTGGGTTAAAGCCTCTGCCTTCGGCTCAGGTCATGATCTCAGGGTCCTGGGATCGAGACCTGCGTCGGGCTCTCTGCTCAGCGGGGAGCCTGCTTCCCCCTCTCTCTCTCTGCCTGCCTCTCTGCCTACTTGTGATCTCTGTCTGTCAAATAAATAAATAAAAATCTTTTTAAAAAATTTAAGAATGTCCTGTGTCCTTTGTGACTTTCATAGACCCAACCAGACCCGTGTGTAGGTGGAAAGCTGTTAATAATTATCGGAGCTGAGAATTTAACTCTGCCTAACTCTTAAAGAGAAAAGACATTTTTTGCACAGTGTTTCTGTACAAAGAATTTTCCAAGGGATGCAAGTACCATGTAAAGAGAAAGTAGGTCCGATTTTGTTTCATTCCGAACCTTACGGAGAGCTGTTCAACATTTCAAAAACCAACCCCTCCCCATGAAAAAGCAAATGTTTCACAAAACACTGTACCTAATGGGAATGCTTCAGAGGAAATTGATGATGGACAAGAAGGTTTTTTGGGTTTTTTTTAAACTATTATTGATAAAGAAATTTTTTTAACCTGGAGAAAGAAAAGAGTGGGGAAGCCAACAGTACTGTGGGGAAGGAAAAATTACCTCTGCCCTCTGGCATTCTTCTAGCTGGACCAAGAATCAAATTGACATGAGACAAATTGACGGGAGAAAATCAAATTTAATTTCGCGTGCACAGGGAATCCACACACCCATGAGATTCCAAAGACAGTCAGGTAACATGAGATCATCCTGAACTAAGGGGAAAAGGGATGGGGTCTGAGACTTCAAAGGGAAGGAATGCAACTCAGGAAGAATGAAAAAGAGCAAAGGTTTGGTAAACAAATGTTTACCCTCCAGAAACAATGGGACAGAGAGGATTTTGATCAAACAGGCCTTGCTGAATTCCTTCCTGTCCACCACGCCAAGTTCATAATATAATGTAGGTGTCCAGGGTGATAGCTCCCTTCCAGGGGCAGGCCCCTAATCTAAATTCTTTTAGGCAGTTTTGGGGGGAAGGTCAAAGTTTCTTCCAGAATCCTCTGGGCCTTGATTGTTTTTGGCTCAGCATAATCTTCTGGTCAAAGGGACATGTCTTGGGGGCCGTATAACACAAAGGGACACCGTCAAAAGGCAATCTCCCTTGGACTTCTGTTCCTAGGTCTCCCAGTCTCCTTTTCTAGAGATAACCTGATTAACAGCTTTTTGGAGAGCTCTCCCCAGGCATTATCTCATTTTTGTTTAAAAGAAAGAAGGGAGAGAAGAGGGAGGGAGGGAAGGGAAGGGAAGGAGAGAAGGAGAGAAGCTTCAATAATAAAAGGAGGGAAGATTCAATAATAAAAATTCAGCAGAGTAAATTTAAAGATCAAATTGGCTTTATCCAACTATTCCCAAACTGGGCAGCATCCCATGTGGTTTCAAATAGTAAGGAGCTCCACTGAGCTGCCGAAAAGAAAAGGGTTTTCAGGGCGCCTGGGTGGCTCAGGGGGTTAAGGCCTCTGCCTTCGGCTCAGGTCATGATCCCAGGGTCCTGCGATCGAGCCCCGCATCAGGCTCTCTGCTCAGTGGAGAGCCCACTTCCTCCTCTCTCTCTGCCTGCTTGTGATCGCTGTCTGTCAGATAAATAAATAAATACTTTAAAAAAAAAGAAAAAGAAAAGGGTTTTCAAGGCAGAGGTGAGTAGGGAGGTATTATTAGCAAAGAACGCATTGTTTTAGGCAAGGCAGCCCTCCTAAGGGGAATGGAAGGGTCCATGGGCGGCGGATTACTCCCTAATGCAGCTGACCAGAAAAATTCCAGGCTGTCTGGTTAAAGATCACATTTCTGGAAGAATCAGGGAAGCTGCAGTGAGATTAGGCCCCAGGTTCTGGTGGGGTTTAGCATAAGTGACTCCATTTTTAAGAGAAGGAAGGAACGAAGGGAGGGAGGGAGAGCACGAGGGAGGGAGGGGAAAACCCCATATAAACGAGTATTTGAGCAGGAAGAAAATGGCCCCATAGCACATGCAGAGGCACCTAACTCTCTCGAACACACTACTGTATCATCTGTCTTGGTGTCAACAGCTATTTACTTCTTTTGTAATTTGCAAAATAAGACTTAAGAATAAAAGACAAATTTAAAAAGCGGGAATCCACCAACACTGGTACAATTATAGCAAGATAAACTAAAACCTGAGGAACATCAGCAAGTCCAACTAAGCCAATGTATTGTTTAAACAAAAAAAAAAAAGGAAATGAAAAGAAAGGCAAGCGCAAATTGGAGTGCCCCCCAACCCCAGGACTGCCAGCCAAAATTTAATGAGTTTCCACCTCTCCCAGGAATGTGACTTTTTTAACAATCTGGAAGTCCTTATCAGCACTCGTAATGTAATCTGCATGATAAACACCCCACCATTCCCTTCCACCCAAAAGCAGCTGTCCCAGCCTAAACCGATCCTTTCTTTTGCTAATAACTTTTTGCCACACACCACCCTCCTGCCCAGAACAACCTTCTACTTCCATAGAGTTCCTATGAGCCTCTCTACTTGCCACAGGGAGTGCAGCCCTATTCCAGAATCGCCTAAGAGAGGTGCCTGGGTGGCTCAGTCGGTTAAGCATCGTTGCCTTCAGCTCAGGTCACGATCACGATCCCGAGTCCGGCTCTCGGCTAGGTGAGGAGCCTGTTTCTCCCTCTGCCCCTCCCCCTGCTGGTGCACGCCCTCTCTCTCAAATAAATCAATGTTTTTTTAAGAATCACTTAAGAGGGCGGGGGGGGGGGGGGGCACCTGGGTGGCTCAGCGGGTTAAGCCTCTGCCTTCGGCTCAGGTCATGATCTCAGGGTCCTGGGATCGAGTCCCACGTGGGACTCTCTGCTCGGCAGGGAGCCTGCTTCCTCCTCTCTCTCTCTCTCTCTGCTTGCCTCTCTGCCTACTTGTGATCTCTCTCTGTCAAGTAAATAAAATCTTTAAAAAAAAAAAAAGAATCACTTAAGAGGGGGCACCTGGGTGGCTCAGTGGGTTAAAGCCTCTGCCTTCAGCTCAGGTCATGCTCCCAGGGTCCTGAAATCGAGCCCCGAATCGGGCTCTCTGCTCAGCGGGGAGCCTGCTTCCTCCTCCTCTCTCTCTCTCTCTCTACCTGCCTCTCTGCCTACTTGTGATCTCTGTTAAATAAATAAAAAAGAATCACTTAAGAAAGAAAAACCACTTAGGGGCACCTGGGTGCCTCTGTGGGTTAAGTGTCCAACTCTTAATTTCAGCTGAGGTCATGATCTCAGGGGTCTCAATCCAGCTCCACGCTGGGCGTGGAGCCTGCTTAAGATTCTCTCTCTCTCCCTCTGCTGGGAGCTGCTCACGCTGTCATGCATGTTCTCTCCCCCTCCCCCAAAAAAAGAAAAGAAAGAAAGCCAATTAGATCTTCAAGATTATTTGGTTGATTTTTTTTTTTTTAACAGTACAGTGGAGAAAGGATATCACTTAGAAGAGAAAGTGAAGAATGACAGTTGAATTTAAAACTGTTAGCATCTCCCAAGGCGGGACCAGGGTGACTGGAGGCCTCGTGCCTTCAGTCAGCCAGCCACCTTTCTCCTTCTGTTAAATTACTACCCAGCTTGTTTGTTTTATTACCTGCCTCCTTTTAAAATTTTTATTTTAAAGTAATCTCTACACCCAACATGGGGCTCGAACTTACAACCTCCCCCCCCAATCAGGAGTTAGTGCTCTACCAACTAAGAAGGTACCCTCCACATCTTTTTTTAATAAATTAATTTATTTTTTTAAAGATTTTATTTATTTATTTGACAGAGAGAGAAAGCGAGAGAGAAAGAACACGAGCAGTGGGAGTGGGAGAGGGAGAAGCAGGCTTCCCGCTGAGGGAGCCCAATGTGGGGGCTTGATCCCAGGACCCCAAGGTCATGACCTGAGCCGAAGGCAGAGGCTTAACCATCTGAGCCACCCAGGCGCCCCTGCATCATTTTCTTAAAGTAATCACACATTTATTTTTTTAAGATGTTATTTATTTATTTGAGAGAGAGAGCCCGAGTGGGGGGCAGAGGGAGAGGGAGAAGCAGACTCCCCACTGAGCAGGGAGCCTGACATGGAACCTGATCCCAGGACTCTGGGATCATGACCTGAGCTGAAGGCAGACGGTTAACTGACTGAGCCACCCACGAGCCCCTCATACATTTATTTTTAAGAGTACCCCAGTTTCACATCTTGTGCCTTTTTCAAAGTTGTGGGTCCTTAACCTGCTGTGTCTCTTCACCGACTTTTCACCAAGTGTGCAAAAGAAGCAGTTAAACTTAGCCTGAGTCCCCAAGGCATCGTCTAAATATGGGACATGCTCAGGAAGTGATTTATGTTTAAGATCAATATACATAAGTTCTCTATGGTTAGCAAATAAATGAGGCTCTCGCTGAGAATAGGAACACACCTCATTCCATTAGCACCCTGCTACGAAGACAGAAGGCAATAACTATACACTTCCCTGTTACTCATTTTAACTGTTGAACCTATAGCAAAACAAATATATACATTTTTACTTTAAACCACCAGCTCCTGACTTCTCCTGGCCCAGAACTGTGAAAAGTAAAAATGGTTCTTGCCTCTGGTTCACCGGAACAATCTTATTCATGAGGGACAGAAAAGAATAGCATTGCTAAGGAAAAGCATGTCCATACCCGGTCCCCAGGATGGGGGCAGTGAACCCCTCACACAGGCTGCCTTGCAACAAAAGGAAAACAAGGGACTTGAGCCAATCTCCATACAATGGGGTGGCTGCATCAACTTTTCCATTCTCAGGGCGAAAGGAGCTTTAGGACAAAGTGCTACCTGAAGGTCCTGGTACTGTTGGCCCCAGGTTCCAGTTCAAGGCCTCTTCAAGTCCACAGTCACAAGCCTCCTTTCTCCAACCTCTCTCAGCTGGGAAGTCCGCTGACAGCAGGACAGAAGTCACGAAGTATGAAAAGTCAGCATTCTCCAATGTTTGAAAGCAGAGCTAGGCATCCGGAGTTAGAACCAGTCCTGTGAATCTGGGCCCTGGGACACCTTCTAGAGAAGGTTCCTTTATCGTCCTGTGTGTTAGTCAGTTGGAGGAAATAACCAGATAAGCCTCAAAGCAACCGTGCGCCTGGGGTGTCTCGCCCTCACAGACTGCTCACGGCCCCTTTCCCTTGCACTGTTACTATCAAGGTGGTTTTTCAAAAACAGAGACAGGGAGACACTTGGAATTCTGTTTCACTTAACAAAATTCTTCTTGGACTCTGGCCAAATCACTCTTAGCCCTTCTTTGCCTCCATTGTCCTCTTAAGCAGACAGGGCCACTGAGAAGGTCCCTGCTTGAGTTACATTCTCAGTCACAGGGGATGTGTAGCGCAGCCGCTGGTTGGTGTAAAATCAACCTAGATTTGAATCCCGACTGCCCCTTGCAGCTGTGACCTAGGGTAAGCCAAGCCCTCTGTCTTGCCTTCCTCTTCTGCAAAATAGTATCTAATCAGAGCTTCGGACATAAAGCTGGAGGGGCCACTGGCCGGCTGCCCCAAAATGGGTTTGCCCCTCCCTTAACTGCACAGAAGAATCTACACTGGGGGTCTTTTCCAGAATAAGGATTATGACCAGAGATCAACTTTATCTGAGTGACACATCTGTCTGGCAGGGCACACATCTCAGCGCCAGACATCTGCTCTTCTTTTAATTGTTCCGGGAAGCGCATTCCTCTGTGAAGTCCCAAACCCCTCCCCACCTGTCCTTTAGTTCAGGATGACCCGGATACCTTGTTCTGCCTGACTGTCTTTGAAATGTCCACTGTCTGTGTGGATTCCCCGTGTGTATAAAATTCCATTTGATTTTCTCCTGTTCATCTGCCTCCTGTCAATCTGATTCTTAATCAGTCTAGAAGGCGCTGGAAGGGGACTGGAAATTCTTGCTGGCGCTGACCTGTGTCACTGTTCATTTAATCCTCACAACAACCCCTAGAGAAAGAAACTATAGATGAAGCAACTGAGGCACAGAGAGGGGTTGGACTGACCTCCCCCAAGGTCACACAGCTGGTGAGCTGCCAAGATGCCAAGGCACGTTCCAGGGTCCAGACCACCGCCAGAGCCTCTCCAACCGAGGGCAGTAGCTGAGGTCATGCCCATTAAGGGCTCTCTTGAGGATTCAGTGAGTTCACGCACGGGAAGCCCAATGCTGGACAAGTGTGATAGGTGCCGCGGCGTGAGAGGTTTCTTTTCCCCTCCTGCCCTGCGCACTTGGCACGGCTGGGCCGCTTCTTGGGATCGGAGGGAGGGGAGCCCAGGCCAGGGGTGGAATGTGGAAGGAGCTTGGAAGGGTGGTAAACAAGAGAGGGGAGGCGGCGCGGGGTCGGGGAGCGCGGAAGACCCGGTAAGCCAGAAGCAGAGCCTGCGGGGCCTGCGGGGCCTGGAATTCTCCAGGGCTCACAGAACGCCGCCCGCCGCAGAGCCCAGGGGAAGGGCGCGGCCTCGGCCCCGGGGCGGCCTCCCCAGCCCCAGCCCCAGCCCCAACCCCGAGGCCCGCGCGCGGGCGAGCAGCCGGCTTCCCGATCCGGCCGCGGCCCGCCCCACGTCGGGCGGGGCCCCGAGCCGCGCGGCGCGACGGGCCGGGCCGGGCCGGGCCGGGCCGGGCCGTCCGCCGGGAGCCCGCCGGGAGCCGCAGTCCCGAGCCACGCGGTCCCCCGGGGTCGGGGTGGGGAGGGGGGGGTGCCGGGCCCTGGCGGCCGGAGCGGGATGGCGACGTGGCGGCGGGACGGCCGGCTGACGGGCGGCCAGCGGCTGCTGTGCGCGGGCGTGGCGGGGACGCTCAGCCTCAGCCTCACCGCGCCGCTCGAGCTCGTCACGGTGCTGGCCCAGGTCGGCGCCGCGCGGGGCCAGGCCCGGGGGCCGTGGGCCGCGGGGCTCCGGGTGTGGCGCGCTGAGGGGCCCCGGGCCCTGTGGAAGGGGAACGCGGTGGCGTGCCTGCGCCTCTTCCCCTGCAGCGCCGTGCAGCTCGCCGCCTACCGCAAGTAAGAGCCGGGCGCGGCGCGGCGGGGCGGGCCCGGGAGGGGAGGGGGCGCCGCGGGGAGGGGGCGACACCGCCCTGCTTCCCGGGATCGGCCTCGGGACGGGGGGCGCGTCGCGGCGAGCCGCGGCCTCCTTCCGGATCGCGCGGGAGCCCCTCGGGGCAGTCGGGCCAGGACGCGGCACCTGCGCAGGCCCTGGGGTGCACTGCGGGGCCTCCCCGGCCCGCCAGGTGCCGTTTTGCGGAGCGCAGCCCCCCGCGCAGAGAGGCTCCGGGAGTTGGACCGGCGAGGAGGGGGAATGGGGCAAAAGGAGATTGGGGGAGGGAAGGAATGAAGGCCTGTCCGGAGGGACGGCTTCCTGCCCATTCCCACCCTCCACTAACTTGGAAATGTTGCGTTGGCTGGCTCAGGAGAGCGACCGTTCGGAAGGTGTGTGTGTGCAATTGTGCCTTCGTCGGCAAAGCCTCAGAGGAAAGTGCTTGGCGGGAGGGGGGCGGGGGAGGGCAACCCATGGCCACAAAAGGCCACAGATTTCAGCTCCCCCCCCCCACCCCCGCCAATGAAGCTTGGCCTTTAGGGCCCAACAGAGGTCCCCCAACTTACTGTCTCACCCCACCCTCTGCCCACTGGCCTCATTCTTTGTGCATTTTCCACCCAACAACAGCTGCTTCTTCCGAAGCTATCTAAACATGCAAATGCCAGATGAGTCTTCAAGGGTCCCTCAGAGCTCAGAGATATTTGCGTTTTCACCGAAACAAGCCTCGAAGAATGAAATGGTACTGATGGAGCTTCAGGAAGAGAGGATGTTTCTGACTTGACCGGGGGCTCCCTGTGTGCCTCATTCCGTGGGCACAGTGCCAACTCTGAGGACTGGCCTTGGCTTTGAATTAGACAGACAGCTCACAGTCTTCACCACCTAGTTGAACCCTTGGAGGCTCAGTCAGGATTCTCACCATTGGTGCTGGAAGGCTCACCAGGCAGCTGACAAGCTGGATGGAATTTTCCTTCTCACTTGAGTCCTCTTGGCCCGCCCACATTTCACCTAGGCTGGGGAGGAGTTCCCTTCTCTGCCCCTGAGGAGGAAAGGTAGGGAGATCCTGAGGCGTTTGTCTCCAGGCTCTCTTTCCTCCTCAGCAACAGCTGGCTTATGTCTGTAAACAGTCCTCTCCACACGGTGGTATGGAAATCTGCCTTTGGAATGTAGGCCGAGGATTAGGAGACCAAACTTTACAGGCGGGTTTCAGTATTGTGGCTTGTCGGGTAATCACCGCCTGAGAAGAAGACCTTTTCCTCTGTCCAAGATTCTTCTTCTAGTCGGACGAAGAATTCAATGGACGTGAGACAGGCTCCCAGGAGAAAATCAAACTTCATTTCCTCCGTGTGGGCAATCCACACACACATGAGTTTCCCAAGACAGGCAAAAGGAGGTATAGGTGTCCTTCTGAGCGGAGGAGGAGGAGGTAGGGGTCTGGGACTTCAAAGGGAAGGAATGCAAATCACAGCAGGATGAAAGAGAGCAAATGTTTGGTAAGTGTTGGCTGGGCCACTTGGAAACAGGGAACAGAGAGGAATTTTAACCTTTGCTAAACTCCTCCCTACCACCCCTAATTCTTGCCTTTTTTTTTTAAAGATTTTATTTATTTATTTGACAGAGAGAAAGATCACAAGTAGGCAGAGAAGCAGGCAGAGAGAGAGGGGGAAGCAGGCTCCCTGCTGAGCAGAGAGCCCTATGCGGGGCTCGATCCCAGGACTCCGGGATCATGACCTGAGCCTAAGGCAGAGGCCTTAACCCACTGAGCCACCCAGGCACCCCTAATTCTTGCCTTATTGATGGTCTTCCTGGAGCAGGTCGTCTAAAGGCTTTTCAAGCTGTTGCGGGGGGAGGTCAGAGTTTCTGCCCGAGTCTTGGGCCGTGATTGTTTTCTGCTCAAGATAATCTCTACCACACTATTGTTGCCCATCATGGGGGAGGCCTGTCCTTGGCCCCGACACCGCCTAGTATATATACATCATTCGATTTTGTTAACGGCCTAATTGAAATATATTTGACCTATAAAAAAAATATATAAAACTTGATGTTTTGCTGTGCATATATATGATGAAATGATCACCGCAATCAAGCTGATCAGTATAGCCATCACTGCTTAGTTACCCTTGGCTGGGTGTGTGCACATCATTGGATTTTGGTAAGGTCCATCTGGTGGGAAGTATCGTGCCCATTTTCCAGATACAGAATTGGGCTCAGACTGGCCCCACCATTCCTCAGTGATAGGGCTGAGAGCCCCATCAGCTGACCTTCTGCCTCCAAATCCATAACTCTACTACACCCTGCTGCGTTTCTCTCTGTGTTCATTTGGAACTAATAACAGCCAGGCCTCCTTAAGTACCTGCTGGGACGAAAGGGGCATGTTCCCGGGGCCCCAGGGCTTACAGAGGAACAGAAGAATGGAAGATTATTGTGTCCACAGCATGTGGCTGAGTGCTACAGAAATCCACGTTTCTGGGACGCCTGGCTGGCTCATTCAGTACAGCATGCAGCTTGATCTCGGGGTTGTGAGTTCAAGCCCCACATTAGGTGTAGAGATTACTTAAAAATGAAATCTTTATTTTTTTTTTAAAGATTTGATTCATTTATTTGAGAGAGGGAGGGAGAGAACACAAGTGGGGTGAGAGGCAGAGGGAGAAGCAGACTCCCCGCTGAGCAGGGAGCCCGATGCCATGCTCGATCCTGGGACTCCGGGATCATGACCTGAGCTGAAAGGCCGACGCCCAGCCAACTTGAGCCACCCAGGTGCCCCAGAAATGAAATCTTTAAAAGAAAACAGATTCACACTTCTGAGGAGGAGGAGATGTGAGGACCTCACAGAGGAGAAAAACCACCTGGCTTTGGTCTGGGGAGATGCGTAGGAGTTTGCTGGGCACAGATGGAGAGAAAGATAGAAAGATGATAGGTAACGTCATGAGCCAAGGCACAGAGGTGGGTAGGCATGCGGCAGGACTGGAACACAGGGTGTGTCTACAGCAGCATTGGGAAGTCCAGCCAGAAAAGCAGGTTGGAATGCCATCTCAGAGGGCCGGGTTAAGGACTTTGGACTTTGTTCAGTGTGGCCAATGTTAGCTGTGGGAGATTTTTGAGGAGGTGGTGGTGGTGGGGAGGTGATGATTAGAGCAACTCAACAGGAATTACTGTCACTTGGTGGCAGGGTACGATGACTAGAGAGGAGGAAGACCAAGGGTGGCTGGGCCAGTTAGGAACCTGTTGCACTGGTCCATGTGGCAGCTGCGGGCACCTGACGTAGACTGGTGGCTGGTGACTGGGAGAGGAAGAAAGAGTTCCCAGGTCTAAGTTTGCTAATAATGTTTCCTGTGAGATTATTTTCCTCCTGGAAACTAAAAGGGAGTATTTCAGTGAATGGCTGGGCATAGAAAGCAAAGTGGTTGGCTAATCATGGTGCTAGCCTTCCTACACAGAGATGATACCACTGGTCCATCCTTACACTGACTCATCTCTACTCTTTCCTGGCTGTGAGTTTGCAGAAACAGTTGGCTAAGGGTAATGGTATAAAGCCTAGGATCGGGGGTTTGAACAAAGCGTAAACATGGAGAATGTTCAGGAAATGGAGTGATTAATTGACTTGTCCCCAAAGAGAATTAATGGCAGAGCTGGAACTGGAAACGGGTCTTCTGGCTTCTTAGTCCAGGGCTCTGCCCACCATTGTGATGCTGATACGTCTGCTCCCTTGGATTTATGATCAAAAGTCCACTGGGTAGAGTCTATTAGGAGCTGGGCCCTGGCAATAAATAGAGCGGAACACAGCGGCCAGCTGTCAGATCCATCGACCAGTGGATCTTCCTCCAGCTTTACTGGACAACTACTTGTCGAGCTGTATAGACGTTGGTTGGTGTCCCTGCAGCTCTGGAATAGTTCGGAACCAGCCCCACTTTCTTACTGTATAACCACTCCAGGAGCTCGTGTTCAGCTGGGTGGCAGTTCTAACTCCGGATACCAGGGGTGGGGGCGGGGCGGGGGTGTGTGATAGCCTGTGGCTGAAAGGAAGGGGTTACTGCTGTTCACCAGCTTAGCCAGTCTTTCTGGGAAAAGCTTCTGTGCATGGGGGGCGGGGGTGGCAGGGAAGAGCAGAAAGGGGAACACCGCTACCCCAGCCAATCAGACAAGAGCTGAAAGGGCGGGGCAGGGCAGGATGACTTCACTGATGACTGATGGCCTATTAGGGTCACCTGCCTTGACTCTGCAGTTCCCAGAGGAAGGGTTGGTGGTCCTTGTCTCTACCGGATGATAAGAGTCTAAGAAGAAAGGACTTGCTTTGGTTCTTTGGAATTTTGTCTATTTGATAGTAAGACCCGACTTTATAAACCAACCTGCCGTGAGACAGGGTTCCTGTTCCTCGTCCATCAAGTTGTTCCGAGAACCCAGGGCTTTGTTCCTCTCCCGTTGTCCCTCTCCACCAACTGCTTTCTCAGGACTGTAGAGCTCTGTTAGGACCTCTGCTGAGTGCGAGCACAGTTGTGTGGTGCATAGTGCATAGTAGAAGTTCGATAAATGAGTCTGGAAGTGGCCAAGTGGGATAGGGAAGAAGGCGAGGCAATGAGAAGGAACGGTGTTTCTTTGGCATTTCAGACTCCCACCGTCATCTGGATTGTTCCAACTGGCTGCAGACCATCCGGCCGGTCAAGCATGTCCATTTCCTCTGTCTCCCCTGCCCCTCCTCAGGCTCCCCTCCAACTCGACTGGCCCTGGGGGAGAGAAAAGGCAGGAACAAGGAAGCGTGCAGGCAGTGAGGCAGGCCGGTGGCCCATTGACAAGGCCCAGCTTTAGTGACCTGCATCTTTCAGAAGTAGCTGGTTAACTCATGACTGTTTTTTTTTCTTTTATGACTGTTTCAATTAGTGCAGTTAACAGTAGTCAACAACAGTTTGACAAAATGAAGACTTTCCTAGAGCTTGAAAGAGATGCTTTTATCTTTTTTTTATCTTTTTTTTTTTTTTTAGGATTTTAGTTATTGGAGAGAGAAAGAGTGAACGGGCAGGGGCAGTGGCAGAGGGAGAGGGAGAAGCAGACTCCCTGCTGAGTGGGGAACCTGACGCGGGGCTTGATCCCAGAACCCTGAGATCATGACCTGAGCTGAAGGCAGACGCTTAACTGAGCCGCCCAGGTACCCCTTGAAAGAGATGCCTGTGATCATTGAGTGTTTACTTGGGAGCAAAGGGTTGGTCCTAGGACTCCTTAAATGATTTCACCTGAATACCCACGTGTCTTATTTATCACACAGAGGGCCCCGGCTTGCTGCCAGGCTAAAGGAACAGGACATGCACCTCTTTATGGGAGACTTGAAAACCAGAGAACCGGGGATGGTCTGAAAAGATACAGCGTGCCTGGGTGGCTCAGTCTTTAAGTTTCTGCCTTCGGCTCAGATCATGAGCCCAGGGTCCTGGGATGGAGCCCCACATCCTGCTGCCTGCTCGGCGGGGAGTCTGCTTCTCCCTCTCCCTCTACCCTTCCCCCCCAACTTGTGTGTGCGCCCCCGCTCTCTCAAATAAATAAAATCTTGAAAAAGATATAATACTTTTTTAAAGCCTAGCCCTGTTCATTTTCCTTTTACTCAAACCCTCACTATTCCTTCCCTCTCCCCTATCCCATTCTCTAGTAGAAAATACTATTTTTCCTGGTTTCCAAGCCCTTCTTGATTTTGTCCTCATCAGGAAGGAGTAAAATTCCTTTGCCTCCTGGGCGGGGAATGTGTACCATGTAAAAGTGCCCTTTGAACAATTTCTGCCGAGATTGGTCCTGACTGCTTCCAAAAAGAGGGACCACAACAGTCTTCCTGGCTTGCATTTGGAAAAGTCCACCAAAGCCATTATAACGCTGTAAAGAAGCACAAAGAAGAGTGCCCATGTACCCACCATCCTGAAGTAACAGCATGAAAGACAGCATCAAAGATACTTCAAGTATCTTTTTTTAAAAAACAATTTTTTAAAAGATTTTATTTATTTATTTGACAGACAGGGATCGTTAAGTAGGCAGAGAGGCAGGCAGAGAGAGAGGGGGAAGCAGGCTCCCTGCTGAGCAGAGAGCCCAATGTGGGGCTCGATCCCAGCACCCTGGGATCATGACCCGAGCCAAAGGCAAAGGCTTTAACCCATTGAGCCACCCAGGCACCCCTCAAGTATCTTTTTTTAATACAAAGAAATAAAAGGTTCCAGAGAAAGAAGTCCCGTTCATTCCGATTCCCTTCCCCCCCCTCCATCTTCCCGAGGGCCTATTTAATACTTCTCTATTTTTTTTAAGATTTTATTTATTTATTTGAGAGAGCACAAGAGCAGGGTGAGAGGCAGAAGAAGAAGCAGACTCCCCGCTGAGCAGGGAGCCCGCCGAGGGGCTTGATCCCAGAATCCTGGGACCACGATCTGAGCCAAAGGTAGACACTTCACCCACTGAGCCACCCAGGCATCCCTGTTGACACTTTTTAAAATACGTAGCTATATCCATCCATGAATAATACAAGGTATGCTTTTATGGGTATGTTTCTTCATTTAAATAGATGGTTGTCATACACTGTAAGTCACCCTGCAGCTTGCTGTTTTCGCTCAACTTTATGCTTTTAGGATTATCCGTATGAATACCTAGCCTCAAGCTCATTGAAGCTGTAGTTGTACGATTGCTCTAATTTACCCATTCCCCTACGAATGGACTTTTAGGTTGTCTGACTTTTCACACGAACACACAATGTTGTATTGTCTGCACGTGTGTGTGGGCAAGAGCTCCTCTAGGATGTGTACCTAGAAATGGAATGGCTGGAGTGGAAGGAGGCATTCTTTCAGTTGTGCTAGATACTACAAAGGGGCTGGACCAATTGACATTTCTGCCAGCGGAGATGGGAACACTCCCATCTCCATCTCCACGTGTCCTGCCCATCACTTGATACTGTCAGACTTTTTCATCTTTGCCAGTCTGCTGGGTGAGAAGTGGTATCTTGTTTGTACTGGTCATTTCCCAGGGAACTAGCAGGGGTGCCGCATCTTCCCTTATAACTGTTAAACCAGTCCATATTTTTAAAGATGTTATTTATTTATTTATTTGAGAGAGAGAAAGAGCACAAGCAGGCGGAGGGGCAGAGCAAGGAGGAGAAGGAGAAGCAGACTCCCTGCTGAGCAGGGACTCCTATGCAGGCTCAGTGGGACCCTGGGATCATGACCTGAACCGAAATCCGATGCTTAACTGACTGAGCCACCCAGGCGTCCAAACCAAGATATTTTTTAAACTCAATTATTGGGGCGGGGTAGGGGGAGGGCGCTGGGTGGCTCAGTTGGTTGAGCGTCTGCCTTCAGCTTGGGTCATGTTCCTAGAGTCCTGGGATCGAGCCCCACATTGGGCTCCCTGCTCCATGGGGAGTCTCCTCCCTCTGACCTCTCCCATCTCATGCTCTCTCTCATACTCTCTCTCTCTATCAAATAAATAAATAAAATCTTAAAAAATAAAAATAAATAAACTCAATTACTGGGAGGGAAGGGAGGGGCATGACGCCTGGCTGGCTCAGTTGGTAGAGCATGAGACTCTTGGTCTCGGGTTGTGAGTTCAAGCCCCACGTTGGACATAGAGGCTTTAAAACAAACAAACAAAAAGAAACCTTAGTTACTGAGGATGCTCAAAGTCATCATTTCATGCAGTTTCATTTCTTTTAAGTTTCAAGAGAACCAAAGGAGCACATTCTAGTTCAGTATTTGCCAAGTACTCCTGTTCATTTATACCCCACCGGCAAGCCAGGATTGAGAGTTACACAGATAAAGGGGGAAATGCTCAAAATGAAGTGGGAAGAACTTAAGGTAGACATAAAGAACAAAGGCATCTCCTTATAGCTCACGAAATTCTATTAAGATAGTAGAATTGAATGTGCTATTCATGAATCCTAATACATTGATATAGTAATTTTCACTTTGTAAAACATTTCCAAATGCTGGGAGATACTGTAAGAAGTGGTATAGAACACTCAGGCACAATCCAGAGCTGATTCTCTTGGGTTTTTCCTCCTTTTTTCTCCTAGGTTTGTCATACTCTTCACGGATGACCTGGGCCATATTTCCCAGTGGAGCTCCATCATGGCTGGGAGTCTTGCAGGCATGGTTTCCACCATTGTGATGTACCCTACAGACCTCATCAAAACCCGGTTGATTGTGCAGAACTTGCTCGAACCATCTTACAGAGGGATCCTCCATGCTTTTTCTACTGTTTATCAACAGGAAGGGCTCCTAGCCCTGTATCGAGGGGTTTCCCTTACTGTTCTAGGTAAGATGGAACTTTTCACCTTGTCCAAGGAAAGGTTGTGTTCTTTGGTATAGATGAATATTGTATACCTTTGTTTGTAACCAGTTAAATGTGGTTTTTTAAGGGCAAGTTCCTGTGGATTCAATCCATGTGGAGCCAATTAGCTTCATTCTATTCCTTAGCCACATACCCTCTACCCTGCTCCTAACTTTGGCCAGTCACATCCCAGGGAGGGGAGGAAGGGAGAGTGAAGGTGGCTCAGCCCAAACTGATAGGAAGATAATCTCACACACCCCATCTGACTGCGGGAAAGAGACTCAGCCTGCATACAGACATATGTGAGCACAACCAGGTAGCAAGCATACCTTCCATGGTCTCTGGAACCTTTGCCAAGACCACACATGCACGAGTCACCGGAGTCCCCCAATTGCCAAACCCGGCAGACTCTCACCTGATATCGGACCTTTGTTGCAGCATCTAATGAGACTGACCACCCCTTCTCCTGGAAGCCTGGCTTCTAGGAGCCCACCAACTCCTGGATGTCTTTCCCAGCTCTCCAGCAGCTTTGTCTTATCCAGCTGATCTGATGCTGCTAGCCCCCCACATGTCACTGTTCCCTCAGGGCTCCTTCCTTGGCTTTCTTTTCACCCTCCATCCCCACCCCAGGTGGCCTCAGCTAAGCTCATGGCTTAACCAAGCATCATGATACTCTAAGGACTCCCAGCCTCTGTAACAACAGTGACTACCATTTACTGGTGCCCTCTTTGTGCCCCGCACCATGCTGAACGCCTGGCGTACAGTTTCTCACTGAAGCCTCAGCTTACAGACAAGGAAGTAGATGCTCAGGGACTGAGGACTGAGGGACTTGCCTGAGATCACATAGGTAGGAAGTGGAAGAACCTAGCGATGTAACTCCAGAGCCCTCTGTCTTAACCACTGACTGCTACCAATTCCCAATGGCAGGACGAGTACCTGCTATTGGACACCTTCACCTGCTGCTCCCGGGGCACATCCAGCTCGAGACTAAACCCGACGTCCTCGTTAGGCTCACACCTGCTCCTCCTGGGTTCCCTAAAGAACGCGACCACCTGCCTTTCACCCAGTGGCCCAAGCCGGAAGAAACCTAGAACAGCTTCAGCTCCTCTCCTCTCTCCGCTGTGGCTTCCGGCTTCCGGCTTCCAGCACCAAGTACTGTCAGTTTGACCACTCCACTCTCCATCTGTTGCCCTCCTCCTTCCCCACCTCCCTCTGCCCTCATCCTCATGCTTCCCACAGACACTTACAAGAGGTTTCTACAGGGTCCCAGTCCCAGGCACTGCTGCCAGGGCCTGGTGACCTTCTGAAACCTCATTCTTCTGTCCTCTGTTCCAGCCCTCCCTGACTCCTGAGATACAGGGAAAGGCCCAAATTCCTTATGACGCACCATTAGATCCTTCATACCTGGCCCCGGTCGGCCCGGCCCCCCTCACCTCCTGCCGTCCCTCCCCTGGCACTCATGCCCCAGCCATCCAGAAACACTTGCAATTTCCTGGAAACACCACTCCCTTTGCACCTGCTGTTCCCTCTGCCTGGACTGCCTGTTAGCTCTCCCAATGTCTGGTGAACTCCTGCTCAATCCTCAAGACCCAGTGGGCAAGTTTTTTCTTCTGTGAAGTCCTTCCTGATGCCCTAGGTAAAATTAATCCCTCTGGTCCTTGTGTGCTTAAAGCACTTTGTACCGCCATCCCACCCTGGCCAATTAGCACACACATCAGCTGTCTGTCTCCTCCAGGAATCAGCTCTTTGTAGAGCTGTAGCCTCTATGGCTCTTTGTATTCCCAGCACCCAGCATAGGGCCGAGCACATCACATAAACTCCACAAATATTTTCTGAATGAAGGTAAACAGGGGGGTTGGTACTTCATTTGCAATGTGTTTATTAAATAGATACTGCCTTTTCCTCAAGATAAAGTTAGCTGATGCTAGCCTCTGATGCTAGCCTCTCTTTTAAATCTTATTTCGACAGAGAAATTTAGCTCCTCTGTAAACCTAAGATAGCTCCCAAAGTTTCTGGAAGTTTCTTGAAAACTGCACTACCTACTTGACATCTTTTCCTGGACCCTGATATGGCCACATCATTCCCCAAAGCAAGGTCAAGTGCCCTCGCTCACCAGAACAGTCTCGCTTTCTAGTTCACACAGACTGTCTCCTCCTCACCCAGAGACCAGTCCCTCCTAGCCTTGGAAACCTGGTGAAGTGCCACTCCCTGTTTCCTCTATGAGAGTGATCTCCCCCCCGCCGCCCAAGATTTTATTTTATTTTTTTAAAAGATTTTATTTATTTATTTGACAGACAGAGATCACAAGTAGGCAGAGAGAGAGGAAGGGAAGCAGGCTCCCCACTGAGCAGAGAGCCCAATGCGGGGCTTGATCCCAGGACCCCGGGATCATGACCTGAGCCGAAGGCAGAGGCTTTAACCCACTGAGCCACCCAGGTGCCCCCCAAGATTTTATTTTTTAAAAAAATTTCTGACACTACACTCAGAAGTTATAAGAATCAAAAATACCCACACACCCACCATCCGGACGCTCCAGTTAACACATGGCTTTATCATGTACGTGTCCATCCCTCTGGCCATTCATCGGTCCATCTTACATATTTCTGGATGACTTCCACGTAATTTGCTGACATCAATGCCCTCCACCCCTCCACCGTTCAACATGTGTCTCCCAAACTAGAGTTCGATATTTGTTTGCGGTTCTTTGTAAAGTAAAATTTGTATACAGCAAAGTGCACCAACCTTGAGTGAACTGTTTGATGCATTTTGACAGATAACACACCCCCTATCCAAAGGAAGCACCTTATTGTCACCGAAGAAAAGTTGCTTCAGGCAGCTCTGGCTGGAGTGCTAACCCTAACCCGGAGCCAGTCCTGTTTACTTGCCTGGGATTCCCCAAAGCGTTTGTGCTCTCAAGCCAGCGGCGCTGGAGACAGCAGCAGCCTCTTCCTGGCCTTCTTTTCGCAGGTGCTCTGCCCTTCTCTGCTGGCTCCCTTCTAGTTTACATGAACCTGGAGAAACTCTGGAATGGACCCCGAGATCGGTTCTCACCCCTCCAGAACTTCGTCAATGTCTGCCTGGCCGCTGCCGTAACCCAGACCCTCTCCTTTCCTTTCGACACAGTGAAGAGAAAGATGCAGGTGAGGAGTTACTTGGGGGAGCAGGGGACATCAGGTAGGAGGGATGCCTTGCTGTGCTCGGGGGCGGTAGCAGCTGCAAAGTACAGTGACCGTGGGTGATGCCAGGTTTCCAGGGAGCTCGTGAAAGCTCACACAAATACGATGCAACCCCCCCAACACACACACACACACACACACACACACACTCCACTGGCATTTCTGCTTCTAAACTCGAGGCTGCTGGCTCGAGCCCAAGCAGCCTCCCTGTTCCCATACTCTGCTTTTTTAGGTCTTTGATGAAGCCTCCAGATGAAGCCCACTTTTCTTTCCTCTCTTCCTTAAAGCTGTCTCAGTGAAAGAGACTCTAACTTCTAACTTGTCTCTCTGCTGGCTCGGTTACCCTGGCTTCCCCTTGCGGCTTTCTTGGCTAGATTTGGGCCTCTCCTTCCTCAGCACTGAAAAGTCTGAAAGGGCTGATCTCAACCTATAAAGAAAAACTGCTTTCAGAACAATTAACACATCACAGTGATCCCCCAACTCTTCTACCCCCCCCATCCATCTCACTTCATTTCTCCAGGTTGTATTCGTTTCCTGTCCTTGGTCCAAACAAACGATGGTCACATTATTGTAATTATAATGTAGATGTAAGTTTAGCGCCTACTTAGTGCACGTCTATTCACAAAAACCATTATTCCCAATTTTTTAAGACTTTATTTATTTGAGAGAGAGAGAGAGATGCCTCGAGACAGCATGATAGGGGGGAAGGGGCAGAGGGAGAGGGAGAAGCAGGCTCCCCACTGAGCAGAGTCCCATGTGGGGCTCCATCCCAGGACCCTGGGATCATGACCTGAGCACCACAAAAGCAGACGCTTAACTGACTGAGCCACCCAGGCACCCCTATTATTCCTAATGTTAAAAGTAATGTACTTACCCTTAAAATGGTCAGTTTTATGTTACGAATGTTTTACCACAATCACTTCTGGGCCTTTTGGCTAATATCAAGTGTAGTATGAATGTTTTGCCACAATAAAAAGAAGTAATGCACATAGATTATAGAAAATTGGGGACACACAGAAAGGTATAAAAAAGAAAATAATTGGGGCATCTGGGTGGCTCAGTGGGTTAAGCCTCTGCCTTCGGCTTGGGTCATGATCTCAAGGTCCTGGGATCGAGCCCCGCACTAGGCTCTCTGCTCGGCGGGGAGCCTGCTTCCTACTCTCTCTGCCTGCCTCTCTGCCTACTTGTGATCTCTGTCAAGTAAATAAATAAAAAAATCTTTTAAAAAATTGCTTATAAACCCAACACCTATGCACAATGATTCATAGTTTCTCTGCATACTTGTATGTGTGAACAGGTACATATGTATGTGCATGATAGGTGAGATACATGTCTATGGGAGAGTTTGTTGTTTTCAAAATTGTGTTCCCACCGTATATAAATTAGTATCCTATTTATTTCCACTATTGCCCCAGGCCATCAAGTATTGAGAATACCTTTTTAGATTTTCACGTAATAGTCCACAGTATGGATGTCCCATGGGTATTTTTAAAAAAAACAATGATTTCTTCCACAAAGTGCTGCTGGCTTGAATTTTTTTTTCTTTTTTAAGATTTTATTTATTTGACAGAGAGAAATCACAAGTAAGCAGAGAGGCAGGCAGAGAGAGAGGAGGAAGCAGGCTCCCTGCTGAGCAGAAAGCCCGATTCGGGGCTCGAACCCAGGACCTGGGATCATGACCTGAGCCGAAGGCAGCGGCTTAACCCACTGAGCCACCCAGGTGCCCCTGCTGGCTTGAATTTTAACACGTGGGTGTCGGCAGGGCCGTGCCCCATTTGAAGTCTGTAGGGGAGGTTGCTTCCTTGTCTCTGCTAGCTTCTAGTTGCCCTAAGCATTCCTTGGTTTGTGGCTGCGTAACATCCATCTCTGCCTCCACTGTGCCATAAATAACAATTTTTCAGTTTTTAAATATTTAGGCTATTTCTTATTCATCAGTATGATAACATTGCAGTGAAAACCCCTGTATTTTTTTTTTTCTCACATCTGTGATGGCACCCTTCAGCTTTATTCCTACAAATGGACTTAGAGTTCACAAGATAAAAAGAGTTCTGGGACACCTGGATGACTCAGTTGGTTAAGCATCTGACTTTTTTTTTTTAAGACTTTATTTATTTATTTGAGAGAGAGAGAGTGTGTGAGAGAGCACAAGAGCGGGGAAGGTCACAGGGAGAAGCAGCCCAATGCGGGGCTCAATCTGGGACTACAGGATCATGACCTGAGCCGAAGGCAGCCCCTTAACCGACTGAGCCACCCAGGCTCCCCGAAGCACCTGACTCTTGATCCCAGCTCAGGTCTTGATCTCAGGGTATGAGTTCGCCCAGCATGGAGCCCACTTAAAATAAATTTTAAAAAAGATAAATATAATTCTGAGGCTCTCAATGAACTGTGCACCCCAGAAAGGCTGTAAGTTTACACTTGCACCATCTGTGAGGGAGTGGTTCATCTCCTCAGCAATCATCAGCAATGATTAATAACACTTTTCCATTTTTTTTAACCACAACACTCTACTATAAACTGGAGTAAGATACCCTAGAAGTGAGTATTTGGGAGTAAACTTGATCATCTCTTCCCTGGTATGGAAACCTTCTTGCAATAGATACTCATAGCTTCAACAACAAGCTTTAAAATAAATGCAAAGTCATGATGGTTATAAAAAAAAAAAAAATCCCACGGCATCTGAGTGGCTCAGTCATTAAGCATCTGCCTTCATTCAGCTCAAGTCATGATCCCAGGGTACTGGGATCAAGCCCCGAATTGGGCTCCCTGCTGGGCAGGGAGCCTGCTTCTCCCTCTCCCACTACCCCTGCTTCTGTTCCCTCTCTCACTGTGTCCCTCTTTGTCAAATAAATAAATAAAATCTTTTTTTAAAAATCCCAAAGAGCTAATTACATGGTTTTCATAAAATATGATCAGCATCCAATTATGAATAACATCATAAATATCATCCAAAGGGTGATAGGAAGTGAATTCTTAGGGTGGCGGCCAAGTGTGATTTTACAGGCATTAATAAATATAATAATACCTTGTCCACCCTACTTTAAAAAAAAAAGTAACTCAGGTGCGTGGGTGGCTCAGTTGGTTAAGTGGCTGCCTTCAGCTCAGGTCATGATCCCAGGGTCCTGGGATCAAGTCCCGAATCAGGCTCCCTGCTCAACGGAGAGCCTGCTTTTCCCTCTCCCTCTGCCTGCCGCTCTGCCTACTTGTGATCTCCTCTCTGTCAAATAAATAAATAAGATCTTTTAAAAAATAAAAAATAAAAGTAACTCACTAGATAGAACCACATGAGAACATTTTCAATGAGAACATGCAGTGCTTCCTCTGGCCATTAGATGTCGCTGCAGTAAATGGAGCGTTTTGGAGCGCTCCGGGTATTAGCCCTGCCGCCAGTGATTTCTGTCCAGCTAACAAGCTCCTAATCCCTTCTCGAAATACACCTTCAGTTTGGAGGACGAGTAGCCTGGAAACAACAAAATAACCCAAATTCTGCTGTGGGGTTTTTTCCCTGCAAAGCACACGGTGCAGCTTCTCCGAGAGCTTCAGTAGCAGTCTCCCCACAACGCAAGGTTTAACAGCAGAATTTATAAAGAGGGAACTGTGTAGGGCAGCCAAGCTGCTCCGAACTGAGCACACTTTATGGTAATATCTGCATTCCCCTGGTCTTTCCTCCTTGCACTGCCCTTCAGGAAGCAAACCAGCGTCGGGTGTCTGTTAGATAACCAGCTGGACAGGGAATTTTTCCCAGCTCTCGCACCGACTGGCCACTTTGTCTAAATGTCTCATTCTCCTAATGACACAGGCACACAGACACACACACACACACACACACACACACACACACACACAATCAGTCTGCCCGTTTAGTGCCGCATCAGGTTGGAACTCTCTTGAACATTAACGACAATAATCAGAAGTCTTCCTGAACCAGCTGAGCCCTTCCTTCACCATGCTTCCACTCATTTTATTCCTTTCTCTTTTTCTTCCACTGGCTCCTGACTGGCATGCTAGAGAATGGGGAGGTAAATAAATTATGTATGTGCGTGTTTTGATGCAACAGTTTCGGGTGGGAAATGGGGGATAGGTCAGCCCTGCACAAAGGGAATGAGGCGCCCCCCACCAACCCGGTGTGCTTTTCACCCTGCCTGAAAATCGCCTTCACTGCACTTCGGGGCCTCGTGGCTCAAGCTCTTTTGGGTATGACCTGACCTGTTCATACGCATTATCTCCCACGCCTGGCCCGGAGCGTGGGCCTGAAATGGACTGTATTGAGAGAAAAGCGGGAAGGGTAAAACAGTGATGGAGCTTAATTTGTCTGATTAATCTGTGGGCCCCGACTAAGGACCAGGGGCGTCCTGAGCAAAGGGTTCTCTGGACAGGCATACGTGGAAGAGAGAGGGAGAAAAGCAGCCCTGAAACTCCAGGGAGCAGCCGAGAACATGGGAGCCTTGGAGCCCCCGGTGGGCCCTCAGACGATGGGGTGGGAGGCACCAGGCAAAAGCCTGGTCCCCTCTCCCCACCCCCCGCAACTCTGTCCCCCTCCCCTACAGCCCATGTTAGGTGTCTCCGTTTCATCAAATATAAAACCAAGTGTCCTCCTGTTGCTCGCTACCCCAGGGGACTTTGACCCCATCAAGGCTCACAAGGCGAGCAGGATTAGGCCAGGTCAGCATTGCAACTGAAGGACAAAGGTAGCATCCAAGTGGCACAGCTGACTGAGCAGAACA